>NW_008825271.1:7271002-7305924 GCF_000699105.1 Pygoscelis adeliae
CCTGCACCTGGGTTGGGGCAACCCCCCGGTATCAGTACAGGCTGGGGGATGAAGGGATTGAGAGCCGCCCTACCGAGAAGGACTTGGGGGTACTGGTGGGTGAAAAGCTGGACCTGAGCCGGCAACGCGCACTTGCAGCCCAGAAGGCCAATGGTATCCTGGGCGGCATCCAAAGCAGCGTGGCCAGCAGGTCGAGGGAGGTGATTCTGCCCCTCTACTCTGCTCTGGTGAGACCCCACCTGGAGCACTGCGTCCAGCTGTGGAGCCCTCAGCATAAGAAAGACACGGACCTGTTGGAGCGGGTCCAGAAGAGGGCCATGAAAATGATCAGGGGGATGGAACACCTCTCCTATGAGGAAAGGCTGAGTTGGGGTTGTTCAGCCTAGAGAAGGGAAGCTTTCGGGGAGACCTCATTGCAGCCTTTCAGTACTTAAAGGGGGCTTATAAGAAAGATGGGGACAGACTTTTGAGCAGGGCCTGTTGCAACAGGACAAGGGGGAATGGCTTTAAACTAAAGAGGGGTAGACCTAGACTAGATATAAGGAAGACATTTTTTACACTGAGGGTGGTGAAGCACTGGCACAGGTTGCCCAGAGAGGAGGTGGATGCCCCATCCCTGGAAACATTCCAGGTCAGGTTGGACGGGGCTCTGAGCAACCTGATCTAGTTGAAGATGTCCCTGCCCATGGCAGGGGGGTTGAACTAGATGACCTTTAGAGGTCCCTTCCGACCCAAACTATTCTTTCTATGATTCTATGAAATAATGTTCCTTGTATAAATTCAGGATTATTCACTCTAAGGACAACAGAGTAAGGTCATCATATAAACCATTTGTAGTAAAGACTTACCTAAAAGTGCAATCCAGGGACTCTTCCAAGGTAAAAAAGAGGAGAAAAACCACTGCAAATGGTAATTAATTTTCATCTTTTAAAATAATAGAATTCAGAGTTAAATTGAATGGAGGCAAAAAGACATGAGCTGTGCCAATACCAACATGGCCATGAAATTTCAAGTGCCCATTAACAGACTTCTCTGCTCTGTAAAATGTTTTGGAGTAAATAAGCATTATGAGCACTGAAGGAAAACATAATTTCAAAGAAAAGCTTGTCAGTTAAGGTCAGTTTAATATCCACTCATGAATTTCACTGTTTTTAAGTCTTGGTGATAAGCTTTTATAATTGAGTTACTTCTCTTATTCCATGCATATTGAAGCAGTAATTAAGCTATGATATGAGATACAAAGTATTGTGTGCTCATTTCATCAATTTTTGTTCAGTCTTGCAGTTCTTGTTCCGATTGCACTGCCATTGTTGCACTGAAATATCTGCAAATCTATCATGGCAAGATAATGCATGATGTAATTTGTAATAGTAGCTAGGGATTTGTTTACAGAAAACAAATGTGCCTTTAATCTTTAAAACAAAATTAGATTTGTCTTACATCACAGAACAAAGAGATTTGAATGAATACAACACTTTTAATAAATCAGTAATTACCTTGTGGAGTAACAGTTGGCTCATTTAACTCAACCTTTGAAAACAGGTTCCTCCACACAGATTTCAAACTGTGGCCTTTGAGATAAATTTTGAGAGCTGGACTGTGGAGATTTAGGTGCTCTATAGGTGTATTATTTATACCACAGCAATCCCCAATTCATGGAAGAGAATTTGGACCATATTGTCATTTCACATCAGAAATAATTGCAAGTTAACTAAACTACCTCCTAAAGAAATTTGCAAGCTCTGCCTTTTGGGACCACTGTGCGTAAAGCGGCACACCACGTGCAAGTCCATAGTACCATCATTAGGTCAATAAAACCTCCCTTAGTTTATAATTTCAAATTGAATCATCCCTACGACGAGAGCGCAGGGCACCTGACCCTAGTTTGCAGTGTGAGTTTGTTGGCTGGTGGGGGTTTAAGTAACACTCCACCAGCTGTAAAACAGTCTGCCATAAACATATTTCTGTAGCTGATACGGTCTGAAAATAACTGGTGGGTACAGACAATAGCAAAGTGCTGCTCCCTTCCTTTCCCAGAGCACCCTGGGTCATCCATGGGTTACACTTATCAGGGCCGTGACCCGCATCACTTTACTCTGAAAATCAACCAGCCACATGCCAACAGGCAACTAATGAAGGCTGTTGTTCTTCTGCATATGTGTCCATTGGATAATAGATTTGTGCATATTTTATTAGGCTGCAGGACACAACAGGCAGAACATTTCGGGGGAAAGAGAACGTACCAAGAATGTATTATGAGACATTAGGTCAATGAGACAGACGAATTTCAACTACTTGAAAAATGTTTTAATCACCTGCCGTGGACCAGTTAGGCAGCTTTACTGCTACTAGACAGGACAAAGAGATGTGATGGTGGGTGTTTTGGACATAAGTATGACCACACCAGCAGGTGCTTGCACTGATGGGACTGGGGAGAACAAGAAGGTCCCTCCAGAGCCACGTCCTTCCACTGTGACAATGGTGGCAAACCAGCAAACAGCTGCTCACACCCAACTCCATCCTCACATGGTGGGGTCAGCCTGTCCGAAAGAATGGTATCTCAAGCAAGGGTTCTCCTATAAAATTGCAAACCTGAGTCACTAAAGTGATGGCTGAAATCTGTATTTAATCACACACCTGAATGTATTGCTGAATCTGCCAATACCAGTTAACCCAGCCAGAGTCTCAGACCAGCAGTGATATTCAGACCCTTTTAGGACATTAGATTCTTGTAACGAGCTCAAAATTAAGGAGTGTTTTGATTCAGGAATTTTCCAGCTCTGATTATTATCCTTTTAAAGGGAAGAATAGCAGATGGCTTCATGTACTTCACACCTCTTAGCAGCCTCTTTTTCCAAAAACTCCATTTAAAAAAAAAAAAAAAAGAAAAGAAAAAATTTTCCCCTGGAAAAACATATACAAAACTAAAAAAAGGTGTTTTTCATTGACTAATAGCACATCATCACATTATGTGTTATTAATTTCTGTAGATCCAATGGAAGAATTTGCCTTATTTATTTACAGGAATCTTCTCTGTGAACTGGAAACAACAAGAGACAAATACTACACCATTTATACCCAAGCAGTACACCAGAATTTAATTTCATAACTGATAGCTATCCTATATATTATGCATGCTTTGTTATGCCTTATAAATGCATTACAGTGATATAATTTATTCATTTTCAGTTCTTTCATAGAGTGCTTTGCTGCTAAGCTATGTTTCTGGCACCTCATTCAGTCAAAATTTCCTAACAGACTTTTACCCTTCAGAGCCCATCTTGCAGCTTTTCCCTTCCACCTCACTAAACCCAGCCCCCTGCAGCGCAGGGGATTCACGTTTGAGCAAACGGCAACTTTTACAGACACCGGATTTGGTCTGAAGCCTGCAAAAACTAAGGAGGATTTTTTTCGTGTTTCTTCAGTAAGTGTTGAATCAGACCCTAAACACAGAGCATTGGTTTCTAATGCAAGAACAGGCAATAATTATTCCTCCTGGGTGCTCGCTTCCACCATCATGACGGACAAAGTCATAGCAGTTATATCTTTGGTTCAACACAGTCATTTCCCAGCAATGCTGGCTGTGTGAGCAAACAACTCCACAGCAGCATCAGGACCACAGCAGCTCATCATTTATATAAATATATATATATATATATATATATATGACCTAGGGTCCCTGCAGCCACCAGAGGAATAGCATTGCAAGGCCACCCACAAACCTCTGTGTACGTCCCTTATCCTCATCTCACAGCCTGGCTTTTCTCTCTCTGCATTTCAATTCATTCATTTACTTTATTGATGAATTATTATTAATGAAAAATGAACATTGCATGGAGACATTTTTCTTCTTTGATGCCACACCAGTCCTCAACCCTGGTCTGAAACATGTGTGTGAATATTTATAAGCAGCTTCCTATTGTCTTTCCAAAAATGTATAATTATGCTGCAGTTTGTTGGCATTTCACTAAATATATAACAATAAGATTAAGCTTTCACTAGGCTATCTAGAAGCAGTTCAAATAGGGTGTAAATAACACCGGTACACTGCACAAATATTTTATCAGCCTGCTCTCAGCTTTGTTCTGCAGTGAGGGACAAATTCAGTTCCAAACTTCAGTAATAAATAACAGCAATGGGTCTCCCTAACCTGCAAAAGATCAATTTTCCCCATACAGGTTGGGAGGGGATCCTCAGTCACCTGCATTCATTTCCACTCCCTGCATGTAAGCATTTCATGTTTTCATTAGTCTCATTAGCACTCATTAGTGTCAGCAGGTTGCTCTCAAATGACCCACTGTCTTTGCAGCGAGGTTATGTCAAACACCAATAAACTCACACACATAAAACTATAAATAAAGGTGGGTGGCTTGATGCTGGCCTTAGAGGTATGTTGCTGTGCATGAATTCAAGAATTTCCAAGAAAAAAATATAAGGCTGTGTCTTAGCACTCTGGAAGGTCATAGAATACACTATGCACTTTGGGGGAGACAAGTTTATCATACATAGTTTATTTCACCATTTCATGTCCTTTCTCTCTGCGACAGATATCTGCAAAAACCTGTTTTGCTGAGGCTTGCTCTGCCTTTCATTGTAGAAATCAAGTTTCCAGGCAGATAATGCAGTGAAGGTTCAGTTATAGTATCAACTACGATCCGTAACTGTCGGAGAAAAAATGTCAAGTGTTGGTCGTGTCTGAGCTCAGTGGAATGTGGAATAATTAAAACAGCCGACGACGCCTTTTGAGTACAGTATTAGCAAATGAGAACAGGGGTTGAGAGCCAGCTGCCAAGCATAATTTGACTGTCCTGGGACCTGCTGACATCTCTGGGAAGGAGTGCTACAACCCATTGGCCTCCAAGCCTGACAGCTTCTGGTGGCTTCATTTTTTTATTACCTTAAAATCTGAGACTTTGAAAATATCTCACATGTTGAACTGTAGGGCCCAAGAAAAATTTTGATTGCTTTTCATTGGCCTGTACTCAGTGCTGCTGAGATCTCCGAGATCTACCGGACTCAGAAGATAATTATGCAAATTCTACAGTTCTCCTTAAAATCTGGATGTTATCTGTGTACCTAGCTAACAAAACAGAGTTTTTTACCTCTGAACAGCTGCACACACTTTATAAGTACTCAGAGGACTTGAGTACTGTCATTTTTAATGCACTCATGGAAGTTAAGATGCACGTTCACTCACCATGAAGGTGCCACCCATGAGAAATCGTGGTCCTACTTCAGTTATGGATGCCCCTCAGCCATATGTCTAAGCAACATTTGTTTCCAAAGGTGCAAAGAGAGAGACATGGAAAAATGACAAAGCTGCAGCATTTAGCTCTCCCAGGCTGAACAGCATTGAGGGCTAGAAATTCCTTTGCAAGATCTAAGCTATTTGGTATGAAATCTGCTCTTTAACAGACCATCTCTATTCAGCTGAAAGTCAGGCATGTGCTTAAAAACCTCCTGGCAGCACACAGACTTCATATAATTTTAATGTTTTTATTTATTACCGTAGTACCTAGGAGACCCAGGCTCAGTCCAAGACACCATTCTTCTAGTTGTACAAATGCAGAAAAAAGGTCAGTCCCAAATTTCTGCAATACAGTGTTGAAGCTCAACAGGTCAGTAAAGACAGAGGGGAACATACAAGGAAACAAGGCAAAAATAACTCATCCTCTTATGGAAATGAAATTACAAATGGAACATTGGTACAGCAAGAAGATGATTTATCTGTAGTAATAGAGAAAGTCAGAAGCAGAGCTGGGATTCAACAAGCCTCAGGAGTTTCTGATTCTCAGGCCATTAGCCAACACCATCTCTATTAGTCATATTGTTATGAGGGGAGTATGCAACATGCTTATGTCATTTTTTCCAATTTACCTAACAGTATGCCAACTGTTAGAAAATAGCAATGTAAGTGCTTTTCACTAGTGAGTCTTCTCATGCTGTCGAATTAGCACCCTTTTTGCTGGTTTATGCAGATCTTAAATGGAAACTGTTCATGGATTCTTTTGCGTCTAATTCATATTTTATGGGTATATTTTAACACAACACACAGGGTTGTTCAGATGCATATCGCACTCTTAAAAATATCCTACTCTGGCTGCTGAACATATTGCAATGAAAAATCAAGAATTCTGGATGGAAGAAAAAATGTAAAAACCTTCAATTCTTTCTAACGTTTCTGCCAGTGAATTAATAAAACATTGTTCAAAAACCTGGAGAATATTGCAAAGATCAGAAAGTTCTGAAAGAAAAAAATTGATTATGATGATCCCTTTTTAATGTTTACTACAATTAAAAAATACTAAATTTACTCAGCAAGACTGGATCTGAGGCAATTAGGAGATACGAGACATCACTTGCCAGAGTGATTGCACTGTGCTTGTATTTTAAACTGGAGAAATGTCAGTTTTCCCAGAGTTATGAGAGGTCTGTTATCAAAGTCTGCAAAGTATTACACTGCGTGAGCATTAGATTGATGCTTCTAAAATTGAGTAAGATTGAACTAAAGCAGCTAGTTTGATGGACTCCCTGTAGGAAACATCCTGTATTTCTCCTAGACAGCATTATTCAACCTGAAATCTCTTGTTTTGGATTTGTATTCTTTAACTTATCAGACTACTGCTTTACAACTCCCAGAGTAAATGGTATCTCGGTCTGTTTATGAAATACATAACCCTTCAGATGACATGTTCTTTCACTCCGGTTTTCTCCTCCTCCTAGAAAGTGCGTTCCCACCCCCATAATTCATTCCGCACCCCATGACATCCCAATAAAGTAAGAGAAACTACACGTCTCATTCAGTTCTCTGAGATTTTGTTTTATAAGGAATAGGAGAGCACAGTGTTACAGATTCTCCTGTTCTAGTTTATATCAGGTTTTATTAAAAAAACAAAATGACCTGAAAGATTTTGCCTACCTCTGTGCTATTGTCATTACCAAAAGTCCCCATCAGTGCAAGAGTCTCTCCCAGGGAGTTTGAACTTTCCTTTAATCTCATCCATTTAGAAAATTACTCACAATTTACTGAATAAAGTGGAGAAAATTGATATATTTTCATTAAGCTGACAAAGTCTTTTTCACTGCTGGCATCTGTGAAATGTGTTCTCTATTTAAATTTTATTTATATCAATCTTCTCTGGTGGAAACTAGATTAAATGGAATGCTTTATACTTACAGTAAAAACTTTCCCATGCTGCAATGAGCGTCACACTGGTTTTGAAAACGAACTCTGTTTCTTATTCCTTGGAGTAACATGATACCTATGATCAGGAGGAAGCACAATCTCATATCTCTATTCCTTTGTATTCTATTTCTATATAAACAAAATGTGTACACTTTACCACAGGCAAAAAGAGATAGCTGCTGTGGCTTTATAATGGCAAATGCAGAAGCAATCTTGGAACATTTTAATACATAGCATGTTCCCTCTAAACTGTTGAAAAATGCATGATGATACTTTGCTCTGTTTTCATATTTCAGGGTCTTCCATAAACATGAATTAATGTTATATATTACTCTGTGAGTATTGTCATATTGTTATATTGTTAAATGTAATGTCTTTATACTTATTGTCACACATAGTTTGTCACATTGTTAAAGCAATTTCCTAAATACGAATGCAGAAAAGTTAAAGGAGAATTCTATCTGCAAAAAAAGTCTTTGCATTTTTTATACACGCTGGAGTAGCAAACATGACACAAGCAAGTGCTTGAGAGTTTCTGGGCTGTGTGTGCACATTTTCTCCCAGACCACCCTCTGCCCGTGTCCTGTTAATCACCTGTAAGAGGGCTGAAGTTTAATGCAAGAATCCAAAGACTGAGAAAGGTGAAACTCAACAAGCTCAGGAGTTTCAACAAGTAAGGAAGTTTTAATCAAATGGATTGTGTATTTTTTTTCCAAGTATTGCTTGATTCAAGAGGAAGGTGATGGAATGGTTAGTGTTTCCATGTTGATTTGATCTCAGTTTAGGTGTAGATATTTGAAGGTGTTCAGTGCATTTTTATTGTGATCCCATAATAGAATAATTTGTTACTGAAATTCAAGGGGAAAACATCCCCAGCCAGCTTTCTTCATGCACCAAACCTTTGTGCTCCAGATGATGCACAAGAACAAGTCAAAAAGCGGTCACTACCCTTTTGCAACCTACAAAGGTTCTTATGAACCTAAGGCTGAAGCCCACTGAATTCAGTCTAAGCTGGAAGTTCCCTGCAGCCACCTAAGGCTTTGGGCATTATGTTTGGGAACAAATGCATTTTAAAATGGAATAGAATTGTGTAAACACTAGCAAATATAAGCTATTCAACGACTAGCAAAGTGAAGCTATTCTCTTGCTCTTTCCCGATATTCAATCTGATCCCCAGATCTCTTATTCGTTGTTTATTTCTCTGTTTGGTACACATGATTAGCAAATGCCATTTCAACCAAATGCTTTTTTGTTTGTTAATCCATGCAGACTAAATACATCAAAAGTTAAATATTTTGATTGAAAATTTTCTATAGCTTTGCAAACAAAGATTTAAAAAAACAGTGTGAATTGGACTGGAAAAAAAATCTCAAGAATTTTCTGAAGAAAGTCGCTTTTCTCCCCAGCTCCAATAGTTATATGCTTAGAGTTTAATATTCTCATAAAAGAGGCATTTTGTTGAAAAGAACTCAGGTATAAGCAATCCCTTATTTACACTAGCAGGACCTGGGGGGGGAAAGAAAACACAAACAGAGCAGTAGTAGTCAAGGCTCTTTTATATCATATCCTTTTTCTCTCCCCATGGCTGAGGGTATCTGTCTCAGTCGAATCAGACTTGCATGAAAAAACTTCATGCTTCATGTATTCCCCAGACAGTGAGAAGAACACAATGAAAACCACTCCAAAATGTAACAGGCATCTAATTCAGCATGATATGGGCACTCACAGCCTGTTACACCTGGTGACTAACGGGAGGCTTTAATTCTCATCCAGAATTAGCAGTTTGGGTCACCGAGAAGCTCAGGTTCCTCAGGATCTGGGAGATCTTGAATGCAAACCATCCCGAGGGAAAGCATCTTAACTTTAACAATTCTCTCTCTCACACGACCGCTTCAGCATATCTCAGAGTGACATAACCTAAATGTAGAGAAGCTGCATTGTATTCCCTGGGGAAGCTTTTTCCCCCCTCCCCATAGAGGTGTACCTGATCTCAAACACAGCAAACTGTGATTCATTTTAAAGCTTTTTCCTGCCTCTTTGAACAGAGCTGGAGGTGTAAAATGTTGAAATCAAGGAGACCTCAAAGGATCAGCAATGCCCAAGAAGGACAACTGGTCCTAAAGATTAAAAGGCTCTTAATAGAACAGAAAACCTATAAACACAAGTCTTAAAGGAAATAATTTTCACTGGGCTCTGGACACCCCTGCCACAGCATGGTGCTGAGGACTAGACCACAGTAAGCTTTGTAGTGCTTCAGACTTACAAAGGATTTTGCCCACTTACATATTAGAGACAAATAGGAGCTTTTCATCTGCAAATGGCCTTAGTTTCTCCCTTTATAAAAGGAGCCTTGTCTCCAGCCCAGCTATACTGGACAGGTGAGGGTACTCACTGGTTGGACCCTTGGGTGGGCTACCTTATGACTATAACAGCACTGTGATCACAAATTTTTATATATATATATATATACACACACACTAAAACCTGCACACTATTACATGAATCAGTTGACATTAAGGTTCAGCACTGACTTTGCATTCGATTCTTTTTCAAGGTCAATATCCAATACTTGGGCTGTATTTAACAGCATTAATAAGTAGTCAGATAATTTTAATTGCTGTGAACAGCATTGCTTCTCCATGCTGCTTCTCAGTCTGTATTCATCTCATATGTCTCTTTTACATTGTAAACTCCCTAAGCCAGGGCGTTCAGTTTTGTGGTTTTTAGTACCTAGCACCGTACGATCCTTCTCCATGGTTATTTAATACTACAGCACTGCTACTAGTAAATAATTATGATCATCGCTTTTGATTCCATATCACAGGATTCTTCTCACGTATTCTGAGGATGCTCTGCTCTGATGATTGCTGTGAAGGCCAGTATTTAGCAGGATATGGTTTTTCAGTTTGCCCACTGCACAATCTATTATTAGAGTGCAGATTCAGCCCTCACGTGCCTTTTCATGCATAGCAAAGAGACATATCTCTTTTCTACACTGTTAGCAGCATTAATGATACCCTTCTGAAAATGATGTGTGAGTAGTATCATTAAACTGCCTTGCAAGTGCAGGTGTAAAGGGTTTTTTTTTTGTGAGAAATGATATATTACATGATAAAAATGAGGTATAAGCTGTGAGAAGAAATAGGAAAGACAACACACAGAGCTAGATGATCACTGTAGGGCCCTTCCAACTGAACTATTCTATTCTATTCTATCCATTCTAAGCTTAGCTCACTTGCTCCAAGTTACTCAACTCTTCTTCCAGACCAAAGGAGATTTCAAACCCAAGGTGTTTCTCCCTGTGTTTCGAGTAAACTCAGCGGGTGAAAACCAAATCCCTGTTGGGACAGTTATTCAGCAAGTCTGCTGGTATAATCACATACCAAGTGAAGGCCTGTTTTAGAGATATTAACTTGGACTCATGAATTGCAGTAGCTTCCCATTAGAGTTAATTAGCTGGCCTAAGAAATATTGCTTCTCATTCTGGTTTATTTTGCACTAAAGTGGGCTATACTTGGATGCGCTCCAGCATGGCCCATCAAATAACTCAACCATATGCCACTCAGATCAACCATGTACCTTAACAAGTGGCAGGGGCTGGTTTGTCCAGCTTATCTGAGGAACAAAGACCTCACCTTTCCAAAGGAAGTCTTAATTGCACTTTAAAGGAAATAAAAGTGAAATTTAATGAATGTATACTTGACCTTCTTTACAGGATTTCCCACTCTATAGTAACCATTTTTATTTCCCAGAGTACACTACCAGCTTTACATAAAAAACAGCTTCCTTTCTGGGCACATGACATACCTTTGTATTCATTTAACCGATCTGAACTATTTCTCTCTATTACATTCTTACCTAAAGAATACGGTATTTAGCTTAGTTTGGGTGTAAGCCCGTGTACCTAAGTCTCCCATTTGTAAATATACATTTATAGTATTACACACCTACACGCTTGCATCTGTGTGTGTGTGGTGTCTGTTAGTCTGCAGCGAAGGAATCTGGATCAGAAAGTCAGGGGAGCATCAAGGAGAAGAGGTAATTACGTGAGGCTTCCAGAAGAGTTCAAAGCAGCTGAGGGTTGACTGTGTTGGCAGTGGTTCATTTTTCATGGACCACACTGGAAAACAAAATGCTAAATTGGAACAGTCCTATGAAAAGGTAGTTTTCCTTTCAGAGCTAGATCAAAAGGGGAACCATTCCTAGTAAATTAGGATTGGAGCAATAAAGTCAGCTGCTTAGGTGGGACAACCGCAGGTCTGGTAAGACAGTGTGATGGGTATAACTCTGTGTAGATAATGCTGAAGATACATAACTCAAGCCGTGGTCACCGAGTGCCCACCTCTCCTAACCCCAAAACAAGAATGCAGTTCAAGCATTATTTAAAACACCGGAGTCCCTCTTTTATCCCTTACTGAGTCTCTCTCTTCTACAGTCTCCCACTCTCTGTGCCACGCAGAGCCTCCTCTTGCATGATGAAATGGAATAGTGATACACACTTTTTTAGTCTAGGAGGATCTGTGAGTTTGGTGCATTTATTTTTCAGTGTGGCTTGGTCATATGTTAGAGATTAAAGAAAAAGGGACTTGTAGCTTCATCTGTGTAGCTGTGAATTAAGGGTATGGACATTAGTAACAGCTGCAGATACGTGTCTGGGTGTTTCCTTAGGATTTTGTGAGCATAAACAGATTACAACTAGATAAAAAATAAATCAAGTCTTTAATTATAAACTCTGAAATGTCCTTAAATCAATGCATGCACAACAGGGCATTTTCCAGAGCTGAATGGTGTGATACAAGGTAGTCTGCTGCTTCAAAGGTATTTTATGGGCTCAAAGCAGCTACGTGGGGTGATATGAATGGGTTAAACATCTCTATTTGAATGAGTGTGCAAGAAGCTTTGACAGTTAGGCTTCATGAGTGCAACCATGAAATTAATTCTTGCCAGGGAAAACAAACCGCAGACAGAGCCGCTCATGCACCAACTAGTCACTGTTTGCAAGGTTAGCTAAAGTTTATCAAAATCCCCAGACAAAAAATGTCATTAAGATACAGTTAAGGTTATAGACAGATACCAATTCCCAGGCAAGAAACTTCATTAAGGTACACTCAAGGTTGTAAACATATGTGCCAATTAAATTCAAACAAAAAGATCCAAACACTGTCATTATTTACAATGTTAAATATTTGGAAAATAAAACTTACTGCTAGAGATAATACGGTTTCTATAAAATTCATAATCATGTTTCAACAAACTGAACTTCTGCTGCTGTTCATTATTACCTTACCTTCTATTTCTAGTTGTGATGCTCCCTGCCATGGGATACTGTGAAAGCTAAAAGCCTACATGGGTTCAAAAAATTCTGCACAGATTTGTGGAAGAAAAAGCCAGCTGTAGGTATTGAAAGCAAAGCAGACACTGTTTATTCTGGAGTACCTTGAGCCACAAGTCCTGAAGACCTGGAGAATATTCTGAGAAAAATCCCTTTCAACTTGCCTTGTTCTTACATATGTCCATAAAGATCAGATTGGCCGCTCACGAAGACAGGCTGTGAGGGTGGATGGTCCTTTGGTCTGAAGCGGTATTGCTGCCATCACGGCATTCCCCGCTGTCACAGTACGAGAGCAGACTAGATCTCGCGTATAAGGAAGCTATGGCAAGCAGTGCACTGTCTTAGGGAATATAGCATGCAAAACAAGTAATTAAATGTGAAATCCTTGCAACTAAATTTCAATTGAAGGGTTTAGAAGGGACACTCTGCCTCTTAAATGCAGTGTCAGACCCTTGAGATATTATTTAATTAGATTTTTCTTTATAACATAGTTGTGAACATTGTCTTTTCTCTTTTAGCTTCAATAGTGATTGGGAAATGGTGGTGTGAGATGGAGCCCTGCCTAGAAGGAGAGGAATGTAAGACGTTGCCTGATAATTCTGGATGGATGTGTGCAACTGGCAATAAAATCAAGACCACCAGAGTAAGTCATCTTTCTGTCTATACCCAGGAGGTTTTAATAGGAAAGGGAGTCACTAATGATTGCTCACCCATATCTTTTCCATCATCATGTCTGCTGTAAAAGTCTTAAAGATCACTGCATACCTCCTCAGCCACCCAACGCTCCTGGCCATAATTTAGTGACAATTCAGATGGATTCAGGCTGGTCAGCTGGGTCCAGGCTTGATAACTGGCAGGTTGGAGCTGCTGAATCACCAGGTCACTTTCTTACAGACATTGTCACCTCAGAAAAAAACCTAGTGCACATCACTGAGTCCCTTTCTGGTGGCTAAAGGGAAGAATATTAGATCAAAGGGATCTGCTGGATCCTACATCCATTCCTTGGCTGTTCCAGGCCACTTCTGTGTTAACAGCTGTACAGCTGCTTCATAGCATGAAACGGTGCTGCGGACCCAGCTCATTGTCTGCATTTCAGGTCTTACTTCAGAGCAGCTCTAGCCCCATGCACCCGTTAGTGACAGACTCTTGAGATGCTGAAGATTCAGGTAACACAGGCCAACAGGTGATGACAACTTTCACCACGCGTTGCTAGGAAAATACAGAGATATGGCTGCAAAGAGAGAGAGTGTGAATGAGCTGGCTAAACTTCTCCCACTATGAGATTACCTTTGGGAAAAAAATGTTTTTCAAAAATAGAGTCTAGCTTTTCTTTTGCATTGTGCAGTTGTTTCACAACTGCAAACCACAACAGTGGTTTTTCTTAAAACCACTACCTATACCTGTATTCAACAATTTTAATTAAATTATTTTCATACCACGATCGAATTTTTTTCCAAGAAAATTACATGGTTGTCAACTCAAAACATTTTTTATAAATGAATAAGTTTTGTTTTTTAGTGAAGTGGAAAATAACTTTTGAAACCTGCTAAATGAAAAAACCCAAATTTTGAAGACATTTTTCCCTGTTTATTAAGAAGTTCTACATACTCATACCCAGCTACTAATTCACAGGAATGTGAAACTTAGTGTCATGATTTCCTGACTTCTTCCTTTTTTTACAATCCTAACTCTAGTCATTATTCATGTCTTCTAGGCCTTTTGTTGAAGGAGAAGATTTTACCCTAACTGATCCCCATGCCATCTGAATTCTTTTCTTTCTTTCCGTATTATTTACCCCACGATGAATGATTCGTATTGCAACCCTAGTTTCTTGAACAGTGCCTTCTGGCATGGCTAATCTTTAACTGAGGTTAAACCACAACACCACCGCATTAAATTACTAGGATACATACTAATTTAGGAGGTTTTCTTTGCAGAAGGCAGTAAGTGGCCCCTGAAAACAGGATGCATATTATCTCTTTGCCATCTCCCAGAGCAAAGGAGAAAGCACGGAGGGAACTGTGATTCCTTGACTCAATTTCTTCCTGCAGTGTCGTTGTTGCTGCAAACCACTCTATGCTCACAACTGATCTCTCCACACTAAAACACCACTGGAAGATTGTGCCCTAATGTATGTACCTTGCAGTGCAATTAAAAAAAAAACAACTTGCTACATGTCTGTCGTGATTTAACCCAGCTGGCAACTAAGCCCCACACAGCTGCTTGCTGTGGGATGAGGGAGAGAATTGGAAGGGTAAAAGTGAGAAAACTCATGGATTGAGGTAAAGACAGTTTAACAGATAAAGCAAAAGCCGCACACGCAAGCAAAGCAAAACAAGGAATTAATCCACTGTTTCCCATCGGCAGGCAGGTGTTCAGCCATCTCCAGGAAAGCAGGGCTCCATCACACGTAATGATGACTTGGGAAGACAAACGCCATCACTCCGAACGTCCCCCCCTTCCTTCTTCTTCCCCCAGCTTTATATGCCGAGCATGACGTCATATGGTGTGGGATATCCCTTTGGTCAGTTGGGGTCAGCTGTCCCGGCTGTGTCCCCTCCCAACTCCTTGTGCCCCCCCAGCCTGCTCGCTGGTGGGGTGGGGTGAGGAGCAGAAAAGGCCTTGACCCTGTGTCAGCACTGCTCAGCAGTAACGAAAACATCCCTGTGTTATCAACACTGTTTTGGTCACAAATCCAAAACATCGCCCCACACTAGCCACTGCGAAGAAAATTAAGTCTATCCCAGCCAAAACCAGCACAATGTCCTTTTCAGTGAGGCAACATTTTTCTCACTGAATGGGGAATTAAAATGGAAGAAAGTGATATTAAAGATATTAAAGAAGTAATAAGCAACGTGAAGAAGTATGTTATACTTTTGTTAAATTACAATAATTTAGTACTTCTGCAGTCTGTCTGCAAATTATATAATTTAGGAATTGCATTTGCTTTTTTGTGTGAAATTGTCCTGCTCTTAACTCCCCCAACCCTCATCATATAAACTAGTTTTAGGCGATAGCCTGCATCTAGAAGTGATTGCTAGAAATTTAGCAGCGTCATTAATATGCAGATGTATGGTCCAATCTATTCAGTATGCATTATTGTATTTCATTTAAATTAAATACTTACAGAGTGAGTGCTCATAACTGAAAAAAATATTTCTTCATTTACCCACAGGAGTTATTTTAATTAGCTTGTGAGGGGAGTACCTTATGGTGCTGCTTCCAGTAGAATTTTGTTTTGTTGCTTTAAAATATCATTACAGAATCCAATTGACAAAGGCAACATGACATGATGTGCTTAGCAACTGTCTCTTGCATTTTCTAAGCAAAAATTCTACTTCATAATCCCTGAAACTTTGCTTGAATCCGTACTGCTGCGTCAAGTCTAGCAACATAAATATGAAATAATAGAAGCGATCAGATCCTGAAACAGGCATTTTTTTCTTTGTTTTGTCATTTCAGATGGCATCAGAGAAAGAGATTACACTGTAATCTGTACTGACCCCAATCCAGGCTGCAAGATTGGGCCATGTGTGTCTAATTTATGTAGTTAAGGAAGTTAAGAAAGCAGAAGAAACAAGACAAATCACTCAACATCCTAGACATATCTGTGGTGATTAGCCAAAAAGCTAGAGCAAGTCACCATAGGCTGTAAACTGTAAACTGTTTTAATGAAGGCTTTTCCTTACACTAAATACATTTATGTTAGGCAGCTGCTGTCCTGACGAGGAAAACATTCGCATTTATGACTCGCAGGATTAAAATACCTATTAGTATATTCTTCAAGGCCCACAGTAAATCACATATAAGCATGTGTGTATGTGTATATATATATGAATACACGTATATACACAATATATTTAATTTTACAGTGTAGTGTATTACTTCACGGTTAGTTTTCATATGTGATTAATACTGATTAGTGTCAGAAGAAGGTGGACAACAGACCCAGTGAAGGCTTTGCCAGCACATCCTCCATTCCTTCCTTTTCATGCATTTATTCCTGTGTTTAGTCCTTTAGCATAGATCACTAATTAAGTTGTTAAAGCCAAAGATATAAAGCTCACAGCCTCTGTAAATCAATTTGTTTTCTATTGATGGTCAGAGCAGGTGACAAACACTGGAAAGAAATAATTTTGTAATTCAATTTTTGGAGCAGTTTCAACAGGTTTTTTTATCCCTATTCACTCCTTTTTTTTAAAGAATATAAATTTCAATGCTTTCCTTAAAAATGTGGGGCTCTTGGAGCCGTACTAGGATCTGGCTGGAGATCACATTTGCTACATTTCAGCAGAGCAACCGGCACCGGGGGGAATTCAAGAGCGCCGTCTCAGTCTGGATGCTGGGAGATGGTGCCCACAAGGGCACATAAATGCCTGGAAGAACCAGAGCCGCTTGAAAACATGAAAACATGGCTCTTCATGCATCCCATGTTTTGTCACTTCCCATCTGAGCAAGGGAGTCACTCACAAGCTCTTGACGTTGGACTGGTGTCTACACATGTGCGCCGCTTTGCAGGGCCCTTAAGGAGCACAGTGCTCTTCCCCAGGGTTTTCTGCCCAGGCTTATGTGCACACTGCACTGCAAAATGCCCTTTTGATGTAATCCATGCTAATAACACCTGGCATTCATGTACTAGCCCTCTAAATACTTCAACAAGCTGTTTTTCTGCTGATACTGTGGAGGATGGAAATTAAAGCGTTGAGCACTTGGGGACTGGCAGAGCAGCTCTCTCTCCAGCTTCACAGCCTGCGCCCTCCATCGCAGCCCACCCACCCCCCCAGTTTCCAGAGTAACACTTGGTTTACCATACCTTTTGCCATCAGAGAAATGCAGGCCATTTTACGGTGCCCCAAGGGACCTGAGCATCCCATTTCTTAGCAGCCACTGCTCATCTCATGCTGCAGCAAATAGCACCTGAGGTGCCCACAGCCCCTTGGCACTGTGGTCCCTCGTCATTCCCTGCTCCTGCACCAACCACACAAATCCTTGCAGCAGTGTACAAACAAGAAAGGGATGTACTCCTGCCCAAGAGAGAAAACCCAGCGGGGCCACTTGTTAGTGGCAAACCAGGAGAACAGAAAATGGGAACTGGGAGAAGGAAGGAAATGGTAAATGATCCCAGAGTTTTATTTTCTTTTTGTAAGCTGTCCAACTAGGTTAATATGCCAGATGATTTCCAGATTAAGTTTTGCTTTAAAGCAGTGAAGAAACCCCTCTATTTTTGTGATAATAGGCTCTGTAATTAAGAGGTCAGTTCAGCAGTAGAGCACAAGAGATAGTAAATATCTCTTGCTATAAGACTTACTGCTGCATTTCATCATATCACCTAGTGCTTAGCTAATAATTTGTAGCCCTGATTTAATGCCCGAGCCTGCTCGTATTCAAGTCAATTTGAGTTTCATTGCTGACCCAGTCGTCTAGCAAAGGGTTGGACCCCTTGTGCCATTCATCTGTGTGTATCAGTGTGGGAAAGAAACAAAAGCCTCTCCTCGAGAGAGCTATTTTTGCTTCTGGTCAGTCGTTCTTATTTCAGCATCCTAAAAAAACCCTCTGGGCGGTGGTGTTTCCTCTTCAAGCCATTAGTGCGCTCACTCAGATCAATTGTGGTGTTAGTCATAAACAGCGATGGTTTTATGGGCTGTTGCAGGCCGTGTTATCTCACCCGAGGTGAGTAGATTGAGTCGGTCAGACTCTCCAGTCTATTACATAGCTAGTCACTCCTACCTGCCCCTCTTTGGGTAAGTGGGTTGGTGGGGGTCCAAATGAACCTGAAAGATGGATCCATCTGCATGTCCTTGCCTGGCAGAAGCTACTTGCGTCACTCGGAGAAGGGGAGGGTGGAAGGCTGGGGTGAGCATGGCCCCATGACCAAAGCTGTCCTGGCATCTCCTGCACCACCAGCCAGGATGATCGACGCACATCCAGGATCTCCCAAGGCACAGGCAGGAGCTCCCTCAGGGTCTGTGTCTTGCACATCCTCAAATCCCTGCAGCCCCAAGAGAAAAGACTGGCCCCAAAATATTGTGATTTAAACTCAGCTATATCATGAGCAGGGCGAAGTGCCATGAAGCCTGGGTCTTTCTTTCCACTCGTATTTTACATAACTGACTCTTTCGCACTTTCTTACTGCAGATCCACCCGAGGACCTAACAGAGCACCGTCTGCATGGAGACAGTGAAAGCCCTGCTGATTTATGAGGACAAAGTATTGAAAGTTTAAAACCATCTCAGCATTTACAAGCCAAATGGATTTCTTATTTGCACTTTGACTGTTTACCAGATAACAACAGTGGCTTTATTGAGTGAAAGAAAGTATTCAGTGGAAATAATGCCCCTGATTTTTGACAGCTGAAAATAAAAATGAAGAAAATAGTTCCTTTGGTAAAGTTTCTGAGATCGCAAAGTACAAACAACAGTGTCAGTTTGGATCTACAATTTACTTTATACCAGTTAAAGTATATATATATATATAAAAATATATATATATTAATATATGATATTTTGAAATAAAAGCCTCACTCTTCAAGAAATTGAATAGTACCACACTTTGCTGCAGCTGCTGTAGATTTTTTTTTCTTTTTTGTAATGGTCTGGAAGATCCCTACCTGTTTCAGAAAGAAATGTGGCAGTGAAGAGGCAAAGCAAACCTGCTGCAGTACAAGGATGCCTAAGAGCTACACGAATCCTACCGATGCGGCATCCAGAGTTTCCTGTTCCCTTCGGCAGAATTTCGAGGGCATTTGTTGTTCCACTTTGTGTTCTGGAGGCTTTTCTCCTTGTGCAATACTAGCATGCTGGCTTTGCTTCATTAACCATACTTGATTGATATATAACAATGATAATTCTATCCTCTTCCAAGAAAATATTTTTAGAGCTGTTAGGTATTCCATGAAGAAGAGATGGACAACTACTGAGTGAAGTACAGTATGTATTAAAAGTTTATTTGGCAGAGTTTGGTAGACTGTGAGCTCCCTTCTTATTAAAGATGTACTGTACATACAATGTCTTCAGACTTTGTATAGCTCGTAGAGACTACAGTAAAAACCCAGTAACAAACTCCAAAGCTTTGCGTTGTTGGCTCACTAATTCTTTGAAACAGCGACAAAGCTATTTCTTTCCAGACCAACATGCGAGAGGGCTTGGTTTGTTTTTTTACGAGCCCGTTTGCAATAGGTGAACAAGCGTTTCAGCTTAAGCAAATGCCTCTGTGGTCACCTCAACTGCTCAGGCACACCCGCATGCAAAGGACTGCCTGGCTGCATGCTCTTATCCCACAGCACACACGGGAGAACAACCTAAATTTAAGATTCCCTCGTTGCAGGCCAGGCTAATTCTCATTGAGAGCATTTGCCACCAGCTAAAAGCATAAATGTGGGCAATTCCATGGGACAGCAAACACACAACAGTTTGTGGTAAGCAAACCATGTCTAAGCCTGGCTTTTGTTTCAGGAATAGTTTCTTTCAGTTTAATTTTAATCTGTTTTTTACTAAGGTGAATTCAGCTGAGATGAGATGATCTTCAGCAAGGATGTGTCCACAGAGACATTGATCTACTCACTGCGAGCGGTTTGAATTCACATTTCTAGCTAAGCTGTTGCTCTTCACCATGCAGCCTGGCCCTTGCGTTGCTGAAGAAAGATCAAATCTGAGGGCTGAAATGTGCAAGCCTAGTTCACATTCCCAGGCACTTTTGTGAGCAGTCCAACTAATTTCAGGGGGTTTGTTCGTGTGGAAAAGTATCTTGCTGTCATGCATAAGTCTGCGCAATCTACCCTTCAGTACGCCTAACGCTACCAAATCAAAGAAGAATAGAGAATTGTAAAACTTGTTCTATCCAGCCCAGCTTCATTTCTTTAATATTTCAAATTTCCTTTCAGCCTGTTTACCTGTCTCTCACAGGACCCCTTTGGCCATGCTGATCACTTGTAATCCAAAGCAGAGGAAGTGCTGCACTTCCCAACCTAGAGTTGGTCAAAATTCTCCCGCTGACTTTCTTTCTCCTTCAGGGCAACCACTTCAACCCCTGATGCTTCAAGAGGCAGAAATTTGTCACTGTAATTACACTGTATATTAAAGCAGCTACATGACGTGTGACGCCATATTCCATGCTGGTTTCCGTGCTGGTCCTTGCCTGTTGCTCACAGTGGAAATGGATATGCTGTTTCCAAGTACTTCTATTATTTCCCCTTCACAAAGACATAAGAGCAAAAAATGTCCAGGGAAGACACTTGGGGTTTTTTTGTGCACAGAAAGACTAAATAGGAGCATGAGCCTCACAGCCAGTTGTAGGTCCTAGCACATGGAGACGAGCCTCACTGGTGGCCCAGCTGGATAGGCCGTGTATTTTCTGGCCACAGCCACCTGCCTAAACCACAGAAGATACCTGGACCCTGGTCTATGTTTTAGATATGGTCTGCCATGGCCATGTGTGCCTGGTCCCATCATCTCAATTCAGAGAGGACCACTGCCTGCCTGGTTACCCACAGATAGGCGAGGTCCCAAAATGAGATCATCAGACCAGCTCCAGGCTCACCTGCCACAAGTAAGGAGAAACTCCTTCAAAATAAATCCTTAGCATTTCTTAATTTTACTAGAACAGCACATTAAAAACCCCAGGACTCTCTGGAGCTAGGAAGCCCTTGGTGCACTAGGAGATAGACCCTGCCACCAGGAGATAAGTTGATTAAAAGCCAGGACATGTTATCGTCCCTTTACCAGTAGGAACTGAGGCACACAAAGGTAAATGGCCACTCAAAATCACATTGGAGGGTTATGGAAAATCGAGCAGAAATTGAACTTCAGTTTCCTTATTCCCATTGTACTGATACTCTCTAAGATGACCCACACACAGCAAACTAACCCATGGCCTCTTGTACCCTTTGCCAAAGCCCAAGGTATCACCACTGAGAGATATTTACCCCATAGCACTGTATCTGACATGGCTCAGACTGTGAGTAGATAACAATGCTTATGCCTGTGTCTATGAAATATGCCTGTTGAGATAGATTGGGAAATATTAGACTTGCTAAAATATAAGAAGGAAATGTTGTCATTTCCACAGCAAAGTTTTTTAGAGATGTTTATGAATTTTTCTTTGCCAGTAGGCAGCCTCAAATATCACCACACCAAATTCAGTAAACATCTGTGTCTCTTTGAAGTTGCTGCAAAATCTGCTCACGAAGTGTGGCACTGAGAAATTGCTGTTTTAATTAAAATGTTTTAGAGGGGAATTAAGGCCTTTGCAAAAATAATGACTAATAAAACGTGAAGTCAAATTAAGAGCCGGATGCAGCTAACCTTCATTGTTTCAGTGAACCAAATTGAAAACAATAATAAAAAAATTCAACCATCCTGGCATCACAATGATCATGTGTTTCAGTGATATGCACAGTAACACAGTGTGTAGTGGGAAGATGTCAGAGCTGCTTACCTTGGCCGATGGAAACCCAATGCGTTTCAGTGGTGGGGTGAATGAGTCCCACATCCTCACAAGAAAGTGAGAGTCATGCCGTTCTCTGCACAATGTTAAAAGGTATTTACATCAACAGAAGAGAAAGCTGAAGTTTCTGCTTTCTAGCAGAAGTCTAGACAGAGGCATGTCAGGAAAAAAAGAAAAATATTTGTAAATGCATCAAAGATAAACTTAGATTTATGTCAGTGTTTCTTCTTCAGATGTGTGAAACCAAGTTATGTAAGTCTGAAATGTACAAGTTGGAAAAAATACTGTGGAAAAAAAAAAAAGTAGCTACCATCTGCCTATTGATTCAGAAAAATCTAGATTATGTGCTTCTGTCCAAAAATCTCTGGTAATAAAGAGCTCAGTGTGGTATGACTTGATATTGCTTTGAATATGCTACATGCTGTATTTGAAGAAAAAAGACCCGTGGAGGAAGTCCACTGAGCGGCCAACAGTTACGAACAGCATGATGTGCACCCAAACCTGGCATTACACAGAGAAAGGACCATGAAAAATTACGGAAGGTGATTCAGTTTATGATGAGTGATGCTCTTATCAGACCTATTGATCGACCATTAATAGAGTTTGCAGATACTTTCAGTGGTGTATTGCTTGTATATTTTCCTATTATAAAATGATTAATTACGTTCCTAACTCTCCTTATTTGACACTTTTCTGTTTCACTGTATGGTCCAAATATAATTACAGATCATAGAGAAGTTGTGGAGGAGATAAACATACCTTGGCTTGAAAAGCACATCCATTTCATCTGAAGGTGGCAGTCTTTGTTTCTTCTTCAGTGGCAGGAAGAATATTGTGGCCTAAAATGAGCTTCTCTTTTATCAATACCACAGTCACATCCCAGTAAGCAGGGTTTAGAGCTTGCCTAGAGCTTGACAAAGAAATGGGTCATGCTTCTTTGCTTGGTGTTCCACTTTTTGTCAGAGAAAAATAGAAACACATTCCACAAATAATCTTTCAGGTAGACAGCAGGAGATGTGTGTACAGGGCAGTTGGTTTAAGGCTGTCAACACTTTTTCTAGTTCACCGGTTTGAATTCAGATCATAGGCCTGACACATATTTATGGTTTCTTCCCTGAAATGCTCACACAGTCAAAACACTTAACGTCACAAATATTTATACTTTATAAAACTATGCCACTCTGAGGAAAAGAAACTGAATCATCTGCTTTGCAGATAGGAAACCGAGACTTGTAAGACTTGAGACCTGCCCAAGGTTATGCTAAAAAACTGCAGCAGAGCCAGCAGTAGAACTGAGGACTGCTGGAACTGAGGACTCCTGGATTTTGGGTCATCACTGCAGATGGTTCACATCAGTGAAATTTCACTGACAGCAGACCCTGGCTTTTAGCTTGGGTCACAGAGAGCAGAATTAGGGTGCCTGCAGTCAAGTGTGGACAATCGTCTGCAAGCACCAACTGCTCAGAGCTTGTTCACCTCCCTTCAGCTGGGATTTTTAAGCCACTGATGGATGGAAGACCACCACTAGACCTACTCCAACATCTTCTGCTCCCACGGGGACACAGTGACACAGTCCTGCCTTAGTTTGGTTTCATGGCTTCTTAGTAGAAGCTGATTTGAGCCTTTCAGATCAGAGCAGAGATGCAAAAAGGCAGAGAAATGGCTGTGCTTAACCCTGATGGGCTGGGAAACAGGTCTAGCCAACAGTCCTTCTTTTGGAGGTCACGATTTCTCAGAGATGCCCATCTGATAGAAGGATTTTCATGTAAAAGTTTATTTTGAACAGAAAAAGCACACATTCCCTCACACCAGAAGGTACTTGACCCAGCCAACAAGAAGCACAAATAACTTGTTCTCAACTGAAAAACGGGAGCACCACTACCAGGGGAGAGGATACTACACAGGGTAATTAAGTCATGGGGAAAAAAAAAATCACTTTGTTTTTGGCAAATGCTCATCTGTGGGCACACATGGCAGATCTTTGATAAAACCTTTTGCTGTTGCTTGACAAGTACCTCTAATTCCTCAGTGCAGCTCAGAAATATACAGAGGTCTTTCCCACATGACAGGTCTTTCTTTTGGATCTTTTCATCCCGCTCTCATTGGTGGATTATTTTTGTTTTCCCACCATGCAGCAATATGGTCAAATTTGTATGACCAGAAACAACATACACGTTTAAGCATCAGGTTACTGACCCGCTTCCTATTATTTCTCATCTTCTTTCTTTATCAGGCAGTTGTCCTTCATTCAGTTAGAAATGAGGGCTAGAGGCCCACCTAGATTTGAAGCAAACTACCCATAACCTAAAATATTGCTCAGGGGAATATGCAATTTCTTCCTCCCACCTGCCATTCCTCTTCATTTCCTATTTCATTTCATTTTCATTTCATCTCACCCCCTCTCTTTCACACTACTTAATTATTTTCATCCATCTCTATTAATCTTTTATCACCACTACTGCCCCACAGACTAAAGAAAAGCAGCTGTGCTGTTCAAGACCCAATTCAGGGAGCTGTTCCCCCCCAACATCAGTGATTTATGTGATCGTCTTTCTTTTCCTTTTTCCTGTGTACTTTGGAAGGCAAGATCCCAACCTCGCTGCAGCTGCTGTGCCAGCAGCTCCCTGCATTTGCACTGCCCACACCAGCAATCCCCAGCTCAGGGCCACAGGGTCCATCTCAGGTGTGCCCTAGCGTACAAAGCAGATGCTACTGGTACTTGATTTGCAGCAGAGGAGTTAATTGTCAGCTCCTCACCTTCACTGAGCCTGTTCTGTTTGTTGCTTCTCCTACAATCTCGTATACCTTGACCAGAACCGAGAACTTGGCACACTGACTATTGAGGGCTTGCCATTAGTTTATGCCTCTGCAAGAGGAAAATTTATCACTGTTGATTTGATCAGACCTTTCTTGGACTTGAAATAGAGAGTGAAGAACAGGCCAAGTTGCTGTTAAATGCACAATATGGGATCCAAGCACAGACATGTTAGATTTTTTCTGGGTTCTTTTTTTCCTGGTGCTCTTCCAGTTACATTTTCTTTCTGAAAGACTCTGCTATCTAGACTTATAGAGCCTACATGGTATTTCATGTAAAGTGGTCCAGAGTTTTTACAAATCTAGCACCAAGTCCCTAAAGACCTACTAGTACCTCACAGACACTGATGTAAAGCAGAGAAACAGTTAGGAAATGTTACAGGTTGAAGCCAATGGTCTCCGTGTCCTTCCTCTGCTTCAAAAAAAATCTTACCTGAAAATATCTTTGAAACAAAGCATCAACTTTCAAAGCATTCTGCAATGTGAAGAACATCAATACTGAATTAATGCTGAAGATCAGCTAAAAATCCTAAAGGACAAAATGCACTGGTCTCTTGAATTCAAGCCCTTGGTCAAATCTTCCACTAGCTTTGCTTCTGGAATAGTCACGGATGGGTCACCTTGAGACCCATTTAAGTCTTAGTAATGAACATAAGCAAGGAAGGAGACCTATCACAAAGGCATCGCTGCCTCTCATTGCTACCTCCAGGCACTCTCCAGCTTCTCTTTAATTCTGCCAAAGGCAAGTTTAGCATTTAGCACTGAGTGCCTACTACCAAAGGGGCTGCACTGTAAGCAGATTTGTATCTCCACCCACTTCCACTGAGCTAAGTCTGCCTGAATTTGACTGATGGGTATGTGTGATAATGGCAGTTATGACTTTGCAACACAGTGCGACAGTCCAAATAAAGCTTTCTTACAGAGGAAAGCATACAACCTCATTATAATTATCTGCTCTTTTAGCAGAGTTTGGTGGCATACATGTGCAAAGCTGCTCAGGCTTTGATCATCGTAGGTGATCAGGCTACGATGCTTTTCCTTAACCAGCTTGGCTATTTTCCCCCATTCTGTTTGGCCACCAGACTCTCAGACACATAAGCTAAGTAGCAACTGCTAGTGCAACAAAGAAGTATCACAATCTGGATGTGTACCTTCAAGAGGCAGCTTCGATGAATGCTTCATCCATTTGGCTTCATTTTCTTCTGACCTTGACTTCCAAGAACTGATGGGCTCAAAACAGCACAGACAGTGACTAGATGGGAAAAAAGTGGAAAATCACAGTAACCCTAGTTGGTATGCCCTTGCACTTCTTTCTCCTGAGCTGGCATAGCAGAAAGGGAAGACTCAGAAAGGCAAGGGCAGGCAGAGAATTCTGGCACCCAAAGCCCTAAAACTGTTACAAGCCTACAGTGGCCTTTTCTGCCCAGCTGTGCTGAGATGTGATTATTATAAGAATATCATGTCCTCTGTTAGCTTTTCTACTCTCTCAGCACCTGATTTCTAAACATTATTATTGCCTATCTCCTTTTCAGCCCATCTCCACCCTGCCTTTGTCCTAGGCAGAGAAAATGATATTCTGCTTACACAAAAGCCTGTTCTTTTACTTGACATACAAAACAAGACAGATGATAAGAGCCCGTTGGTCTTATTCAGCAAAGCTAATCTCATCACTTGCTTCACCATGGGATTATAAACGGTATTCCAACCTCCCCCCCATAGCTGAAACACCTTTTTTATATCACTTCTTTTTCTTTTTAATGTCAGACAACTTTGATTTGTTTACAGCTCTATCTCCTGTAACCTGTTTCTAATTCTCAGATTTGAGCAGAATTGAACAGAGATTTCAAAATGGTGGGCCCAATCCTACCATTTTTCCCTATAGATGTTGTGTCCATATAACCTGTGACTTCTACCTTGCAATGCTCTTTCCAGCAGTGCCTTGTTACAGCCAACACTTCCCTGGGCAATAGAAACTGAAACAGCCAACTCTGAATTGATAGTCCAGGCATCCACATATTTTACAAATTAAAATCCATGTTAGATGGTTTAATATTTAATGCTAGTCTTTATCCTTTAGTCACTGACCTCAACGGAGGGTACAGCAAAATTTCACCAATGCCCAGCAGGGTTAGGAGAAAGATAAGGATGAGCAAAATAGGAAAGAGTTACCTACAGACATAGATTTACCTGCTGCCTAGAAAGATTCTCCAGACTGAAGTTACTGAATTCACCCCGGAGCACTGAATAGTAAGGGTCGACACCTGTTTTCCGCCAAAGCACATCAGTTTCCTTTGTAAGTGGATTTGGCCCACAGTATTTGCTGGTTCACAATGCTGCTTTGCAGCCCCATTGCTGAGTTGAAAATGTCTTTTTTCCCCCCAATAATTACGTGTATTGTGGCTTTTGGGACTGCTTGTTACATATGATCTATGAGACCTCGGAGTTAAAGACGGCCCTCAAAAGCTCTCAAATGTGCCACAGTGCCTTTTCTCAAGAATAGCATCTTGGCTGCGCATCTAACAGCAACCTACAAAAAATACTTATGATGGGATCACAATACAGGCCTTCACAGAATAAAACTGCGAAGGAAAATAAGGATGATAGGGTTTCTTACAGTCAGTGCTGTTCAAGATCTGGGGGCAAAATAAGGAAGAGCAGCCCAAAACTTTAAAAATGTTTTAGCACATAGTTGTCATTGATTTCTGCCCCATGCACGCCTCAATATACTCCACACATCTACCTGGAGACTACAGTAACTCCACCTAGAAGCACCTCCTGTAGCTACACCATCTGAAGCCTTGACACTTGCAAAGGAGCCCCAAAAGCCAACCACGCCACGTGAAGTGAGTGTAGACCTGGTCAGTGTGTTGGTGTGCCCAGCTTCCCTTTCGACTGCTGCCCTTACACTCCCAACAGAATTTGACCAGAGTAGCTATGAGAGAGTTGTACTCCATAAATTGCTGTGAGACAAGAAAGTCATCTTATGCCTGAATAATTGAGACACTCGTCTCTACCAACAGGCAGTTGCTTTCTGTAGTCCTCATTAACCAACAGCAGCCCTATCTAAACTGATCCAATTAGTCCCTTGCAATCAAAGGCAGTGGTTTGGGTAGAAGAATTGAAAAATGGGAGTTCACAACAGGTAAAGTTCTTGATCAGGACTATTATTATTTTTTCAAATCAAACCCAAAGTTTGCATAACGAGGATTTCTGGGAAGATATGGTCTATTACATAGGAAAACCAGTTGTTCATCACTAATTGACTCCATCCTTCTCAGACACTTTTTCACAGACACCTAGAATCAGGATTTCTGAGCACATACAAGCCTCGCATTAAGTTAAATGAAAACTGAAGAACTGACCTGAAAGCGAAGATTACCAACCTTAACTTTCAATTTATCGGAAGTTTGCCATGATTTAAACACAGGCTGCTCTGCTGAAATACAGACAGTTTCTACCTGCAGCTCTCGATTTTCTTCACTGCTCTACAATGCACAGGCTAAACTGAGTGTAAAACAGGACCCATGCAAAATACCCAGCACACCTCAGTGGTAACTTTCCTCACCAGTTAGCACTAAGATGCCCTGAGACACAGGTGAGCCCATCAAACATAACCCAACATCCACTAGTGTGAACAATATTGGCTATTCAGCTTGAAGTTTATGCAGTATAGAGGCAAAACAGACTCGTAAAAGGTGCAAATTGACATTAAAACCAGTGTCTGGACAGCAGAAGATCCACATCTCACAGATGACTTACATATAAAGAGAGTATATACAATGGCTATGCTGATCATTTCCTTAGGAGTTAGAGAAATGAGCAACTTTAGCTTTACAGACTTCATGGTTGCTTGATCTCACTACAGTAAACAGCTCCATATTTTTCCTTTTCATGTTTTATCCTGAAGCAACAGAGCATTACATTAATTGACTTGTCTTATTAATTCAATAAGCTGCTTCCAAGATGAAATGCTTAGCTATGCTTGCTTGTTTTTGGCACTTTTTGGTTGTTGGAAGAAAAGCTTTAAGGCTAGAATTGCTCTGATGTTTTCCACAGTTCACTGAATAATTTTATGCACTACTGAAGATTTGCCACATTTGGAATTACTGCAAACTACTACTTTTTCATCATATTATAATTTAATTCACACTTTAGCATGATAAGAAAACATTTAACAGTTTGCATATTAGAGGAGTGTATTTGTTCTGCCATAAAGTTGTGGTTAAGAATTCATTATGGGTCACTCCTTTCTAGGATTTATAATTTGGACACAAGATGCATTTAGAAGATTAGAGATGACATAGACGCCACCTCATTCAAATGAATTATATGCAAGAAAATTCAGGGAGAAAAAAATGACCTTGCTGTAAATATATAGCAAAAATAATTTACTGCCAACTTGAACAAGATCGAGAATTTTTTACTATTTCAGCAAGTTATTGGAGGGGAGGTGAATGTATTTTAAACTTTAAGAAACTTGAATCCCAATAAAGATATCCAACATTCCTTAAGGGGAAAACACTCATGTCACTATATGGAGTCTTAGATTTCAACTTCTTTAGGAAACATGAACTCTGGGTTTGCCTTTCAACTGGTGAAAAAGCTGATTTTTTTTTTTTTTGTCTGTGAACTGGGTGAAAATGAAATTTCTTTTTTTCTACTGAGCTTCTTCTTTTTCAAGGAGGCTGGCCAGGGGTTGTCAATGCTCTTACCTTTGAAAACTCTCATGTCACTATGTGGAAAGCTTTCTTGGACTTGGAGTGGAAGCTCACAGTGAAGCCTCCAAGGTGAAGTCTCTGCAGGGTAACTGAATACTCTCCCTCTGCCTTCATGCTGCAAGGGGCTGTGGGCACCTCCAGCCTCTCTGATGAGGAAAGGGGGTGAGTGAGCCCCCATCAGCGATTGCTTCTCAACCTGTAGGTAGTACAACTCCCTAAATCCCTGCTCCACTGCACGGCACTCACCAGAGCCCCTTACAGAGCTCCTGGAGATAGTGCTGCATTTAGCTGCTGCAGGGGTGATGCCTGGCCTGGGCTGGGCTGCTGCAGGGAGCAAGGGCTGGACACAACTAGAGTGAAACCAGAATGCTACAAAAAGGAGTCAGTCCCTGGAGAACCAGGTCAGTTGTTCCTGCTCCTAGGGGTAGGAAGGCATGTCTGCAAAAACTGTTCTTCACACCCTCCCTCATCTGCAGCAAGCGAAATTTTGTCCCCCAGCGATAAGTTTGGCAGCTTTGTGCTCAGAGGTAACGCTGGTGGTCAGGGCAGTGACTCCCACCAGCCCTGTAAATATTGTGTGCAATGGGTGATAAACCTTTTTCTCACCACGGAGCCGGTTACAATCACTGCTGCAGCAAAACCAATCTGGTCATCACAAGGCTTTGAGTCAAAATAAAGATTTTGCCTGCAGTGAGGTCCTATTTTTAAATGAAGGTTATTGATCAGGTTCCTGGCCTTAAGAAAAGAAATCAAAACATAATTTATGCTCAGAGTGACCTGTAGGTGTTTGCACAACAATTAATACCCACAGTTATGGTAATACAGCTGGACACATGGCAATAGATCTGTTCCTTGAAACATTTTACCCTTACAGCCACTACCTCTAACTCTTCATTATGCGTCCCCGTACTCTTTGCATTTCAAAATTATCATACTAAGCAAAGCTCAATGCACTGTTTAAATGAGTAAGGAACATCTGGTAAGCTGAGACTGCTGGGACTCCACGGACAGATAAAGTTGTAGCACTTTGCCTCTGTATATGGAAATGCATTGTAAATTAAATCTACAAATCATCTGAAAAGGCACAGGTCAGAAAGGAGGTGGAGAAATGCCATCATTTGTGCCAAGGTCAAATTCCATGCAGCTTAGCTTAAAGTCAGTGCATTTTCATGCATTCAGTCACAAAGCATTGTAGTGTTCACTCACTATTTTGTATTTTAATGGTTTTCTAAAGGTGCTTGTGACATCATATGTTGGCCTTCACAAAACGTATCAAATATACTATAAAACTGATAAATATTGTGAATATGTTCTCTCCCAACCCCTTTTTTTTCTTTCATTTGCTTTAAAGAAATGTGGGATAATACTGAAATATCAACGCGGAGCTGCCCAAGACTGAACCACTGCCTGCTGATCTACCTTAGTTAAAAAAAAGAACAAGTTGTGCAGTAGGCCATCTGCCGTGAAACATAAATGTCTTGTAACAGCAATGAGTCGAGAGCCATGAACCACTTAGCCTGAGGGAGAAGATGTTTCAGCAGGGTAAGCAGCAAGGAAAGCCTCAAAGAGATGGGTGACGCTCCCTTTCAGCTCCAGCTGCCGCAGCGTTGAAGGCCAGCTCTCCGCAGCCTGCTAAATTTCTGCACAGCCTGATAGCTCCTGCTGCGTCACCTCTTCACCTTTGCTTTCATGCAGAGAGATTGAACCCTTGGGAAGATAAAAGTCACTTTTGTCAGTGTTACTCTGTGGTCAGACATCCTCCATATCCGACTGTGACAGGAGACGATGTTACCATACCTGGAGGTTATCGCCACCTCCCTGCCAAAGACGATCTGCCTCCCTAACGTGCTGGCGTTCCTCTGGCACAATATGTCTGACACAGATTAGGGAGTACTCATATGTTGGTAGACCTGAGGTCCTTGTAGGAAGCGAGGAGAGGGCACTAAAAGCTGGTGGGACTACAATGTTTTGCAGACGAGAGCTGCATCTGGAAGGCAGTGATGCCATAGATGTGCCAGTCAGCACCGATACCCGTCCTATTGCTGTTATTCCTATCGCACATGAGACCATGTGTTTGCAGAACATTCACACACATTTTGGCTTTTGCCTTTGCATCGCAAAGGGGCAAAAGGCATCTGGGAGAGCAAAGCCTACATCTCTGCAAGAAGTTTTACCACCATTTTCTGCCAAACCCCCAAAACACCCTTTATTCCCTGTACATCTGTATGTCAGGAACTACTCTGGCACACCTTACAACCACAGCCCAACTGTCAAATGGGATTAATATGAACCGGTAGGGCATTTCAAGCTTTTTACTCTGGAACAGAGCTAATAACAAAAGACGAGCAGCTTTCAATAGAAGGTAGGGTTATCTCAGGTCACAACAGCTAAGTAGTATCATTTTAAAACCCCAAAGGGAAAATTGGAGAAAATGTCTTCCAGAAAAATCCCTGCTCTTGTTACCATTTCAGGAACAAGCAGCAGGAACGTGACACCTTTGTCTTGTTGGTGTAATAATGGTACTAAGAATATGGGAAGGTTGAGTGCTAATTGTTTACTGGGTGATCAGTGATATTCCCAGGTGGATGCAAAGGAAGAGGTTGAAAAGGGATAAACGATCCTTTGGATTTCTCCTCTCAAGAAATCATTTAAACAGAGGCATGAATAAAAGGAGTGGCAGGGCTGAATCTGCAGATGGCTCCAGTGTCAGGGAACATTTATCTGAAAGCCAATAAAAATGTGCCAATCTACTGTTTTCCCAGGCCATATAACTTCATCTTGATGAATGTTTTGAGATAAGACAATAATCAATCCCGAAGGGCACACCTCCTTTTTAGCACAGCAGCGGGCACCAGGAGAGCAGCAGTGCCGTTACAGCACACGCTCTCCCACAGCTGCCTGCCCAGTGCTCCTGCTCCTGCTCCTCCCCCCGCCGTGCGGTTCCCCCAGGTGATAACCCAGCAGTTCTGCTGCATTGTCCATCTGACTGCCCCAGCCTCTTCCCCCCCCCCCCCCCCCCCTGCCCCCGGAGGCTAAAATAAGACTTACTATAACATCATTCATAGAGAGTTGGTTTGGTGGGTTTTTTTGGTTGGGTTTTTTTGTTTGTTTGTTTGTTTTCCCCACAGAATACTGCTTTTCAGTGATTTTTATTTTAGGGAAGCATTTGTTTTTTCAGTGAAAAGCTTTCCCATCCCTAGACCATTATTGTATACATACAGCTCTTGCTGTCTTCAGATTTCCTAAAATAGCATAAATTCTTGTGAGGTCACTCCAGTAGAAGCATGTGGCTCGTCAATTTGGCTGATCCCTTTCTGGCCCTGCCGGTGCCATCCATCTCCACAGCTCCCACAGCAACATGTGCCAGCACCTCACTGCCCACTGTGCAAAGAAATTTCCTTTAAAAATCAGTCTCCTTCTCATTCACCGGGTGCCCCTGGCCACATATCACGGATCTGTGATATGGATCAACAAAGTTTCCATCCCTTTGAGCAGGGCTTAATGCAACTGAGGAGAAAGGAGAACAAAGATGCCCCATATCTGGACAAAACACATCTTCTAGCTCAGGAAGGTCTGACACTCATTTTGTACCAGCTGAGAGCTACAAAGGACGGTGGAGAATCACTGTGGCAGTTCCCTTATATGAGATTAGCTGACATAGTTGATATTAATTGATGCCCAAGGGCAAAGTGACTGATATTAACCTAGCTACCCTCTCAATGCCATGAAAAAAAAGTCCATCCTTTGTATATTCCTAGGACAAGGAAATAAAGCTAGAAACAAAGCGCTTAAAAACCTGCATTTGTCAGACTGATCCTGTTTAATTAAACAGGAAATTGCAGGGCAACTAAATCAATCTTTACGAAGAAAAGCTGTTTGTCTGTTTACAGAAGAGAAACTTGTGGTGATTTATCTTAAAGAATGTAATTGCCTAATGATTAATAGTGACCAGAGATAGTCAGAAGGAGGAAATAAGGAACAGGAGTAACTTCTCTTGGTGCATGTTTGAAGCATGGCAGAGCTCTATACCCCTGCCACAGTAAGTATTAAACAACCAAAATTTCCTGGTTTATACCAGGATACTGCTGTTCTTCTAGTTTCTTCTGTTGATACAGAAGTTATCACCACTGGAGAAATGCAGATATGCTAGTAGAGCTTTGGAGATTTGGGTCCAGATATACATTTGTTTTTTTCCTTTCTGCTTATAATAATACAAAGTCAGATTTTCACCTTCACAGTTCTCATCTGGGCCCGCTGCCTTTTTAATGCAGGACTGTAAAAAAATAGGTGTTGCCTGCCTGGGCTTGAGACTTATTTTGCTTTGCCTGAGTTTAGAGCAGATTTGGAGCTGCTGCAACACATGGTGAGTAGATAAGGCTCTCAAAAGCAGAACAGATCTAATGTACTGGCCTGCAGGCAACCTTTGTCTGTCTGTAGGCTACCTATAGCTGTCTGTAGGCAACCTACAGCTGTTTACAGGCTACCTATAGCTGCCTACGCTGTGGCTGTGCACCAGGGACTGGAACATGCAGGTGCGTGTATACGCATATCTCTGTATATGCATAATGGCACTGGGTAGCCTTAACTCTGAATATGTTTTCTTTATCATAGAGACACTATGAAGAAGCCAGAAACAGCTCTTATTGTTCCTAAAAACAGATAGGACTTAATACTTGAGGGATACTTGGCCTTCAGATAAAGCTATCATCTTGCTTAAAAGGACAGCCTGTGGTTTTCATAATATGATCAGGGTCTTCTTGCAGCCATTCATCTCAGGATATCCTCAAAAATATTGATCACTGGTGACAGGATAGACAAATGAGCACATCAGGGTAATTTTTTCATTACATTTATTTACTTGTGCCCTGAAGTATTCCAGCCTGACAAAAGCAGTGTGAGTAGACAGTGGGATGATTTGATTGTCCAGAGAACAGCTAGTTCATGGATAGTTTCTAATAAAGCTGCTTTATTATACCACTAATATAGCACAACTTTCCATTTTAGGGATCCTCACTATCTCACAAGGTCTCATCATAAATTGCCATTCAGTTCTGTCATTGTCTATCAGGTTTGTGGTTTCCAGGAATGACTGTTGGATGATATCACTGCTTCCATTAAAAATAAGGGTTATTTTCAGAGTCCAAGTCATAGATTTGGGGCCCTTCTTTCCCTGAAACATGTCTAGACCATGTCAACACAAGCTGATGTTCAACCTGAGTGTCCAGTTGGCACCACCATGTTTCAGAGGTGCCCAAGACTCGGCACATCTCAGGAGTGCACTGGTTTGAGATGAGCTGCTGGCACTTACCTGCCCGGTCTGAGGGACAGGAGATGGACCTGCCTTGTGCTGTAGCTCCAACACGGTTAGGTGTCCCCCAGGAAGCGTGTCCCAAGACTGCCCCACCACAACAGGTTGAACGTACGGCCAGTT
>NW_008825271.1:7305984-7307415 GCF_000699105.1 Pygoscelis adeliae
TGAGGAACACAAGAGAATAAGCGTAACCACTCAAAATGCTGACTTTGTAAGCTGAAGTGCCTTTACAGGAAGTCTTAAAATTTCCCTGCATATTTTCAGGAAAAACATACATTTCCCAGGAGCTGAGAAAAGAACCTGCAGGTCCCTTCCTCCCTAGGTTGAAGAGTCAGGCTCCATCTTGCCCATTCCCTTTTCCTGACCCCATTGATTTTCTGTCTTAACTCCCCAGTGTCCCAGCAAGAGAATGAGCAGGTGGTCTCCCATCCCTTTTTCTGCAATCTGACATGGAAAACAGGGGGCTTTACAGCTATATGGTACCTAAATGAGCACCGCAGTGGAGAAGTGACCTAAATACTTCTGCAGTCCCATCCTTGGGGGTTGCATCCTGCTTCTGAATCCTGCCCTGGCTGCAGGACACCTGTGACAGAGGCAGGAACTGAACCCAGATTAACTGCATCTCAGTGCAGGACCTCAACTGCTAAATACCGCTTTCCATTCCAAAGCATGTCTGCTCATGGCTTTCCAAGAGACAAATTAGATTTGCTGTTCACTACTGATGGCTGGCAGGGCTTAGAAATGTGGATTTCTCACACAGACAATAACAGATACCATGACTGCAGAGCCCTGGTAGGACAGTAAGACATCCCCCTGCCTCCAGGATTGCATTCGACCATTTATCAAAGTAATACCCTTGAATTTAAATAGGGAACAGATGTTGCCAGTACCTTCTGCAGGGAAGGCAAAAGGAGGCACCGCTGACTTGTCAGAGGAGCAGCCCACCCTTGGCTGCTGAGCACGTAGCCAGGCTTCCCGAACAGCACTGGGAAGAGCACTCTGCTCAACTGTATGCACATAATTCAGGCTAAAAACACACAACCACTCTTTTGTGCAACTGACCGAATGACTTGAGAGTTTGACGAGTCATGATTCAATTCGAGAGCGTCTGATAAGGTCAGTGACAGTGTCCTCTGCAGCCACGTACAGAAATCCCATCGCAGCCAAGCACAGAAGTGCCATCCATGCTATCCCTCTCTCCTCACCAAGCAGATTAACAGATGGAAACGATTTCTATTCGCTTGGAACTGGTAGAGGTGAGGATAAGACAGTAACCTTTTAATGAGCTGTAGTTTTTTGATTGCTTATGAGGAAATGCAGGCAGAGGTCTCGCAAACCAGTTAGAAAGCACTGATTAGTGAAACCTCATAGTTTAAGCAAATGAGGAATGTTTATTATTACTCTAAGGTGGCTTGCACTGAGATGTTTGAAAGACTAGTAACACCTCTGAAAAAGGTGTCTTAAACTTGACCAGCGTGTAAGAGGACTAATATTACAAGTGTTTCACTATTTTGCTGTTGTAGCTGAACTGAAGCAACATACTGCCCATTTTTTCAGCTCAGTCATGTTTCATCTGCACCTCCAGCAGGACAGTTC
>NW_008825271.1:7307459-7309933 GCF_000699105.1 Pygoscelis adeliae
TCCCTAGGAAAGTGCTTTGATAGCATTTCAGTCCCTTACATTAAAGCACACGTTATTCTCTCAGCTACAAGTTTTTTCCCCCATTTCCTTTGAATGACTCAAGGAAAATCTGCTCTCAGACTGTTGTAGAAAGGAATCCATCTGGTTTTAACCCATAACCTTTTTGTGCTTCACTGACCTAAATGGCTGCTGGCTGTAAGGCAGATTCACATTTTAAAGCATCTATCTCCATAATTTAGGGATGGTCATAAAACATTGTCCAAGCATATCCACTCTCTTTTCCCATAGATCATTTACTGATTATTTATAAGCAGCATCCTAGCTACCTGTTTGATGAGTGCTTTCATTACTATGCCTCCGTATGAAGTTACTCAGCTAGACTAATATCCACAGATTGCAGTATAAATTCCCTATTAAATACTAACCCTTGTAATTACTCAATCCTAAATACTCTCATTTCTTCCTCTGTAGGTTCCAAAAATATCTAGCACATGAGGATCTTACAGCCACCCTCACTGATCCCCTGCCACCACTTAATTGAATTATAACACCATAAATAATCTGGAGGTTATCTCAGAGGCACCCCATACAATTTTCAAGGATGCTGCCTGGCGGGTGACCTATTTGGAGAGGTGCAGACAGGTTTCTCGGGATTTTCTTCAAGCTGATTATCTCCATATTCCCTGATGGGCCTTTGCTGCAAAAGCATTACCAAAAAAAAAAGAAAGTGCTAAACTATTTAATTTATTAACAGCTAGTCCCAAACCAACTTCCCAGGGTGGAGAAATACTGAGCACATAAACCTAAACTTCTGGAATTGAGAGCACCAGGACAACAAAGTGTTTTAAGATGGGGATCTGAATTTTGCAGCTAAAGACCATCTTCAGGCAGTGGGTGGATTATGGAGACTGTGCAGGGAGCCAAATGCAGAAGGCACTTATTGCCAAGTACCTTCTGGCACCCACAGACATAATCTCCCAAAAAAGATTCCCACCACAAAGAGATGCTTCACATATACAGCCAGAAACATGGTTGCTTATCTGAATTAAAACTTCCAAGGGCATCAAGGCTAATCTATTGGCAGCAGTGGGTCTACACTTCAGGTAGATGGAGTGCTTGTGCTGTATTGCAGCCCTGCATCCACTCAGCAGAAGGCATTCAGAAAATTGCTCTTCTCTTTGCTTGCCCAGCTGCGGTATGGATGCCTGCCACACTTGTAAGACAATAGACGCGATACCAGAGCAGCCCGCCATCCCGGCCGCATACCCACGAGTGCTATTGTATTAAGCAGAGCTCTGCTGAGTGGATCTACACAACATGCGTCTCCTTTTGTTATCAGCCTGCACAAATAAGCGTCTTCTGCCGTCTCAGGAAGAGACCCGGCCTGTGCTCCCGAAGAAACCTTTTTCCATCTGTTTGTTCCCCGAGAAGCATGTGCTGCTCTCCTGTGAGCCGGGCCAGTGTGAAGAGCCCGCTGGCACCGAGCACGACCATGTGCCATTCAGAAGCAGAAGGCCATGCACTTTGAAGCACGACAACCATTTCATCCTCTGCCTGCCTTAACCTTTCTCCTTCGCTTTGTTCTCCACCAGGTTCAGACAACTCGGTACATTCTGATCCCACTTTTGCTGAAATAAAACATGTACATTTTTTTCCTATACTGATTTCTGGAGAATGTGCTCATTTGTAGGAGCTCAGCACCTGCTGGACTGCCATGGCTGATCCTTTCTGTGCCAACATCTCTGGTCAACCGATGCCTCTCAGCCCCTGCAGCATCAGCCCGAACTTCTGCTCCCTCCCTCTGCATTTTTCAGTACATTTCATATTAGTAAAATTGAAAGGGGAGGGGGAAACAGTATTGCAGCTGTTTTCTTCATTAAACTGGAAAGCCTGTCAGCCTCGTCAGCATTTGTAGAACTGAAAGACTGGAGAGCTGACACCAGGGTGGGTAAAACAAATCCCATAATAGGGAAGCGGCAACTTAAAAAAATACCAGCACCACCAAAGAGCACCAAACCTTTGGTCAGTCGCTCCTGCATTCTTGGCAGTAGGGTCTACCCAGAGCTTTCACAGCAAGGCAAGCTATCTACTGCAAGAAATGCCTGCTCTCTCTCCATATGCATCGTCATCGTCTCTGATACATTCAGCACAGGATAAACATGCCCCCCAGCTAGTTTACTCACCCATAAACATTGGGAGTATTGGTGGCCTGGGTCTGATGCTTGGGTGTTCAAAGATTTCAACAATTTCTCAGCTGAGAACTGGCACTAATCTGGAGTAGCGAGCAATGAAAGAGTGGACAGGCGACAGGCAGGGTGAGCTTTCCCACAGAAATTTGTCTGGGCAGATGTATGAGCATCACAAGGCACCTCTGAAAGAGAAGAGACGGTCTTGTAAGCCAGGAACAGGGCTAAGTGTTTCCAAACTTTGCTAGAGATTTCCTCCAGCACATCACTTCTTTTTAACATTAACAG
>NW_008825271.1:7310040-7311186 GCF_000699105.1 Pygoscelis adeliae
GAGGCGGCGGCCGAGGGGGGCGGCAGCCAACAGGAGGCGGGCGGTGGTTTGGCCCCTGTGCGAGAGCCACATGCCACATCCGCTACCAGAAACTCTCCCAAAATAATAAAAGTTAGGAAAAATAGGCTACTGAAGCTGCATTAAAATCTCTGTGTGAGCACACTTAACGAACACTAAAATCGGCCCAATAGTGTAAGCATTTGTGTTCATGCTCTTAGCCTATAAATAAACTTAACCTGGCCAGTGAAGGCTAAATAAAATCAAAAGACATTTTCTTTGCCTCTGCCTGAGAACATTTATATAATTGCCAGCTATCTGTTAGCCTGCAATAACTTTTCTCACTTCCAATGTGACAAAACTGAACCAAATTAAGACAACCTGTATCCTGAGTGCATTCACACTGGGCACTAATTCAGTTTAACACATCTGCTGAGGCTTTACACGTTTGATAATAGATGAGAACAGCTTGTGAATGGTTACAGAGCAGGTTAGAAAGCTTCCTGGCTTAGTGCTGTTTCTCAGGGAGACTATCCTGCACAACTGCAGTGCTTTGACTACTTACCTATACAAACTGCTGGGCCAGGTCTGCCGTGGACCACCTCCCACCGCATTTCTCCAGCCGCTTCCACTTGCATTGCTCCTACCTGTCCTCCACGTATGTGGCACCACACTTTGCAGCGGGAAGGGATGCTCCTCGGCTTGCAGCGATGTGGTGGCTTTTGCTGCCATGACATGCAGCTGAGGGTTTCGGTTTCCTTTCTCCTTTCTCCCTGGCCCCGCAGCTGCTTCTCTGAGTGCCCCGCACATGCAAGTGGGGACATGTGTGTGTGCTGCCAGAGGCTCACAGAGGTGTGGAGACCCGACGTTTTTCTCAGCCCCTCTGTTGCTCTGTGTGTGTGTGTTTTTGTGTAACCAGAAGCTGTTGAAGTCTGATGTATTAATATATAATCCCTACACTGGGAAGCAGCCAGGTCTTCCCTCCTGCTGCTTGTAGAGCACCTTTACATCTTCCCCGCTTCCCAAGGAGGGATTGGGGAAAAAAAGCCAAACCTCAGGCAGGGATCTGCTCTTTTTGCCTTCTTATCATGCACAGCTCTGCACGTGAGGTCTCATAAGGGGTGTGAGCCAAGCCTTATCCTCATCTCA
>NW_008825271.1:7311212-7342949 GCF_000699105.1 Pygoscelis adeliae
AGCCTCGGTGAGCGCCAGCACCACACCAAAGCCCAGAGCTGTCAATGGGGCTGTCTGCAACGAGCTCCCAGGAGCTAGCTACTAAAGTTAAGAGAAGAAGGGCAAAGAAAACCAAAACAAACCTCCAAGCCCAAATTTCTGATTAAATAACACTAAAGTGCCTAATGTAAACTGTTGCGTGCAAAGGCACCTGAAAGATGGGCAGAGTGTCTGTGCTGGGAAAGCCCCAGCTGGAGCGTGGCTGCGAGACCATCCTCTACTCTCAGCCAGGAGACGGGAAGAGGAGCTCCCGCAGGAACGGCTACTTGGGGGGGGAGAAGGCAACCAAATGCAGAACAGCTCAGAAGAAGACAGAGCTTGGAGCAACAATACCCAACGCTCATCCTCACCACAGCTAATGGGCTGCTGCTCCTCTGTTTGACCGACTTTCTGCTAACTCCCCCCAGAAGTTTTACCCAGCCCACGGGCAGAGGCTGAGCCTCTGCCCACTGAGCGTGAGACAGCCGTGGGGAGCTAAACCTGGGCCCTGAGCTACATCCTTCAGAGCCAACGGCAGATGCAGACTAGCCTTTTCAGTTCCAAAGATTTTTTGGTTGTAAGTACCAAGTGAGTAGCAATTTAGGCTCGCTAACTGAATCCAGCCTGCTTTACCTACTCCAGTGTTACAGTGTCAGGTATCATCTAGTTAACCTCAATACTGTAGCAGCGTTTACAACAGACCAAAACCTTCTTTCCAAAGTTTCAGGGACTCCTGGGGTGCAGCTGAGGCTCAGTATAGGACTGACCTGTGCAAAAAGAGGGGAAGACATTTTCAAGTGCAAATTCCACCTATTCAGTTACCAACCACCCCAGTGCCAAGGGCAGTGAAAGTGCCAGGTGAAAGGGAGGGATGGGGGGATGCATGGTGCTCTGGGTACCCGGCTGGCTTTACCTCCTTGGGATAGTGAAATCCCACCGCTGCCTCTGCGTTCTGCATCACCAAATTCCCAACAACAGTGTCAGCCGCATCTGTCCCATAAAGGAGAATTTAAACTAGGTTACCAACAAAAAATCCAATCACCCTGTTAAAGAAAGTAAGTAAACACCCTCCATCAAGTGACTGATGCATTGGAAAGTTACACAGCCTAATGAAGAGCACTATGAGCTGCTGGCATTATTACATTTGCTGTGACCTTAAAAAAGAATAGCTCCAGTTGTCTCCAGAGTACAGCGTTGTATGTTCTTGGATTTCTAATACTAGCGGGAGCGCAAAATCCAGCACTGATTAAAATCATAGAAGCTTTTGCTTCTACACCAAGGAAAGAGCGAGAATGGAGTGTATTACAGACATTTTGACAGGAAAAATATTTGCCTTCTAATATAATGTGTCAGTCATCTAGTCAAATAGCAGACAGGCTTGCTTCCACTCAAACACAGTTTCAGGGAAGTCTGGTTTTACCCTGTTACACGTTTCATAGTGCGTGAGCCCGGGCTCTGTGCAAACACCTCCAAGAAGCCCCTTTACAGATCCTCCTGCTGCAAGTGGAATCGGTCAGCCAGGGGAGGGCGGGCAGGATTGCAATTGAAAAAGGGGCTGTGGTAGCAGACGTGGGCCCGGGAAGAGCACATCCACAATGAGCAGTTCATGAACCATGCATGAGGCTGCTGTGTTGTGGCTGTGGTGCCTGTGGAGCTGTGGACCAGCAAGGGCTGCAGAGAATGCCCTCGATGGGTTTTCCCCTCCACCTTGATACCATCTCCACACTGTCTTACAGGGAAGAAAGGGGATTGCCGAGAGCCTCCCACACCGCCAGCCCTTCAAGCACCCCTAGCCCAGTTCCCTGACACTTATCTCATAACTATCAAAAGATGTTGGTTTGTGACTCAAAGTACCAGGGAAACTGTCTGTGCAGCCATGGTACGTGAACGTGGGTTACACTTACATCAGGTTACTTAATCTCCCTGGTCTAAGAACATTTAGCAACAGGATTGCTGCGAAAATAAAACAGATTCAACAAAACCAGCTTCAGAGACAGCAGCAAATTTCAATTGTATTTTCATTTCTGTAGAGAGGCTGATGGTGGGTATTGTGCCATCTAATGTCAGTATTCAACAATACGTGACTAATTATACCAGAAATGAAACAAAGTCAATAAATTTCCAACTTCATTGGCTTCCATCTGGGCTTTATTAAACAAACAAACAAAAAAAAAAAGGAGGTCTGTCTGTCTGAGATTGAACTAGAAGATTTAAATGCATATTTTCAGACTTTATACCATTCTTTCATATTTAATCTTTCTTTTTCAGGTGTGGTTATAAGCCTTCAAGTGATCAGAATGACTTACTCTTAAGATACTCATTTCTTTTGGAAGGTATATGGGAAGATTTCAGGAAAGAGAAAGTCAGGTTTCACCTGCTTTCTCTTAGAGTGCATGAGAAGAGGAATACAATGTTTTAACTAAATGTATTTATAGAACAGAGTCTGGCAAAGCATATTTCTCCTGTTGTTGAGAAAACAATGGTGTTTTTCCCTCTTTGTTGCATTACCTAGAAAATAAATGATTTCCCTTATCCTTTGTTTTTAATAAAATGTTTGTGTTTTTATCAATATGAAATGTCAGATTGAACCACATAGCTATTTGCTTTGGAGTAATCATGATATTACCCACAGCTCTATTCAAAGCACCAAAGTACATAACAGTGTTAACTGTAATCAGATTATTTTCCAGAGAGTTCGGAAGATGCGTTGTAGAGCAGGGGTTTTCATAAGGAAACGGAAAGAGTTACTTTGCTGAAACCCTTAAATACCTCTGCACAAAATGGTTTTGGAGAATTAAATCCCCTTTGTGTCTGGGCTTTAATTATTGTCTTTTTTCCTTGGTGATGCATGGATTCTAACTATCACATTTTAACAACATAATAGATGACTCAATAGACAAACATGGTTTCAAACTATGGTATTAGCTCATCCCACTGCTACTCTGAACCTCCTGGGTCTGCAGCACATAGTACAACTACTCTTGAGAACCACCCATTACCTTCTGCATGGCCCAGTAGCACCAGATGCAGATTTCCTCCAGAGAAAAATTTCCTTTCTGTGCCATGCACGGCATCCTTCCCAGCACCGTTCAGGGCTCAGCATTTCACGCCTACCCTGAAAACGGATGGCACAACACTCTTGCTAAAACTGTTCTCTGTTAGCGCGGTGCTACAGGGTTAAAAACATTTAATCAGATGTTGCAAGGCTGCATCTTCCTGACACAAAACAGGCAGGCCATCACAAGAAATCATATCACCGACTTTATCAGTTATTTCTGAGCAAGCAGGTGATCATGGCTTAAATTACTTTTACTCCAGAAAGTCTCTGTAATTGTTTCTCGTCTTTTTTTGCACCTGAGGTCTATGTCCTAATGGATGTTTCATGGACGACTCATCTGGCATCTGAATCAGAGACTGAAGCCTCTATTGACCTGTTGGGTAGGAAGTCAGTGCTGATCATCATTGTAACTGACAAGTTTTAAGAAATTCCAGATAAACAGAAGTTGATAAACTACTTGCTGTTATACACCTGGCACTTTTGGATTTACAGGATTTATAGCAACTGTTTCATCTCCAGTTTCTTGGAAAATAAAAGAAACTTAGGAAATCTTGAAACACAAGTAATTTCAACAATAACTTAAAGGACACTACACAGCTCAATGGCCATTTTGCTATGGAAGTGATGCCCTTTTTTGTGAATGACGTTGATTTCCAGTCATAAAGACCTTTTCATTTCCAAGGATCCCTAAAGTATGCTAAGTGCTACCTACGGGAAACCCCATCACTGTGGTTCTGCACAGCTCGTCTGGAAAGCAAGAAATAAACACTGGTGTACTTCATATCACATCTAGCTGGACATTGTAGCTTAATCAAACATTTCTTCAATAGTAGCCTAAATAAATTTCTTTTCAGTTCTGCTGAGTCCTCACATGTTTTCACTCTCCATGAACACTGAAAGGATCAAGCTCACACCTTAAATGCTTGCAGGAAGGGAATTTTAAGTAAGAGAGAAAACACTAGCTATTGAGCCATAGAGTTGTGCATCCAGCTGGGTGGCTCCTGAGGATAATTGTAGTCAAAAGAAGGGAGAAGAAATTTCAAATGCTTTTAGTCAGAGCAGAAGATAAAACTATGTCTAAACCAGGAATTAATTTGAGAAACTCATCAACCTGTCATACATTCTTGGCCTCCAGCACAGGTAAGTGTAGTCTTGTAAGGTCTCTGGGGCAAAGGCTGCATGTGCCCACGGGTTGGTACAATATCCCTACTAGGTAGGCTGTTAAGTACTACACCATTAGCTACTAAAAGACCTTTCAGTTCTCTCTGTTCAAAGAACTGAGGAAATTGGTAACAAACCTGGTTAGTAGTGGCCCTTGTTTTGGAAAAGATGTTCAATGGTCTCTACTGACTTATTTTCATATATCTTCCTAGAGATGACATCTCTCAAAGCAGAGGAACCTGCCCCAAGCCATTGGACCAGCACTGAGCAGAAGAGTGCTACTTTATTGAATTATTATGGTCGATTTTACCCATATCCCAGGCTATTCTTGGAGGTCTTCCATTCACAATGGACAAGGCCCAAATTAGTTTACCTTGCGGGACTTCTATCCAAGTTTCTGTGGGTGCAGGTAGGTGAATATATTTGCTTCAGAGAGCGCTGAGACCAGCAGGAACTGTAACGAAGCTACTGCTGGTAGCAAGCTAGATTTTATGTATCAGGACTGGGACTTCACAGACAGTAGCACTGGCTGCAGAAATTGGGTAAGTAGCTCCAACTACACAGAGCTTAAGCCATTATAAAGTCAAGTGGGAGGTTCTCATTGGCCTCAGTGGGCTTTGGATCAAATCCCAGGAAGAATATGACTGAACTAGACAATGTTACTGCAACATGTTCCTAGAAGACTTCTTTGCCCATGACAACAGTGTTGTTAGTGAACATCTTTCTAACAGAGAGCCTGGGCTACTGGGGGAATTGGTTGGCTGGTTTTTGAAGGCAGTTTCTTGAATTGTTGGCTGTTGAAGACAAGTGCTGGACAGGGAGCAGACAGTCTGGTCTAGTCCAATCTTCCTTTTGCTGTGATCTAGTCAACCCCGGGTGTTCTTAACCACATTTGCTCACAGATGTTTCCCTCCTCTTAAAGTCTCTGGGTGGGGCCTCAGGAGAATGGAGAGCTGGAGGGTTTTTCTGAGCACTTCCTAAGCAAGTTCTCCTCTCTGCTTCTTCTGCCCTCCCTGTAAAAGCATAGGGTGATGCCATTTGAGATGCACAAATGGAACCTGCCACCTAAACCTTGGGACAACTACTTCTTTTTGGAAAAAGGAATAAATATACATAATACATAAACTTGAACCTTGACTCTCCCTTTCCAAACCTGTTATTAAACTGGGGAAAAAAATGTTTTAGGGCCACCAGAAGCCCTCACTCCTAGCACTATACAGAAAAAGAAAGACATGGTCCAAAGCCTGCCATTAAATGTTTCTCATGATTACTTGTTGTTAGAAGGGAGCTGCAGCTATGCTAATACAGTGTGCTCGCTACAAAAAACCCTGTAATTGGGCCAAGGCAGCCGCAAAGCTTCCCGCAGCTGGCAGGAATTGTGACTGTTCTCTTTGGTTTTAATCATGGCTTTTAAAGCAGATCAGCAACAGCAACAATTAGCCTTTTAGAATGGACTCAGAAATTACCATTTTTAAAATATGGTGACTCTGCAGGCACAAACCCAAAAGCTCTGAGCTCTGCATAAAATGAGCAGCCGTACACTCTGACTTGTTTGTCACCAGATTGGTTCCTCCTTTGTTTCTGCTGAATTGTGGTTCTGAAAAGCAGACGGGAACTTGCACAGATATTCAAAAGGAAATATCCTTAGTCACCTCCTTTTCCTCAAGAAACCTGTCCTTCGAGACAGCTTTTGATCCAAAGGACTGTCTGGCACTCCAGCTGTGTAAGGAGAAAAAGGAGACACGACCACGTGGTTATGCAGACTAATGCCTGATAAGATTGCTGGTTCTTAGTCGGCAGAACGACTTTGAATCTTACCTAGTAGGAAAGGATTGAAGCACAGCCATTTGGAATAGACATGAAAGAACAAAGAGGAGAAAGAAACAGGAAAATTTTTCATCCAACAAAGGACCCAGAAGATTCACATCCCTGGGGAGACTATAAAAAGCAATGCAGGAATAAGAACAAGCACCTCATCAGAGCAGATGATGCTGTGCCACAGGTTGCTGTTGAGAGGATCCTTTGGTGCATCTCCATGAACGGCAGCAAGGTCTCAGCCCGGCTGACAAGGCTGGCAGGACCTCGCTTTGCTCATACCTGCCTCTGCTAAGCCACTCAGAAATTTTTGCCTGCGCAGCAAGGTTGCTCAGTGACCCTAATATCTTTTGTGAACCCTCTGTATTATCCACACAAGTCCTGGCATACAAAGCTGGGTATACCTATATAAAAATTCTCTTCCTACTCTGTGTGGCATGATGTATGCTTCTAGGAGGGTTTGCCAGCACAGCAACACAAAGGAGCCTTTTCAAGTACAGATCTGGCCTTTGTGCCTCAGGGCTTATTTCTCTGATGCTAGGACTTCTTTGTACCACTCTGGCTTACAGAGTCTTTAAAGTACAAGTGTAAGTGCACTTCGATGTATCTACATGTCAGGTGGTAACAGGATGTTTCTTGCCTACCTCAAAGAGCGACGGAGTGGTGTTATCAACCAACACTTCCACCAGGCTTTGATTTCTCTCATAAAAGCACTTTAACATTGACACTCATTGCTCAGTCTCGTTGAAGTCTGCTGTAAATCCCACGTGAGCTTCACAGCATTGCGTCCCTGCCAGACTGTTGTGCCAGCTCCTGTCCAACTTCTTTAGTCGCAAAACTTATTTACCTGTCTTGAAGCTGCACATGCCCCAGGCAGCAGAGGGTTTAGAAAAAAACGTGGCAATGGAGTCTCTCTGGCAGAGGTGAGTAGACCATAGTCTGCTGTATGATGTTCTATTTCTATGAAAACAACAGAAAGACAATGTACCCTGTACCAGGTTTTCCAACCAATGCAATTATAAATGGCCAAATAATAAAATCCATATAGATAAGAAATGCTGAAAGACACCACTCCATATCCAGCTGATTTAAGTGACATGATTATGACATTTCCTTGCTTTATTTCTGTCACAAAATTGTTGGAAAATTTAGAAAGTCATCATTTTTCAACTTCGTAATTTGTCTTTCTCTATATGCACTATAGACCTAGGAAGAAAAGAGTAGAAGCCGCAATTACAGGAGGTTTTCAAAGCAGCAAAGGAAAATCAGCTTTATGGAGCAATCCTGCATGATTAATAATATGTGGAGCTCAGGCTGAGCCTTTCAGCCCAATGGGCTCCATGTACATGTGGACAGAAGTGCAAAGTACCCATTTTTTGCTTCAAGCTTGTCATTCTCTAAGCATGTTCAATCAAACAGCATTGAAAGGTGGAAGTGCTGATTTTGTCCATGATGACTGATAATGGGTTTAACACTTCCTTAGGAAGTGCAATAGGAATTGGCAGGAATATAAACCCTACATTTCCTGAGGTCATATTTTGCTTTTAAAATGAGATTTTTTTGCTGCTGTAAATACGGTGAATGCTGAGCCAGAGCCATCATTAAGGCTTGCATGTTCCACATTTTACATTACTACACTTGCCTACATCAAAATCTGCACATAACAGACACAGCAGGAGTCTGATAAACCAAATGCTTTTGAATGCAGTTACTGGTTTAACGCTGGGCTTTCATTTATTCCTACCTTATGAAGTTATTCACTGAGGCAATATGCATTAACAGTAAACCAAAAGGTACCTTAGTCAATCAGAACGTGGCAAGGAGAAATGCTATTGTAATAACTATGAATGATTTCTACTATAAACATCCACGACTCCATATAGGAAAGCAAAGGATAACGTGTTTATTTCAAACGCCAAAATGGGCACTATTTCCATTCCATAACTTTAAGGGCCCAGGAAGCATATTCTTTTTTATGTATCTGCAGTAATTGACACTAGGATGGAGCACAAGCAAATGGCTTACTGCTCATGTTAGCCTTGCACAGCTGACCTGCTTCCTCCATACTCGCCATTTTCCAAATGTCACATTTGAGGCAAGCACCCTCCTACCCTCGTCGTTGCTTAGTCTTTCACTCTATGTCTTTCTCCTCGTCCAGTGGTATCTCCTAGTAATGCAAGCACCAAGCGTCGATGGAAGTCTTTTAATAGCAAATTCAGGAAAACTTGCCTGCAAAAAAAGCAGAGCCTTATTCAAAGCTGGATGATTCTGATGGATTTGTGGTAAATGTGCTCACAATGTATCAAGTGGTTGTTGTAACCTTGATTTTCTCTTTTTATGACATTCAATAAAATGCAATTATATTAATTCAGAATTTCTGTCCTTGGGAAAATAACGAGTTTTTTCCGTCTTTCCCATCCCAAAATGGGATGGAAGACATCTTGAAAAACTGAATATTTGAACATAAAGTTTCAACCTCTTTTTTCAGGAACAAAACACTGTAGGTTGGTGCAACAGCTATCCTTGCTGCCTCACGGGAGGTGAAGTTTCGTGTCTTCTACAAAGGCTAGCATGTCTAGCCAGGTTATGTTTCTCTGTGTTGCACAGAGGACATGTGGGTCTCACCACACACAGGCTGCAGTTGTTTCCTGGGAAATCATCTCCATTTTATTGGGGGTCTCTGTAACACCCACATTGTATTTCCCCATGGCTCACCCAGCAAGTCCTCCAGGCTTGAGGCTGACCTGCCACAAAACCAGCTGTTTCACCTGGAGTTCTCCATCCTCCAAAGAAATCACCTGGGTTTGGATGCGGGTTTTCTCTTTCAAGAAATGGTTCTCTGGAATCCACATGTACCTAAAGATGAAACGGGCATCAAAACATTAAATTAGCAGTTTGTACTAAACCATCAACTCTTTACCCTTCAAGAAAATAAAATTAGAGATAGAAATGTTCTTGACAGTCTGTGAAGAATACTAGCACAAAGACGTGTAACCTTGTGGATGTCCTTTAGATCATAAAGATCTCATAAGCATGTTTTCTTTATCATGATTCAGGTTTTATATGCAGCTGTTGTCTAAACTTTTCAAAGTTATTTTCCCAAAAAAACTTTTTTCCCAGAAATAACTGATTAAAAATTGAACATCTTGTGAAAAATTCAAGAAAAACCATCCTTTATAATGAAAATTTTAATTGATATCTGCTTGAATATGTTATCAGATTCATTACTGAAATTCTATTTTTGCTAAGCATTTTTATTAAAAAATTTCAGGGTTTCATTAAAAGAAATGTGACAGGTCTGAATGCCTTGGGATGATATTTTGCTTAATGAATTGTGTGGCATTCAAGCCAATCTCATTGTCTGCCACTGTACCTAATAATGCTATGTGATATAGATAGCTACTCACATCTACAGTAACATAACATTTGACACCACTATTTTTGCAATCGCTATATTAGCAAGTAACGCAACTGAATTTCCCCAGGTCTCAGGATGAGGTTTATGGATTTGCCCAAGGGGGTAGTACAGATGATACAAACAAATCAACCAACATGCCCATGAGTTTAACTTTTTTCAGGGAGCAATACTTGATAATACTATCAACTCTGAAGAAAAATCTAGCAAAATTTTCCTAGCCTGAATGCAGAAGTTGCTTTATTAATGGAGAGTATTTAACTTGCTGGTTGAATGAAAGGAAATGTTTTAGAAAAATAACTTGAAAAAAAGACACTTGTCTGTTTCTGCCTAAGATGCTCGATAACTTCTAGACAGTGTCCTGCTAATTGCAAAAAAACATGACGCATTCAAGTCATAAATCAGCATTTCTCGAGGCAGCCAAAATAGCCTTTAAAATTCATTGCAGTAAGACTGCTTTATTACAGCGCTGAAACCACAGTTTCTCCACAGCAGCTCCCTATTCAATGCAAATATCTCTGCCAAGATTTGATAAGACAAATAGGGAGGCCGGGGCAGAAAAGAAGGAAATGATGAAAGAAAACTTTGCTGTAAATTAGTTACAAAATGGTTTTAAGCTATCTCATTTCAAGTGTCTTTCGCCTCTGCCGCATCTTGCAGTAACTCTTCCAGGAGGGCTGGATTACGCTAACGAATGATCAGCCTTGACTCATCCCTTATTCGGGCAATCTCTCAATGGCAGCTTTCCCCAGCAAGAACTGGGCAGGGACCTTTGGGATTTCACATACGCTGCTTGAAACAGCAAACAGGACCTGACCACTGGGCAATTGGCAGATGACAGCTCCCTTTCCGGGGATCTATCTTCCTCCCTTCTATGTTTCACCTCATTCTTTCTGTCCTGTCCCAGATTTATGTCCCTTTTTCTTTCCTATCTTAGTCAGCCTCTCCCTCCTGCATATCGTCTCCCTGCAACGTCTTCCCAATCAAGAGGAAAAAAGTGATTATTCTGTAGCTTTTACTGATGCTCACACTGACACTCATGCTTGATCACTTGAAGGGTTTTTCAGGGTGACGATTGCCAGCCCTCCTGAAATTGAGTAAAAATTAACACGTAAAAACCCCAGAATCTGTGGTCTGTTGATCTCACCCCAGGCAAAACATGGCTCTAGCTGTGGCTGTTTTACATCTAATCACAGCAGAAGAACAGCTTCCAACTGGTCTTATTTGTAGTTTTTTATCTCAGTGTCCAGCTAAGTCAATCAATCGTTGCAAACTGTGTTGTGCTGCAGGGTAAAGAATAATGGAGAAATATTCAGCCAAACTGTACAGAAATTCTTCCTAGTGCTGTGTATATAAGTTGAAACAGCAGCCTGGCCCCTGCTCGTCAGGTAACGCCACCAGTCCTTGATAAGACTGTTTCAGCTCTTCCACTTTCAGGAAACAAAAATAAAAAAAGCCACTGTTCACCTCAGGAAGTATCCATGGAATAATTACTCCCTCCAAAACAATTATATCTGCAAAAAGCTCCTTCTCCTCAGAGGGAAAATCCTTATGGAGACTGTTCCCAATTAAAGTTTAATATATGCCTCTATTTCTTCAGGAAAAGGGTTGTTCTAGTTCCCATTGGAACCACTCGGAAACTTTAATGGTCTTTCTTTGAACCAAGCCCAGTGACGATGCATCTTCATTAGTGATAGGAGTGCTCCCTTGTTTCAGGTTTTTCTGTGGTTTGGATGCTTATCCATCACACTGTGGCATGCTGGGGACGAGAAATTGGACATAAATTTGCAGAAAGAACTGAAATTTCCTACCAACTCGGCCACTCCTCATGCCTGCTTCAAGGACTGCGTGGAGGATGGTATTTTCGGTAACTTTTGCTCTGGTGACACTGTTGGGACCAGTCCCTGCCTCCAACTTCAGCACAGCTGGGAAATGGGGCTGGGCAGTTCAGCGCTGGTGCTGGACATACTCCAGCATCCCCAGCTGCCAATTGATACCCTCTGGGCTGTCAGTGGAGGAGCAGGACATATTCTCCTGAGCCGTTATGCCCACTCCACCCCTGCAGTGGTCCTCAATTTTGGGGGCTGGAAGCTGGCAAGGCAGGGGAAGGAAATGAATAATTATGGAACTGTCTTTCTCGCTTTGTACCTCTGCAAAACAGCTTCAGAGTGACTTCCATTTCAACTGTCCCACAGCGACTACATCTGAGGTTCCTGGGAGGAGGAGGGATGGGGTTTTTTAATTGAATTATCATTTAATTTCTGTGCCATATTAAGCAAACAAACTGCCAGCCTGCTAGCCCACGATCTCTCTGCAGGGTCCATCTTGCCAAACTCCTGGCAAGGGAGAGGAGAGATTCCTTCTGACCCCCATGGGCTCTTTCATCAGCTCTTCCATGCTTCTGTCATCCTGCTTATGTTTTCCTGTATATCCCATTACTTTTCTCAACAAGCTGGGCGCAGCTCTTAATATTCATTGCTATTCTTCCTCTCACACACAGACACACTTCTTTCCCTCTTTCTGTCATCATACAGTCTTCAATCTTTTCCCTTACCCTGTTTTAGGAATTGTACAAGCTTTTCTTTGTATTGTCCCACTGCTGTTCAGTAAATGACTCTTCTCAATCGAATCTGTGCTACAAAATCTTTGCAATGTGCTGTTTACCTGAAGCTCCCTCCAATTCTTCCTGTGTTGTGCTTTCCAAAGCTTCGCTTTCTCGCTATGGCTGTCTGTGCAGTATCTCATGCTGTTCCCTTACAGGATTTCTTTTCTTAGCTCCTCCAGCAGTGTAGGGTTTCCTTCTAAAACATGCGCGGTTCTTCTTGGTATTCAGGTGCCTGTAGCATCTTGCAGTGATGAGGGAAACAAAGGCGGTTGTCAGCTGCAGACAGGGACCCAGGACAAGGTGGTTGTGCCAGCCTGTAAATCACCAGAGCATCTAAAGGTTTGTTAAAAACAATAATAAACACTCTCTCATCAAATGTAGTGCTCAAAAAACTATTGGATTTGAATCAAATGAGAACAAAAGCAGTATGCAATGGCTCCCATTCATCTCAAGGCATGTTAATTCTGGTTCCTAATATTGGTAAAACTGAGATGAATGGGAACTACGGGCACTACTGGCAGAGTTCGCTCTTGACTGCTGATCATTCTTAGAGAAGCTCAGACCCTAATGCCTCCCCATCAAGTGTTTTTAAAGGAAAGTCTGTGCCTTGGTGTAAGAGAGGTGTTAACTTCTTAGTATAAATATGTAGAATTAAGCCCCCATTTTCCTCCAATTGTAAAAACTATTTTGACCTGTGCTTCTATCCAATATTCTATAATACTTACATGGCAGGGGAGACATCATGATCAGTCAGGTGGTTTTCCCAGGGCAAGGCTCATCCCCTGCTCTCCGGGTGTGCTGTTTTTTATATTGGGTTTCTTTACAGTTGGACTAGATGATCATTGTAGGTCACTTCCAACTGAACTACTCCTATTCTATTCTATTCTATTCTATTCTATTCTATTCTATTCTATTCTATTCTATTCTATTCTATTCTAATTCTATTCTATTCCATTCCATTCCATTCCATTCCTTTCTATTCTGTTCTATGCTAATAGATAAGGAGATACATCCATCTCAACACAAAACATTGCAGCTGACCCCAAACACCCAACTCAGACATGTCACACACCTTCAAGGACACTCTTACCTCCAGATACCCCCCTACTGGTTTTATCCCTAGCAGCTTTGGGCTTTGGGTGTGCAGCCTGCTCTGAAACATTTTGGAGGTGGAGGGGTGGTGGAACATTTACAATTTGGGATTCAGGTGAAATAAGCTGAAGAGCAACCTGGCAAAAATAATGCTGAGGCTGCTTGGACCGTGCTGTGCAGAAGCGCAAGAGGCTCGGGCCGAGGGGTGGGACCTCACCCTGGATCCCACCCAGCATCCCACCCAGTTCTGCCAGGGTGGAATCCCACCCAGCTCTACCAGCCTGCACCCCTGGGGCAGCCCAGCTTACACACGTGTGCAGCAGTCTGAGGAGTCATTTCCAAAGCCGCTGAGCTTCTCGTTGCTCAAAGGAAGCAATACTGTGGACCGTAAACCAGTAGTTGGCTTTTGTGATATCTATATTGCTTATCAAATTTCTGAACTCTGTGAGAAATATGAGAAACACATGTGAGAATTGTTCCATTCAGGGCAGCTGAGCTGCTTATCAAATAAAAGAATAAAACAAAGTATTCCTTCTTAACGTGGAAGTTACATCTTTAATAAACATCAGCTTCATGTTCTCATGAGAATCCTATTACACAACTTCCTTCGTTGATTCATGTATTAATATAATTTTATATTAACCTAGTACATAATTGATGATACTGTTTTCATATAACAACTCCTTCACTGCATAATATAACCCACTTATCATATTTTCAGCTCAAAATTCAGAAAGTTCATGGGTGCATTATACACTGGAATGAACAAATTAACCGTATAAAAGTACAGTATATCATTTGCAAATTGCATGCAAACCAAAGTAAATATACAGTGCTAAATGCTTTTGATATAGCTCAGGTTGAAAGGTGCAATCAGCTAATAGAAAAAAAAAAATTAAGAGCTCAGTAGAATGGAAAAATCCCCCGCAGAAAACAAGACCTGATCTAGTGATTTGGGTGCAACGTGTAGCCTATATAGCTATGATTAGCACATACATTAGCCATTCAGGGACAAGACTCTCCGCCAGAAAAACAGTCCTGTCTCACAGTACCACTCACTACAAGCATGAGAAGCAGGTGAAATCCCTGAAGAGATTTATTTTTCATTTCGTTTTAGGGTTTTTTTGTTTTGCCTGCAATTGCATAACAGGATTCAGCAATACTTCAATATCTAATATGGTGAGATTACAAACGGCTCAGAAGCCTGCTCCATTTTATAAAATCTGTTTAAAACTAAGCTCAGAAAGACAGACAAGGAAACCATCTTCCTGCCAAACAGCATACCAGGGCAACGATGACACAGACCGTACCCTGCAGCCCTGTGAGTCTAGTGATTCCCTGTGTTGACTTACGAGGTTTTCATCCTGTGGAGCTCATTTTACAGATGCCCAGGCAAAAGCGTTAATATTGACAGTTCTTATGAATACGTTAACCAATGGAAAAAAATGATGGTTTGCAGGAGGAACACTCATGCAACTTCAGCCTTATGCAAACGCAGTGAGGGTTCATTTCTGTGCTGCTGCTTGCAGCACCAGCTATCTGCCCCAGCCTAGCAATGGCACCGTGTGAGATGCCACTACTTATGAATACGTTAACCAATGGAAAAAAATGATGGTTTGCAGGAGGAACACTCATGCAACTTCAGCCTTATGCAAACGCAGTGAGGGTTCATTTCTGTGCTGCTGCTTGCAGCACCAGCTATCTGCCCCAGCCTAGCAATGGCACCGTGTGAGATGCCACTACCTATCGTGGACTCGTGACCACCATGTTGCTACACAGCTAAATAGCTCTAAGCTTTAATTGAACTTGGGAAAATAAGTGAGGAAAAACATTTTTTTAAAGATACCGACTAGCTGTGACCATTCCATTCAATTCCTAGTTTCTGCATCATCACACTTCAATGTTCCTTGAATGTACAGCTTGAAAGCGTTGTACCAGTGTTATACCGTGAAGTTAGAGCTATCGATACTGCAAATGCACACTTCGCCCTCAAGCTTGTTTTTGGCCAGGGTCAGTCTTTGCTTCTGTTACCTGTTCTGGCTCTGATCCTCAAGGTTATGTCAGTGCCCAACACCAACTGCTCCAGACATGCTGTCTGGGAGACTCAGAGCCTTTCTTCTTCTCTGGGAAGGGCCCCATTGCTACTCTTACAACCGCTGTCATACAGCCAAGGAGTTCAACTGCGTCATAAGGCACTATATACAATTCATCCTCTCTCTCCTTCCATTGCACCATCATACACTTTCCTACCCACTAATAATGCTCATCCTGTACTCAGAAAAGTGATTATTAAATATTCATGTCTCAGGAATAGACACTTCATCCACAGATCTGCCCACACGTACCATCAAGTACAGTAGTTCCACTAATCTCCTTTATTCTTTTTCCCTTGTACAGCATAATTTAGAGCAGACTCAAAATATGAGTTAATGCATCTTTTTTCATTACCTTCTCCACAGCTTGAAAATTTATTATGTATTCCAGCTAGTTTGATGAGGGTTAGATGCATGTGGGATGCTGCAGCTTCATAGGCTGCATTTCATCTCAAATAAGGCACAGTGATAAGGCACAGGTCTTAAATATCTTGAATAGAGTGTAGCTGCCCCTGCCCAGGGACGACAGTGACAAAAGTCACATTGGCCTGAATAATAAAAGAAGATAAGAGACCAAATAGTGCCCTATTTCCTATTATTCATAAATGTTCCTACACCTATATTTATTGAGCTGCAAATACTGAAAATGCACCTATCGTTCATTTGGCTGTTTTCTTATAGTACTTTAATCTCAGGTGTATTTATAACAGCAAACTATGACTATGGGAGATTCTTTTGTCATCTAACTTCATCAAAGTCACAAAGATCTTTCAAACAAGGAAAATAGCTAGTATTCCCCCATGGGCTCTTTCATCAGCTCTTCCATGCTTCTGTCATCCTGCTTATGTTTTCCTGTATATCCCATTACTTTTCTCAACAAGCTGGGCGCAGCTCTTAATATTCATTGCTATTCTTCCTCTCACACACAGACACACTTCTTTCCCTCTTTCTGTCATCATACAGTCTTCAATCTTTTCCCTTACCCTGTTTTAGGAATTGTACAAGCTTTTCTTTGTATTGTCCCACTGCTGTTCAGTAAATGACTCTTCTCAATCGAATCTGTGCTACAAAATCTTTGCAATGTGCTGTTTACCTGAAGCTCCCTCCAATTCTTCCTGTGTTGTGCTTTCCAAAGCTTCGCTTTCTCGCTATGGCTGTCTGTGCAGTATCTCATGCTGTTCCCTTACAGGATTTCTTTTCTTAGCTCCTCCAGCAGTGTAGGGTTTCCTTCTAAAACATGCGCGGTTCTTCTTGGTATTCAGGTGCCTGTAGCATCTTGCAGTGATGAGGGAAACAAAGGCGGTTGTCAGCTGCAGACAGGGACCCAGGACAAGGTGGTTGTGCCAGCCTGTAAATCACCAGAGCATCTAAAGGTTTGTTAAAAACAATAATAAACACTCTCTCATCAAATGTAGTGCTCAAAAAACTATTGGATTTGAATCAAATGAGAACAAAAGCAGTATGCAATGGCTCCCATTCATCTCAAGGCATGTTAATTCTGGTTCCTAATATTGGTAAAACTGAGATGAATGGGAACTACGGGCACTACTGGCAGAGTTCGCTCTTGACTGCTGATCATTCTTAGAGAAGCTCAGACCCTAATGCCTCCCCATCAAGTGTTTTTAAAGGAAAGTCTGTGCCTTGGTGTAAGAGAGGTGTTAACTTCTTAGTATAAATATGTAGAATTAAGCCCCCATTTTCCTCCAATTGTAAAAACTATTTTGACCTGTGCTTCTATCCAATATTCTATAATACTTACATGGCAGGGGAGACATCATGATCAGTCAGGTGGTTTTCCCAGGGCAAGGCTCATCCCCTGCTCTCCGGGTGTGCTGTTTTTTATATTGGGTTTCTTTACAGTTGGACTAGATGATCATTGTAGGTCACTTCCAACTGAACTACTCCTATTCTATTCTATTCTATTCTATTCTATTCTATTCTATTCTATTCTATTCTATTCTATTCTATTCTATTCTATTCTATTCTATTCTATTCTATTCTATTCTATTCTATTCTATTCTATTCTATTCTATTCTATTCTATTCTATTCTATTCTATTCTATTCTATTCTATTCTATTCTATTCTATTCTATTCTATTCTATTCTATTCTATTCTATTCTATTCTATTCTATTCTATTCTATTCTATTCTATTCTATTCTATTCTATTCTAATTCTATTCTATTCCATTCCATTCCATTCCATTCCTTTCTATTCTGTTCTATGCTAATAGATAAGGAGATACATCCATCTCAACACAAAACATTGCAGCTGACCCCAAACACCCAACTCAGACATGTCACACACCTTCAAGGACACTCTTACCTCCAGATACCCCCCTACTGGTTTTATCCCTAGCAGCTTTGGGCTTTGGGTGTGCAGCCTGCTCTGAAACATTTTGGAGGTGGAGGGGTGGTGGAACATTTACAATTTGGGATTCAGGTGAAATAAGCTGAAGAGCAACCTGGCAAAAATAATGCTGAGGCTGCTTGGACCGTGCTGTGCAGAAGCGCAAGAGGCTCGGGCCGAGGGGTGGGACCTCACCCTGGATCCCACCCAGCATCCCACCCAGTTCTGCCAGGGTGGAATCCCACCCAGCTCTACCAGCCTGCACCCCTGGGGCAGCCCAGCTTACACACGTGTGCAGCAGTCTGAGGAGTCATTTCCAAAGCCGCTGAGCTTCTCGTTGCTCAAAGGAAGCAATACTGTGGACCGTAAACCAGTAGTTGGCTTTTGTGATATCTATATTGCTTATCAAATTTCTGAACTCTGTGAGAAATATGAGAAACACATGTGAGAATTGTTCCATTCAGGGCAGCTGAGCTGCTTATCAAATAAAAGAATAAAACAAAGTATTCCTTCTTAACGTGGAAGTTACATCTTTAATAAACATCAGCTTCATGTTCTCATGAGAATCCTATTACACAACTTCCTTCGTTGATTCATGTATTAATATAATTTTATATTAACCTAGTACATAATTGATGATACTGTTTTCATATAACAACTCCTTCACTGCATAATATAACCCACTTATCATATTTTCAGCTCAAAATTCAGAAAGTTCATGGGTGCATTATACACTGGAATGAACAAATTAACCGTATAAAAGTACAGTATATCATTTGCAAATTGCATGCAAACCAAAGTAAATATACAGTGCTAAATGCTTTTGATATAGCTCAGGTTGAAAGGTGCAATCAGCTAATAGAAAAAAAAAAATTAAGAGCTCAGTAGAATGGAAAAATCCCCCGCAGAAAACAAGACCTGATCTAGTGATTTGGGTGCAACGTGTAGCCTATATAGCTATGATTAGCACATACATTAGCCATTCAGGGACAAGACTCTCCGCCAGAAAAACAGTCCTGTCTCACAGTACCACTCACTACAAGCATGAGAAGCAGGTGAAATCCCTGAAGAGATTTATTTTTCATTTCGTTTTAGGGTTTTTTTGTTTTGCCTGCAATTGCATAACAGGATTCAGCAATACTTCAATATCTAATATGGTGAGATTACAAACGGCTCAGAAGCCTGCTCCATTTTATAAAATCTGTTTAAAACTAAGCTCAGAAAGACAGACAAGGAAACCATCTTCCTGCCAAACAGCATACCAGGGCAACGATGACACAGACCGTACCCTGCAGCCCTGTGAGTCTAGTGATTCCCTGTGTTGACTTACGAGGTTTTCATCCTGTGGAGCTCATTTTACAGATGCCCAGGCAAAAGCGTTAATATTGACAGTTCTTATGAATACGTTAACCAATGGAAAAAAATGATGGTTTGCAGGAGGAACACTCATGCAACTTCAGTCTTATGCAAACGCAGTGAGGGTTCATTTCTGTGCTGCTGCTTGCAGCACCAGCTATCTGCCCCAGCCTAGCAATGGCACCGTGTGAGATGCCACTACCTATCGTGGACTCGTGTCAGCACAGGCCTGGCTCCAAGTTTTCAGCACCATGTTGCTACACAGCTAAATAGCTCTAAGCTTTAATTGAACTTGGGAAAATAAGTGAGGAAAAACATTTTTTTAAAGATACCGACTAGCTGTGACCATTCCATTCAATTCCTAGTTTCTGCATCATCACACTTCAATGTTCCTTGAATGTACAGCTTGAAAGCGTTGTACCAGTGTTATACTGTGAAGTTAGAGCTATCGATACTGCAAATGCACACTTCGCCCTCAAGCTTGTTTTTGGCCAGGGTCAGTCTTTGCTTCTGTTACCTGTTCTGGCTCTGATCCTCAAGGTTATGTCAGTGCCCAACACCAACTGCTCCAGACATGCTGTCTGGGAGACTCAGAGCCTTTCTTCTTCTCTGGGAAGGGCCCCATTGCTACTCTTACAACCGCTGTCATACAGCCAAGGAGTTCAACTGCGTCATAAGGCACTATATACAATTCATCCTCTCTCTCCTTCCATTGCACCATCATACACTTTCCTACCCACTAATAATGCTCATCCTGTACTCAGAAAAGTGATTATTAAATATTCATGTCTCAGGAATAGACACTTCATCCACAGATCTGCCCACACGTACCATCAAGTACAGTAGTTCCACTAATCTCCTTTATTCTTTTTCCCTTGTACAGCATAATTTAGAGCAGACTCAAAATATGAGTTAATGCATCTTTTTTCATTACCTTCTCCACAGCTTGAAAATTTATTATGTATTCCAGCTAGTTTGATGAGGGTTAGATGCATGTGGGATGCTGCAGCTTCATAGGCTGCATTTCATCTCAAATAAGGCACAGTGATAAGGCACAGGTCTTAAATATCTTGAATAGAGTGTAGCTGCCCCTGCCCAGGGACGACAGTGACAAAAGTCACATTGGCCTGAATAATAAAAGAAGATAAGAGACCAAATAGTGCCCTATTTCCTATTATTCATAAATGTTCCTACACCTATATTTATTGAGCTGCAAATACTGAAAATGCACCTATCGTTCATTTGGCTGTTTTCTTATAGTACTTTAATCTCAGGTGTATTTATAACAGCAAACTATGACTATGGGAGATTCTTTTGTCATCTAACTTCATCAAAGTCACAAAGATCTTTCAAACAAGGAAAATAGCTAGTATTTCTGCTTGTCCTTTTTTGTAAGCAGATTACTAACAGAAAACACATTTTTTCCAGAAATCATCCTCGCCTTTTGCCTAACTAGCAGTGCACATGTTAATTCACCTGTGAATGCTTCAAAACCTATGTGTTAGCAGGAAGCAATGTAAATGCTTTCCATATGTTGAACCATTAAAAATATATCGCTATTGAATCTCCTGGCTCTTCCCCCTCCACCACAATACTGACTCATCACTTCCTCACTGTTAATAATGGTCCTCCAGACTCTGGGTTACCTTCCAGCTCCCTCAGGCAAGTGACAAGCCACACTACACGACCTTTTAACTCCCTCTCCTCAAAATGACCTGTCACTTCCCAACCCCCTGGTTCCTCTGGGCAGTAAACAAGTCTTGCTCCAGGAGCAGTGTGATCCATTATTAATCCTGTATCACTATGTCTGGGACTTTCAGTCCAAGACAGAAATAAAAAGACTGCAGCACAGGCAGACTAGGACTGCAATCAGAGCAGGGTTTGTAATTTAACAGAGCTACCTGGAGTAATGCTATAATCTCAAACAGCCTTCATAAGTTGTTCAGAGAGAGATTCCCTAAATCCTCAAATCAGCTACAAATATATGGTTGCATTACTAGCATGAATTTAAATGCCTTTGAAGTCAATAGAGAGATGCTTATGGATTTTTTACAGGCTCATGTGGTTTTTTTTATATATATATGTACACACACACATACACAAACACATATAAATATAAATATACACACACACACACATATAAATATATATAAAATCTCCCTAGGGGCTTAATCTGGCTTGAGAATCCCTGAAGAACTCATAGCTGAGTCCCTAAGGAAAGGTGCAGTCTGAAAGCTCTCTGTCTGTAGGATTTTGTTATAATGTCTTTTGAACCGAGGTTTTATTCCATTAACCACCATTTTTTCTTTTCTTCCACTTTTTGGCAAGGTGAGAGTTGTCTCTATTCTGTAATGTAGACATCACCGTCTCAGAGCACGTTCCCAAGGAGGCCAATTTAAAGACTGACAAGAAAATCACCCGTTCTATTTGGACAGAGAGAAAATGATACTTTTCCAGCCGGAAAGAAAAAAAAAAAAAGGGGAGGAAAAAAAAACCTAAATCCCGCTGTGTAATCCTGATCAGGTTTGCTGGACAAATCAAGGAAAGCTTGAGGTTTTGCCAACCTGAGGATCACAATTATGGGAAAAACTTACTGAGCTTTATTTGCTTGTACCATTGCACTAATTTCCCCAAAACTCTGTTTTTTCCTTGATGCAGAAGCACGCCCTGACCAAGGCCAGCTGGATCCTTATAGTGACCTGCACAGGTCCACCCGCATCCTCACCGCTACCAGTGCCACCGAAGCTGGGCTGGGTCACCCATATATTTTTCATTCCCATTTTTATCTTTCCCATCTTGCTCCCTTTCCGGCTCCCTTCTCACAGTCTCCCATTACCATAGTCACCTCCTCTTCCACCTTATGTTGAGCAATGTTCCTCCTCCTGCCTTTCCTCAGCTCCTGCTGCAAGGGGCCGAGGGATGGCGCCGGGTCAGTACATCTCCAGCATCACCGACAGCTTTGAATGGGTGGGTTCGGAGGTAACGACAGCAACAGCCCTGACAGTCAAAAGCACCATCAAGCGAGATCGGATAAGAGGCCAAAAAACAGAGTTTTCAACCCGTTTCCACCGGAGGACTCGACAGAATGGCTCCGAGAAGACAAAGGGAAACGAGGCAAGGGACAGGTTAAAAATAAACACAGGCATCCTTCAGAGGGCACAGATCAGATCAAAAGCCTCTGACATTTTAACTTAACCGATGGCTGCAAAAGCACTTCCAAATGAGAGCAACTTGCTGCTGTGGGAGGGGGAAAGTGCTTCAGTGAGGAAAAATCCGTATTTTTCTGATTCAGGAAAAAGGAAGGTATTTTTATATATTTTTGTCTCATATTCATTTGGGGATTGGGGATAAAAAGTAAATAAAAAGCCTGTTTTTCAGGCTAAGGGCTGTCACTCACCTCAGTGGTCCTGTCGGTACCTGGAAGCAAACCTTTTCATACGGGTCCAGTACAGGCTCAGCACATTGAGTCCTGCTGCCGACGCTCAGCGATGGCCGAACCTGCCCTCCAAAATCCCGTGGAAAGCCACAGCATCAGCATGGACTCGGCCTGCCGTCACTGCAGGCTCTGAGTGACCTCTGCCTGGGAATCTCACGAGGCTTAACCTAGAACTAGGTGCCACTGCTGTACAAACAGAGAGAAAAATTAATATAAAAATTAGCTGAAAACCCAAGTGCATTTCTTTAACCAAATCATTTACAATTTTGCTCTACATTTCCTTGTTTCAAAGCAGGAGGGGAAAAAAAAACAACAGAAACTGCGAATGTAGACCAAGAACGAAAGGCTAAGTGAGGTGCGTGTAGAGGATGAGTAAAGCATGGGTAAGGACTAAGAAGCCTCAAGCTTCTTTAAATGTCTTTCTATTGCTAATTAAAACACCGTGCAGAATTTCCCATGGGAGGAATCCTGGAAATTGAGCCTTGTGGCATGAGCCTGAGCGAGGGGCGGGACACAACCTCTTCCCTCTGAGATGACATTCTCTCCCACAGTTCTTTCCGCTGTCCTGTCTCAGCCCAGCTTCCCACACCCCCTCACCACGCTGCTGCCCGTCCCTGAGCCGAAAACCGAAGAAGCCAAGCAGAGGACTGCCCTCGTACCCCTAGGCTTCACCAACCAGGCCTGTAAGCGCGTGAGGTCCGTTAACTCAGGATAAGGCAATCCGGGGACACGTGATGGGACAACTGTGGGTGATTTACTCCTCTCCATGGTAGATCTACCTTGGATGTACCAAGGCTCAGTTTGGGCTACAATTAAGTGCCTGCCAGCAGCCGCAGGGCAATTTGTCCCAGGGGTATATCGTGTGCTTGGTTTCTGCAGCTTTGCTTCTACAGCACCTTTGCAGCCCTCTCCCTGTCCCTGGAACCCTGACCCAGCGCAGAAGCCCCCTGCCACAGACCCTCTCCCAGCCTGCCCCCACAGCCCTGCTCACTGCTCGGTTGCAATGCGAAAATCTCAACCTCCACACTTGCTGGAATAATCTTGTGTCATGTTCACAGAGATCAGACAGGATTTATTTCTAGATGAAACTCGGCTGATAATATAAAGCAAGTTATTAATCCACTCGGGCTGGCCATCTAACATCCAAAGCCTGTTATTCTTGCTGGCTGAAAGGAGGTATTTGATTGAATCAAGAGGGATTTGTTTAGCTCTCCCTTCTTGTTTAAGTTAGAAGCTGCTTAAAATTTGTAGCTAGGGCTTGTGCCTTTGCATCCACCACCTGACTGTTGGCTCTTCATTACCAGAGACTGAACCTGTGAACTGAGACTTTGCAGTAAAAATAGGATGAAAAACCAGGATTCATGTTCTCTCTGCTACATTTTCCTTTAGTATGAAGATGCCAGGACTAGAAATAAGACCAACTCTGATTATTCATGGCATTTTTTTGTCTTGAATATTCATTGAACATCTCTTCCTTTCAGGCTATGAACTCAGCTTCCCTGCCCCTCCTCTGGTATGGCTTGCCAGCTCTCAGTCTTCCCCTTTCCCATCGTAAGACTCAAGCTGATACCCCAGTACCTCTCTCTGTTGCCCCATCTTTCAGCCTCCCCCCACCAGAGCCCTGTTCCCAGCCACGGCACGTCCCCACGCTTCCCCCACGGTCCCCGGGGGAGAGCCCCATGCCCACAGTGGTGCTCCCTGGCACCCTGCCACGGGCCGGGCAAGATGCAGGGCAACTCCCTTCAGCTTTTACCACCGTTCCTGGTCATGAAAAAGCTGCATGTTGGGAAATTCGGGGTGCACAGGATGCTTTGGAGATCGCTGGAGTTTTGAGCAGTTGTGTTTATGTACCTCTGCGCTGGAAAACTCTGATTTCTCCATAGCAGTAGTTTAGATCTGTCAAAACTCTGTGTTTAGCTGCTGTTTTAACCAGCAGGGACTGGATTTTCTCTCTTTTTCTGTCAGAGGGTTTGATGAGAGAACTGGTATCAAGAGGATCAGCCAGAGAGTGATGATAATGCTTTTAGCATCTGAGCCAAAGCCTTTACTGAAAGCCTTTCCATCGACTTCAGTGGGGTGTGATCAGCCCTACGCGTTGCCACAGGACAGGGCAGGCTTTGCTTTGAACGCGTTTTCAGAGTTAGACAAAAGAGTTTCCAAAGGCCTCCATGTGGTCCGGTCACAGAAGTCTGCAAACAGGCAGGGGGACAAGGGAGAAGAAAGGAAGATATTTCCCACCCCCCTTCCACTTCCTTAAACACCTTTCTCACTGTCACTCCCATTATATTTCTTTTGCAAGTATTCCCTAACATCTCCTAAAGGATCCGAAAAGAAAAAGGTACCGACTCATTTTTAATGGGGAGGTGTAAAACCAAAAGATCTTGTACAAATAAACAAATAAAAATGAGAGGAGCAAAGAAAGTCAACACAAAAAGATGATTAAATGTTTTGAGAGGTTGACAGAAAGGCATTATTTTAACTCCTCTTCCACATAGTCTGAATCAGCTAAATGTAAGTAACGCAATTCTCCCTGTCTCTATTTATTGCATTATTCATAAACGCTGCTATCTGGGGAGATGAGCAGATCTTGACATGCTGTGACAAGCTGCCAAAGTTTCCGCAAACAGGCGGTTCCTGAGCAGCCACAATAAATGAGGACAGCCCACACGTGCTCCTAATGAAGCGAGCGCGGTGCGGCGCAGAGCGCCCGCAATCTGCCTCCCTTGTCGCCCGTGCGAGGCACTCCAGAAATAAATGAACAAATGGCGTATGGAAATGCCTGGCAATGGGAGCAGCACTCGGGCTCCTGCAACGGTAACTAACGTGAACTTCTACATCTCGTTAGAGTCATTGTTGCTGCTTTAAATCAGAAATTAAATGAGCAGTCGCAGGCCTGAGCCTGTGACCATCCAAGGGTTTAAACAAACACACTCATTAAGATGCCGTTTGACACCGTGTGTTTTTGGGGGGGTGAGACCATAGTCTCTCATTTCCTTCTTAGGCTTTCTGCCTCGTTACGCACTAAAAGCTGGAAGTTAATTAGCTGCTTGCAGAAAATGGAGGAGGGATGAGGGAAGGTGTGACAGAGCCAGGTGGCTGTCACAGGGAAACATCTCTTTGCGTAAATGCTGGTATCCATTCGCAGGCTCCAGAAAACCTTGTCCCCGAGAAAATATATGCCAGATGCAAAGCACATCATACGTGCTCCGCTCCTCTGCAGCGGCTTCCCCTTTGCAGCCCCTGGTTAATTATAACTTTGAGGAATAGCAGCCTATAATCACGTACATGGAAACTCATTTCTCTTTAAATGAAACCTGGCTAACAGTTGCTTTTTACCGGAACAATTTTCACATAAACAAGCTCTGAAACTTAAAAGGAATCTTAAACTCCATTAAATAATACAGTTCCTTCACAGGAATTTCTCCTGGGAAGGGATGTCTTCTATTCAAGTGCCATGTTATGACAAGCATGACAGACTTGATAGCGATCTGTTCCAACTCATGACATTGCTTAAATTAGGTTAGATAGAATCTGTACAGGCTTTCTAAGGAAAGCTCCTCTGGGTGAAAGCACTATTATTTTTGTTAATGGCTGTGAATTATGATTTTCTTCTCCTAGGAGTCATAAACTATGTTGCTACACAGTAGTACATCATGTAATGTATGTAATACATGATTCCTTAGTAGGGGAGGAAACTATTACATTTGCATACATTAGAGCCAGAGTTGTAATCAGAATGCGTTTTCCCACTTCCTTCATTGAATATTTATAGATTTCTTTCTCACTTCCCCACACATGTCTCCTGCTTGACCTGGTGTCTTGCTCTATCTTACTCAAACTTTGGAAGGGTACATGCTTATGGCATGTTCCTGTTGCTTTGCAAACACCAAGTGACTGGCTTGCTTTCAGATTGCTTTCTAAGCCTCACACACGCTCCCATGCATATGCAGCCGCAGCCGCAGCCATGTGAAAAGACAGATGGAGGCAGAAAGCAGCTTAGCTCCGTCGCTGTTGGCTCACAAGCACATCAGGGCACTAGACAGCAGCTGATGGCACCAAGGACACTTGCAGGTAAACAAGGGGATTTTAAGGTTGTAGCAACACCTGAGTAAGCTCAGAAATGCCACAGCCAGTGAGTGACACTTTATGCCTTCAAGGGCTGCCAGACCAGGGCTATGAGAGAGGGCAAACCAGCCCATCGTCCTGTTTCAGTCCCCTCATAGCACAACATCTCAGCACGACCGTTAGCAGAAGGGTAGAAAGGCACAGGGCGATGCGTTCAGTGCTGTGCCGCTGTTTTCAGTGCGTTCCATGCAGTTGTTTCTGAGCGCTCAGATCTTCAAAGGTGCTTTTGGGCTCCTAAGTCACTAAGGTTTTATTCAGAAATCCTGCTCAGCAGTGCACCAGGCAAACCCACACTTGTACTCTTCCACACCTTTGATCATTCATGTCTTGAATTTAATAAAAGCCATTCAAGTGCAAATCCAGATCATTAGGAGATAGACTTAAAGGGTTTGTTCCGAGCTTACATTAACACACCTATTTCCCCATCAATAAAATGCAAGCTGAGAGAAGACTGACACCCATTTGTAATTTACAAAGAGGAGCTGGAGGCCATCTGAGCAACTTGGACAAAGAGAAGCAGCAAGTACACTGGTTTTGATGCTACACATGGGCACAGAAACAAAGCAGCAAAGCTGGAAGACTATCATAAGGATCAGAAGGCAATATACCACCAGGATAAATTAACACTCAGGACTTTGGAAGAAATTCCTTTTGAATCATATAAAGCAACAAAAAGTATATCAAGTTCTAAGAGACGCTCTTGGATCTCAAGTACATGAAACCGAACTTGGCCCATTTTGCTATTTACAGTATCTGCAGCCTGTGTAACAGCAATTCTCCAGCCTCCCCTCCAGACAGCGTTTGTACGTGTGTCTGGGGTTAGAGACAAAATGAGAGGTCAGGTGAGACATCCCCCACAGGTTCCTGAAGCCTTGCTGAAGCACTCAGACACTGACAAAAGCGACCGATTATGGATATGCTCCCGAGTACACTGATGCTGATCAAAATAGAGCAGACCACCTCGATGTCCATCATGCTGGTGAAGGCTCAGCCGGGGGTTCGCATTCTTCCTCTTCGGTTAAGAGGAGGTTTCGCATCCACGTGTCAAAGGCTTACAGTAATAACAGGCTGCACATTCAGAACTGAGTTTTCGTTGGTGCAGGGAGGTTAGAGAGAAACCAAGAGCATTTCTTACTGACCCAAACCAATTTAAGTTCCAGAGTGACACGTTGCTATTTGTTACCTGAGAGATCATTCAAGGCAAACTTCAACCTTGCAGGCAACCTATGGGTAGCACAGCACGCAGCGATGGGCAGGGGCTCATGTTTGCAGACAGCAGGAGCGGAGAGCACTGCACAGTAGCAGGCCACTGTTACCAAAGGGACCCATAAAGATTTCTGTTTTGCCATACAGAAATATTCTCTGTCTCAGAGCAGATTTATTGCTGGGCTGCCAGGGAAGAGTTGCCTTTGCTCCTTTTCATTAGAGAGAGGGTGGTCACAGTGTGAGATTTCTGAGTGTGTGCGGAGGAGGAGGAGATGGCATTACATGGTACTCCAAGGCTTTTGATGCATGGCCAAAGACGTACTGAGAGCTAAAAGATGTTAAGGTGCCTAAAAAATGCAGAGAAGCACAGGGGCCCAGATCCCCGAGGAAGAAAGCTTTTCCTGGGTAGGGCTTAGTGGAATTTCCAAGTCCCCCCAGTTAAGGGAAATACAATGATAGGACTACAGCACCTCTCTGCTTCAGTGCTCTCTGCATCTTAAAGATGCAGAAATGCCTTTGCAGAACTGGTCTTTGTGCTAAAGAACAGCTACAAAACTAAAAGGGGAAAAAAACGTTAAATAGGATGTTGCAATTTCTGAGCCATCAGGACAGGCACAAAACAAACGGTGGCAGGTGGGTTTACTTTCTCCATTTGAATTCGTGACAAGTTCACATTAAAAAAATAAAAAAAAACAACAGTGTGAAAAGCATCTTGAAATAACTTTGGCCTCTCTCTTCCCACATGGGACACTAGCCACAATTATACTATTTCGTATACTATAATTACATTACAGTCATTTGACGTCCTGGTAGACACTCTGCTCCTGCCTGGACAGATCATTAATGTAAAGCAAACAAGGAAGGAACATACTTTAAACCACTATTCAAACTCACAGTCCCTGAGGGAGGAGAAGTCATACACCATTGTACAGACATGTCCTGAATACCCACTCAGTTCAGGGCAGATGCCATTAAGGCTGCAACCTGTGGGGAAGTTCGTAACTGTATTGTATCGCGCTTTTTCAGTTGATGAACAGCAGACTTCAGCCTGCAGTGCTGTTAATCTAGCATCTTTATGAAAACAACATTTCTTTTCAAAGAGAACTGGATATTTATGGCTGATAAGTGTTATTTGACCATTTTCATGAAATTAAATTTAGGTTCATACTGCATGCTCTCCAAACTACTCTATAAAATTACATTTAAAGTGAAAATGATATCAATCATAGACAAACTGATACAATCCTTACCCCTTAAAAGTACTGCATGGGTATTATTTGACCATGATGTATGCAAATAAAATGCAAATTAAATAGCAGTGGGTGTGGTGTCTATGCAAATTTCAAACCATACTCCATCCCATTTTCCCCTTTATGAACTGCCTACAGCTATAACTCTCAGAATTTATGAGCTGCTCAGCTTCTAATACAATCTTTGTCATTGTAATGAGGCAAAAAGAATGGAAAATGATACAAAGTCAACCTACTGCCGTAGGCCCCATTCCTCTTCAGCACCCGAAGAAGCGCTATCTTGAAGATGGACAAGCAAGGCATAGCACGGGAAGGTGTGGGTACTCGTGAAAAACCCTGTGTACAGAGGGCACCTGAAGCTTTCTGCGTTATCCGGCAGAGAGCCGAGACGCCGAGGGCTGGGGTTCATGCACGGAAGACAGCACAAACTGACAGCTGCCCCACTGCTCCTTCCAGCAGCTCGCGGGTACAACTAATCAAGAAAAGAACCTGCAGCTGCTGTATACCCCGTACCCGCTGCTCCAACCTACACCTCTCTCATTTCCATCAGACGTAGCCCACTTTTCTGCAGCACAAACCGCTTTCATCAGCATCTCCCCACAGTTTCAATGCAATCCGTCTCTTTCCTTTCCATCAATAATGTGAAATGACAAATTCCATGAAGTACTCTATCACACCTCTACCTAGAGGGGATATTTTTATGTTGCTAAGGCCTAAATGCCTGGATTTATTTTTTATAAAAGCAGATCCCAGGTTTTTGGACAGAAAGTATCCCCTATTTCAAACCAAATTAACGTTTTGGGGAGTCTTCACAGCTAAGGTGTGACCTGGCAGTAGAAATGACCTGTGCTTGGGGCACACTCACTATGCAGGTGTCAGTATTTTTCTGGAGGAAACATGACTGTCATCCTCCTGGGTGACCTACCTGCCACTGACACTGGCCATCCAGCATTGAAAGAGAAATGCCCAGAGCTTGAGCTGAGCCCTATAGATGGGTGTACTTCAAACCCAAGCCTCTCCAACACGGGTCCCAGAGGGAAATTTTCCACATGGTAGACTGACAAAGCATTACAAGCACTCTCCTCCATCTTCTCCTGATACTTGAAGGCCTCCTGCCTTTGATTTCCTTTGAAATTTCTTTTTGAATCATTTATTTGAACGTTCTCGCAAGGGCTATGGGGGCTTCCACCATGTGACAACCTCACCATGTTTTCCTCGAGATTTTGCAAAGAGCCTTCCAGCAGCTTCATTTCCCTCCAGGGCCCTCACCAGGGAACCAAGACATCAGATTTAGCTGGAAGACACTTGATAACAGAGGAGCTGTCTCCCAGACCTGGCAGACTCAGACTTAACAGAGGAGTTGTTCCTCCATCCTGTAAAGGGGTTTCCTTCACAGTTTCAAAAGCAATAGGATAAAGCAGCCCCAGAGTCCCTCCTTCACTTTCCTTTCTACCTCTCATAACATAAAGGGAATTTGGCTATTTTTCACTCATGTGTTGGATGCATTGCATTTGTCATCAGGACCTTTCTCTGAGGACATACCTATAGACACACCTTTTTTCTGAAAACAGTTCCCCATCACCACCCACAGCAAATCAGAAGAGCAAACACTGGTATTTACTGAGTGAGAGAAGGGGGGCACCATCCAGCCCCTCTGGGCACGAACACAAAACTCACTTCAGCAATAGCCTTTGGAGCTTAGCCCCCCCCCCCCGAAAGAGCAGAGAGTACCCCAGACAGAGCAGGAGGAGGAGAAAGGACAGAAATGGAGGTTTTCCTAACCCCACTGATTGAGGACTTGGAGGGAGGACAGACCAAAACACACAAGACTGATCAGTAAGTTTGTCTGGTTCAGAGGTCCACCAGGACTCCTGGCTGTAAGCCACCATTCACAGCTATGGTAACCGAGTGTATTTGCCAAGTGTGATTACATTTTCTATTTGTATTAGACATTCGCTAGCCACACAGACTGTCATAGCCACGTAGAAGGGCCATTTAATATGTAGAACAGAGACAGGCCTCAACAAACCGAGGATTAAATAATTAATTTTGGTTCTGAGTGAGCAGCTCCATAAGGCACACAGGAGAGCCTGCGTTTTATTTCAAACTCAGTGAAGGCAAATCTTGCGTTCCTGGAGACTGGGAAAGCTGCCTTTTCCTCTGTGAACTCCTTTGGGAGATAGCACCATTTCTCTGAGTCCAGAGTAGCCTGGAAATCTCTGCATCAGAGGATTTGGGCAGGAAATCAAGAGAAAAGGCAGTTCTGAGCACAATGTTCGTGAAGACCCATCCACTGCAAATAGAACATCCTAATTTGTGACTGCAGACCTCGGAGTAACACGATCAAAGGCAGCATCTGATAGCACAGTATTTGTGACTTGTTTGTGTCTGTTCTGTTCCCAGCTAATTATCCCTTCGTTAGGTGAACAGAAAATATTTTAATCTGTTTTCGCAAAGCTCATTCCATCAAATTAGTCAGCAAGGTACACAATGCTTTCACTACCGGTAAAACCTATACCCAGGAACCATTGAAGACAGTAAAGCCATCTCTCAGTGTAATATTTTCTATTTGACAAACTCAACCGCTTCCTCCAAGGAACAAAATGTGCAGGAAAACGCTCAGCGTACACCACCTTAATCTGTCATGCGAATCAGGAACAACTCTTGGCTTCCTCCCATCCACCTCCAGGTGCAAAGGATGGTGGTGAGCATTCAACATACCCACTCCTCCTTCCCGACAGAAAGAAACAAACAAACCA
>NW_008825271.1:7343228-7344113 GCF_000699105.1 Pygoscelis adeliae
TCCCCAGCCAGTCCCCGAGCAGCAGCCTCCGTGGTCAGCTTTCCCCAGTTTATGTACTGAGCATGACGTCACATGGTATGGAATATCCCTTGGGTCAGCTGGGGTCAGCTGTCCCGGCTGTGTCCCCTCCCAACTCCTTGTGCCCCCCCAGCCTGCTCGCTGGTGGGGTGGGGTGAGGAGCAGAAAAGGCCTGGACCCTGTGTCAGCACTGCTCAGCAGTAACGAAAACATCCCTGTGTTATCAACACTGTTTTGGTCACAAATCCAAAACACAGCCCCATACTAGCTACTGTGAAGAAAATTAACTCTATTCCAGCCAAAACCAGCACACTTGCCAAGACTGCCGTCATATGGGATGTTATCCTCAGCCTTTCTAACATTTCATAACATATGCTCACTCACACTAGGGATTATGGAGCTCCAGTGGAAATCGCACAAGCTTCGTAAGGACAGAGAGAGCACGCAGCTTTTGGTTTAGCAGGGTTATCCACCATTTAGGAGGGTCTTAGCCTATTCTTAGCCTTGGCAGGTAGCAAGAAGGAACAGCACCTACCCAAGGAGTGGTCTCTTTGGAGTATTAGCAGTTCTGCACTTTGGGAGCCCTCGTTAGCAGCCAGCACTTATTTTATCGGCTGCTGTTAGGCTGCACCTGTGCTTTGGTCTCATGAGTCTGTCAAAGTAATAACTCACCTGACATCTCCTCAGTCTGCTGTACTTTTCATGGTTTTATAGCTTATTCGTCTATAACATCACTATATACATACACTTCATGGGGGCTGACCTTGAGAGGCAAAAGCTACTGTTAGGTAACTATACCCATCAATCCAGCTCGGTCTTTGTGTCCCACGGATCCTTCTCCATATTGAGCCTAACCCAGGTCCTGCT
>NW_008825271.1:7344200-7345382 GCF_000699105.1 Pygoscelis adeliae
GATGTATTTCTCTTTATCCTGTCTTCATGCTTCTCTGACCTAGTAAGCTGTAGTGTTACTAAGCTTTTCTTATAAAAACAATCCTTCCTTATTTGGAAATAAATTTAAAGCAGTGAATTACAGAATTACAGAAGACAGACCCACAGGGGGACTGAAAAAGGTTACTCAGCCTATCCCCCCAATCCCAACAGAGAACCATAAGCACTCATGAAAAATCTTATTTAAGCTATTCTGAGAATTTCCAGAAGTGAATCCTGCTGCGCTTGTATTTAGACGTGATTTTTTAATTATTTGCACGGTTTGGTCCTTGCACAGGTTTTTATATAAATTCTATCTCCATGGGGTGAATCAAATTAAAGATCATTATTACTGGGGGGTATCAGGGGGTGGTGTCTGCATTAAGCCAGTGTGTAAAATACACAAGGCAATGTCAAAACAAACTGGGAGTCTCTTTGTCTGCACTTCCCAGTCTGACAAGATTCCAAAGTATACAATGCAAAACACACACAAAGTTGGAAAGTATCCTATGGGGAGAAATAATGAAGAAAACAATTTGATGCCTTTCCAATCTGACAAAACAAAGAAACATTCTGAGCAGTGGTTCTCGGGGATAAAAATCATTCAGCTTTTCATTATATGTGTTAATTTATGCTTTACATATTTTAAAAAACAGTAAATTTGTGAATTGAAAGCCTGCTATTACATCTCACTGAGTGTCACTCATGCAATACGCAGAGAAGCACTGGCAGATCTAAGCACCACATTTACTACCAACACTTGCAAGTTTAGCAAGGGATGGTGCTTCGCTGAATAACTTTTTTTCCTAACTACAGATGGCCATCTCCTTCCCAACCACAACTCTGGCCTCGGTGACATCAGTGGGAGGACGGTCTTAGGGCATTTGGCTCTGTCATCTTAGAAGAACATCCAACCCTTTGAAGTATAGTTTGTTAAACCAGTTGCACCCAGCTGAGGAACAAATGCAAATCTCCTCATATAGAGACCAGTAGAGCAGAGACAAGTCAGCCCCTCCAGGGCTCAGGAACTGGAAACCATCAGGATGAAGTTTCTGGAATAGCATTGCCCTAAACCTTCTCAATCCACAGAACATATTTCTTCCAACTGTGCCATATGTTGAATCAGTTCCGAAGCCAGTTGCTCATTCTGCAACACCATTAAACA
>NW_008825271.1:7345608-7348471 GCF_000699105.1 Pygoscelis adeliae
ATAAGCACAATTAAAAATAAAAATAACAAAAAAACCCAAACAGACAACAAGCTGGAAAATAAGATGATCAACAGCATATTCTCCTCTAGATAGAAAGCCTTCTGACTCTCTCAAAGAAATTATAGACGAACTGCCTACCACCACATGGAAACTTCATATAGAGACATTCAGCCATAGGAAAATGCATAAACTCATTCCTATCTTAAAAACTGTGTTATTATCTGGATTTTCTTATGAGGCAGGCATATTTCGCATCATATTTTCAAAACGAAATCAGAAAACTTGTATTCTGGAAGCACTACAAAGGTAGCACACCACTGGAATATTTACCAACTAATGCGAACAGAGATCAGAGGTTGAACTGTACACCAGCACGGTCGAGAACTGAAACTGGTCTGCCTTGCAAAGAAGCCTCAACTTGCCCTAGGCAAGCAAACCAGCCAGAGAGAAATTAATCACATATTATCTGCTACTGTTTAGGTAGCCTCACCCCATCTATTCCCTTTATACCTACCAAGAACGTCACTCTGTGAATCGGTAAGCCAGCAAAACAAATAGTTGTGGAGAAGTGTCAGCTTATTAATCATGTACGTATGGCTCTTCCTGGAAAAGAAACTTTCACCTACAAGCAAACTGATGTTTATGTTTGTCTGCTCCAGCGAAGTTCAGCCCATCACACGTGCCAGACCATTACAAGTTTGGGGCCGGGGGGGGGGAGAGTCATTATATGTGAAAGAGATTGATGACTTTCCTGCCTGATAAATGTCAGTGAAGAATAAAAATGCCCTATTATAAACAGAAGTAAACGATACCTTTTTAAAAAAAAAAGCCAGGATTCAAAACAAATATTCGAAAAAACAAGTTCAAAGCACTTCTTTCAACAATAAATAGTTTCTTCAAGCTTTACAAAAGCTGATCCTTGACCTTGAAGATTCATACACGTGTTCTTCTCTTACCACCTCCCTGCTACCTGCCAACAGTATCACGTTGGCCAACATCCTGTGTATCACACAAAGGAATATAGCCCATGAAACAACACAGACAGCTCTGCTGACACCCAAAGATATCCTCGTGGACACCACCGTCCTTACCCTCCTGAATCAGTCTGCAGCCTTTGATACAAAGATTGAAGAAACTATTAATAACAATATGTACCAGAAGTAGACAGTTCATCTCCAACGGAGCTGCTGTCACTGGTGTCCAGCAAACCTAAGAGTGGAGACAGGTTCTGTTCTCCCTTCCTTGAACAGCCCACAGGCATCCACATCATCTTTCCTTCTCTCCATTAATTACACAAGAGGATTAGGAGAGATGGAGAGGTGCTGCAGGCTTGGTTACCAACAGTCTGCGGACAACAGTCAGTATCCTCGTTCTCCACGGATACAACCGTTGACACTAACAGCATGCCAGAACACCTCCAGGAAAACAGCTCTTGGAGAGGAGCAGATGGCTTGAACTCAATCCAAGCAAGGCTGAAGTGAATGAATCCGAGCACAGCCAACATGCAGGATGAGAAAAAGGATTTCTTTAAACAGCTCATGGAAACATCATCTCCCCCTCTGTGGAAAAGCATGCTGCCCACATTTGTCAAAGCTGCGCCTTGGGTCTGACACCTTGCAAAGTCTGGCTGCTTAGGTGGCATCAGTAATCCACGAATTTGTCACCTCTGGGCTGGATTATAATAACTCAACTTGTTTTGAAGCTCAGTGTGGGAACTGTACGCCAGCTCCAGCTGGTTGGGAATGGGGAAAAACTGCTTTTTCTACGGCTTGTGTTGCCAAAGGCATATCTGGTTTGTGTTCAAGTCTTTCCCATAGCTCCCAGTCAGCATCTGATGCCAACTTAAGGCCCCGGTCCTATTTTTCAAAGCAGTTAATGTCTCGAGACCCAACCACATCAAAGTCTGAATTTGCACCCATGAACCCCGATGGCAACTGTGCTCCTTTGGGAGGTCTTAAAGCTCAGAACAAAGCATCTAGGAGAGCTGTGAGGAAAACAGGCCCTGTTTATCAATAACTACGGAATATTTTTCTAGTGGAGATCAGGCAAATCCAGACTCCGGTACACTTCGGGCATAATTTCTTTAAGGTGGATTTACTTCTTAACTTGAATGCACAACTCAGATAAGTTTCATTCCAAAACTCTTCCCAACTTCCTCATCATATTAACTGTCATGAGTTTCTATTCCCTTTGTGAAGAACTAGAAGAGGTTATACAAAGTCCATTAGACAGTGCTGCCACTGAACTCGCCCACAGCGTACAGATGCTCCAGCAGTTTAATACCCTTAGAGGAAGTATGGAAAAGCAAGAGCAGGAAGAATGTGCTGAAAGCAATTGAGTCTGTGCTTCAATCCATCCTTGACAATTTTTTTTGATGACACCATATCAGAGAGGAAGTTAAAAACTGTTTTCATTTGGGATGCACCTACCTTCCCACATCTGGAGGTTTTGCAGCTTCCTCATGTGAATTCTTTTGTTCATTCCTCTTATCAAGTACAAGTAGATTTGGGAAGCTTTTTATTTACTCCTCCTCCGGCTCAACCACCTTGACAAGTGTCCAGGGCGATGTTATCCTACCTAGTATACCGGTCTGCAGGAAGACTGATTTGTCTCCAGTATTGACTAGTGGAAGTACCAGGTTTATTTGCATTGAAAGAAGTTTGGTTTTCCAGCTCCCCATATTTTTAAGAATTACAAAGGGACAGTCTTTTACAGATAGACATGATCTTATACAGGATATGTGTGTTAAGCCGACTTCAAAATGCAGTTTCTTCAGGAGCTACATTTTTTCACACGGCTGCTTTCACTAGCCTCAACCAGTCTCCCCCTGTTTCGTTCCCCTTCCCAGAACATCCCTCTCCTG
>NW_008825271.1:7348495-7352365 GCF_000699105.1 Pygoscelis adeliae
TAGCGGTAGATGCCATTATCTTGCTGTTCCCACCAACGTCCGTGGCATCAGTTGTTAAAAACACACTTGGAGTAGCACAGGCAACCCCTCACATTCATCATATTCTGCCCTTACGCAGACAAGATTAAAGACCTTTCAGTAATTAAAGATGGAAGGATGTCATTGAAAGGTGCAGGGTAGCTGGGGAAGGTGAGTTATCCAAGTGACACATCTATGATTCTCTTGTCTCTTCTGACCCCTTGTTCTGCAGGCTACTGTTTGTAAATCAAGATTAATGAGAAGAATAGCACTTAAGTACACCTGATCATAAATCTGGGAGAGTTAGTATACTCTCTGACAAGATTAATATAGTTTATATCTGACACTGTCTGTGTAATGCTCTGTGTTCAATTTATTACCATCTCAGACTTGAAAGTGGAGCATGGATTTACTTGCGGTACAACTTTCACTTTTTGCAGAGCGTTTCATTTACAACTCCATATGCATTTTTATCCCTCTTGAGGTTGTTTTCACTATGGAAAAACCTTTTTTCTTTTAACATAATTCCAGTATAATTATACGCAAAACAACATATTGGCAAAAAGCCACTGAGGAGTGCTGTTAGTTCGATCGTGAGGACAACAGGCCGGGAATTTTTTGAGGAAACATATCAGGAAATGCCATTTCACCTAAATCAAAACATTTTGTAGGTAAAGAATGGTTCAAAAATTTGTTACTTAGGGGAAAAAAAAAATCTAAACTACTTTTTTATACACTTTTTTACTTGAAACAGACTGCGTTTTGTATAGAACCGCTTTCTTCCTTTGAAATTTGTAATGATCAGCAAATACTTCTTTTAAATTTAAAAGTCTGAACTCAAACTGCAGTAATTACAATTTACTGAAACGCATTTTTTCAACTGAACCAGTTCCCTCCTCTGAAATTCCTCCATCTGATGAATGAAAATTCTTGAGTTTTGGTTTTCTGCCTTAATTTGAGAAAAAAATATTTTTCAAATCTTGAATTTCTGATAGATTAGGAAAACAATCCCAACTGAGCTGTAACAGACACACAAACTCTACGAGAAACCGTAAACCACTTGGAACAATTCCTTTAGCAGATGTTTGGGCATCCAGAATTTCTTGACCGTGGTCAGGGAACGTGCTGATAAACAGTTTCTCAAGTTGTCTCCTTGGTGAGCTGAACACACCCGGGATCGGCATCAGACATTGCAGAGAAAATTCTTTTGTGCAACGGCTGCACCAGTGACAATAACAGCATGGTGTAACTACATAACAAAGGTAATACAGTTCAACGCATCCCACGTAACTGAGGCAGCACGGAGCAAGGAGAAACGGGATTCAGCCCTGCTGAAGGAACTCCTCACCGGCTGCTTCCTCCCCGTTCGCTTCTCTTGGAGCTGCTCTTGTCTCGCTCCTGTGGCCCCAGCGAGCCCCCCCACGCATGAGGGCTGGTGGCACATCTCCTCCCGTGGCCTGTCTCTCCTTCCAGGACTGTATGTTCACAATCACGAGTGCCAGACAAATAGCTCCTGTCCCCTCCTGAATCGAATTCAGAACTAGAGAGTAATCAGCAGAGGCCCCCAATTTTATTCCTCTGGAGAGCAACATATGGGCATAGATCGTCCATCTTTCAAAATGTTCCTCTAATTCAGGTCATAACTCCAGTGGCCTCCAGGCTGACATATGCCATGAGAAGTACACGCATGATAGAAGCTAATTTTTCTCCCAAGACTCATCCCTGTTCCCAGTTCCCATCCCCACATGCTTTGATTCTCCTTTGCACACACAGCCATGCTCTCACCAGTTCCTGCCCTCTACCACCACATTTCCTAAAGTCTGCACCCTACCAAAAGTTTACTTCTCATTATATTCCTTGCTCTTCAGTTCCACTGTCACCTCCTCCCACGACACCATATGTTCCTCATCTCTTCCCCACTGAGCAGTCTCTGGTCTCTGAAATCTGACAGCTGAAGTGACCTCCCCCTCCTTGTCCCCCAGTTCTGTCTCAGCAGAAGTCAGTGACTGCAGTTGGCGTGCTCCGCTCTCCTCAGGAACGAGATCCACACCTGCGAACAAGGGTAAAAGCATGTCCTCATTCTCAGCCTTGATCTACTCCATCTCCTGATTCTGTGGGCTTTAGGGGACACAGAGGTCTCCTGTTATTTGGCTATGGAGCACTTAGGCAGTGCCTCGCATCTGATTGAGGTCGCTGGGTGCTTTCATAACAGAGATAGCTAAACCTGCTCCCCATATTACTTGTGACTAGCCATTTCTAAAGCCTTTTTATCCCCAAAAGCTTCTAACGTAGCAAGAAGTTTCAAAGAGATTCTCAAGACGCAAGGTCAGAATCTTGCCCATAAAAAACCAGTTACTCCCTGTTCGTGCTCCAGCTCTGCAGCCAGGACTAATATAAAGCAAAGTCAAGTTTTCTAATCTTCCACGGTATAAAACGCCCAGCAATCAGAGGCTTATTAGCAGATAATGATTTACTTTCTACCCACCAGCTATTTGCAGAGATCATCCACTCTCCCTGTCTGAAGTACCGTCAGGGTTTCTCCATAAGTCTACTCCATTTATCATTAGGGGGATTTACACTGTAAACAGGACAGCTGCATTACTGCGTCTAATTATACCCTGAGAAGACAAAGCACCGTGTGGCCACACATTGCACTGGAATTAGAAGCCCAGGTAGAACAGGAGAGAGGCTTTTAATTAAACAATGCCAGTTACCTTTCACAGAAAGCCTACGATTTAATTTAAACGCACACACAGGAAGAACAGCAGGTCAAGCACCTTCCCCATCTTGTGAACTTCAGGCGTAGCGATTGCCAAACACGACACAATCATTTCTGCCCACCTGCCTCACATTTCTGTTTAGAAGTACTTCAATCTTTTTTTGGCTCACTTTCCTTTAATTAGGAGTAAGGAAAAGGTTGTAGCGACTTCATAGCGTGTCAGATTTAATCTGCATAAGACCCCCATCACCCATGTTGGGGGGGTGTGGCAGGAGTTTTTAATAAAGGATTACAGAATGCACCTGCTGTGGCTGAAATATTGTGAGCTTTTTCTAAGCTCTGGGAGGCCTGCATCAGGTCAGCTTTGACTTGGACATTTATTACTTATCAACCTCTGACATTGGGACGGAGTCTGAAGCACGGTGATGATGCCAGCTGATTTAAATTGCCAAAAAAGTGATCAGGTTGTTTGCACAAAATCAGATAAGTGTTTGTCTTAATGGCTGTTCCAAAGATGGGCTGAATTCCTTTGCCCCAGACAACATACTTTTTTTGTTCCCAGATGTCATCAGATAATGACTTTTATGCCAACAAGTTAATTGCAAAAGCAAAGCAATGCAAAAATATACTGAACTATAGCCACGTATTTTCTACAGTTGCTTCAAATTTAATGTTATGAACAGAGTGTTTTGTGAAGGAGGATTGCTGATGCCATGGAAAATAAATGCCGTTTCTGAGTGTAACCATCACCCAGCCAAATGATTTGCAAATTCTCGCCTTTGCTTGCACCTCTCATACTGCTCATTGCCTACTTCTTTCACAGGACGTGGGACATGGGGGTCAATCGCTTTCTCCATCTGAAGGAGTTCAACCCAAAGCTCACCGGCACGCGCCTTTGCCATTTGGTGTAAGTATGGGAAGGACACACTCACTCCAACCAGCTGAAGCAGCTCCACGTTGCATAGGCAGGTCCAGGATTACTGGGGCAGATGGAGACAGAGAAGCACCTGCGCACTCTCCTACGGGTTTGAGAAATCTCCTGCTCATACTTCTGTTCCGTTTTCTGGTTTTGAGGTCACTTTAACTAAGAAAAGCTCACCGTAGACTATTATTGGCACGTGCAGCTATACAGC
>NW_008825271.1:7352379-7407421 GCF_000699105.1 Pygoscelis adeliae
AGCTCTTATGAACACCAAGCAGCAGCCAGCAGAAGAGCAGTTAAACAGACCGCTTCACCTGAGTATTCTCAGCAGCAGGGCTGCAGAGCTGGACCAAGTATGTCTAGGAAACAACCGCCTTTGGAGTGTTAGATGTCTCCGTTTGAATAAATCACTTGTCAGTTCATTGCTTACAGCTGCCAGTGTGTACCAGACTATTTACTGCATCCAAGCCATTTCCATTCTAATGGTACACAACAGAAGAGAAAGACACACTGAAAACACACAGAGCAGTGACAAGTGCTAATAGGGCTGCTATCCTGCTTTAAAGCAATTCTATTAACACATTATACTGCAGCTGAGGGTAATTATTTCCAAGGGAAATGGTTTTTGCGACCATGACCCATGGTAGGCTCTCATAATGGTGATTAAATTCACATGTGACTAATATACATAAGACATTAACTGAAGTTTGAGGATTTATTAAGATTTGCAGAGACATTTGCAGGGCCACAGAAGACAGTCTCCTTGGGCTGCAGAAACAAAAAACGAAGTAAGAAAAATTCGTGTTGGCCTATAAAGCTAAATAAATTAATTTCAGGTTTTCAGTAATATGTCTTAAAGTAACACCTCTGCAAATCTAACATATTATTCAGTAAAGAAATGCAAATAAAAGGGTTGCTTCTGCTCATAATATGTAATAAAATATGACTTTTTGCCTTCAGTTAACACAGCTTCCATCTACCACTGAAGATCAAGCTAATTTAGAAACACGGGGGAGGCGGATAAAAGAAATAAGGAGCATTTAGATTCACAACTTCTCATCTGGCATTCTCTATCTCTTCCTCACAGCAACCTGACAGCAGCACAACATTGTGCATTCGGTACTTCCCTGCCACACACATGAGCAAAGTACTGGTAAATATGGGATACTCCTTCTTCCTTTGCAGCATCCAGCTGGCTAAGCCGGTGCTGGAGACTGATTAAAGCCAGCAGCCCATCACTCTGCCATTGGAAAATCTCCACCTCTGTCTCCCTCCTGACACTGGGCTCACCATTATATGCCAGTCTGCCTGCCTTCAGCACACACTTAATACTGATCCAAATCAGTCCCAACAGGAACTATGAACAGGGCAAACAGCAAAAGCGATAATGTAAGCTATGCTGTGCCACGCACGCCGCAGCATTAGAATGTAAAAGCCTTTCCAGCTTCATAAAAGGAAATCCTTTTACAGATTTCCACAGTGACTTGATGTGATCTCTACAGTCACAGGTAAATGAGAGCAACATCAGCAAGCTAACAGCTTCCCATACGCTCTCAGGATGGCTACGTTGAGTCAGTCTGGCATTTGGTTGCAGCTGTGGAGCAGTTGGCAAACCTTAAGCCCGTCCTTTATGGGAAACCATGCTGCAGCACCTGTCCGTAAGAACCAAACGCTGTTAAGAAGAGCTTCCCCTGCTGCACAATACTGTAAATGTTCTTGAAGAACAAAATATGCTATTTTGAAAGGAAAAATGGCTCTCATCAAATTCTGTCCATGCAACAGCAGTGCAGGAGGCTTTAACGAATCTCTCTCCAATGCCTTTTGAATGTGCGCTTATACACAGTTTGAATATAAGAAAGGGAAGGGAAAGGAAAACAGAAGTGAGGAAAATTTGGATCTACATCGTGGGTGGAATGAGTATAGATGTAGCTTTTACCACCCAGCCAAGTTTTTCACTGCATATCCTGTAATGCCTCATGGTAGCTGCACACAGTCAATATTTGATAGACAAGTTGGCAAAGCTTCGTACATCTTACATTACCTACTTACTGCACAGCAGACTGAGAGTTGTAGGCAGGTGGGCTACAGGAATCCACACGAGACCAACACTACGGTCCGGCTTGTCCCTTGGATCTGTGCCTCGGGGACAGAATGGGAATAGCCTGGGCTTCTTAGCCCTCGTTGTCATAAGCAATAAAGCAAAGAGGGATGCAGTTGCTTTCAGACATTGATTGAAAACCTTTGGGCTCCATCATTCATGCAGAATTTCTGTTGATAAACATGCACGCTAGGATATCCACTGCATATAAAAGACTATCTGCATTTATTCAACCATCTTGTCGTCCTTTGTATGTAATGGCCTGCAACTGGATCTCAAATACAACCTCCATTGCAGGACTCTGATTAACAGCAGAACCAAATCCAGCATTTAGGTGACTCTCTCTCCTAGTCTCCTGCTTGCCACTCCCTGAAATCAACAGAGAGCTGATCCCCGTGATGCAGAGCAGGACATTTATCGACTTGACAGAGGAAAAAAAAAATATAAAGGATTGACTTTGTTACTCATCAAATATTGATTTTTGCTAGATTTGAGGATATAATGAATCATACCCCAGAAAGTACTGTGCTGTGGTAGAAAACGTTAAGAAAGGAAAGAATTTAGTTTATAATTTCAGAGGCTACTTATTCATTTATATAGCTACTTATCGAGCAGGGAGAACACCTTTGGCAGGCTCGATAATGTCATTCCTTCATTAAAAACACCTCTGGAATCTCCAAAGCAATCCTTGAATTGAGAGTCTCCTAAGGTAAAAAAAATATTGTTGGAGAGTACAGAAAATGTTCCTGCCTCAGTTTCAGTGTTTGTCTGACAGAATGTAATTCTACATACCTATGGATCACCAGATCAATGACCCAGGAACATAACTCTGTTGAAATATTCTTGACACGGTGAACATTAATGGCTTGGAATAGGCCTATAGGGTCTAACCCATCAATGCACCTGTAGCAGTTCAGCAGACTGTAGCATTTCTAAAATTGCCATCAGTCCATTAAACCATAGGTCTACAAATGTACATCTCTCTAAAGGAGGAGCAAAGTCTGATCTGATTTGATTTGACAGACTGAAATAGCCTCATCAGAACTATTAACTAAAATATCTTCAAAGGTGCTTATGGGGGTTTTAGATCGTGCTGAAAACCGCACTCCTTTTACCTGCCATGACTACAGAACTCCAACAGGATGCTTGAATGGATAAACCAAGATTTCATTCATGAAATCACATCAACACAATACAGCACAACCTCCCCACACAGCCCAGCCAGCCTTCCCAACAGGGAGGATGTCCAAAAGGGACTGAACTTGTCACACCACTGCTCAGTGCCAGAGTCTTGCTTTGATGTGGTGGACAGCTGGTTTTGATGTGGCCAAGCCGCTATCCTGAGCCAAGAAGAAAGACCAACGGCTACAACTTTCCATTTTCACCCAGTTCAAGCTCATCAATTTCTGCAGCTTCTCCTGTTCCCCCTGCTCTTCCAAACACTTCTGCTCTTCTCTCCTCTGCCCTTGCCAATGTGTGATGTTCTCGGTGGTGGAGCGGAGGGGCAAAGCTTGGGAGGCAAAACCTTGGGAAAGGAGGAGTGACCAGAGCCGTGAGCAGCCAACGTGGCGAACTCACCTTGGTGTGCTGGGGGCCACGGCCGTTGCACTAAAAAGACTTCTGTCTCAGCAGTCGGTCACCTGCCCCCTGCTGATTCACAGATCTCCATTCCTCATCATTGCTTGTCAGGAAAGGAACCCAGGGTGAAGAACTGTATGAAGGTCTTTATAAAGGACCTTTATGAAGGTCTTTATGACCTTCATGGAAGACAGCCTGTTGTGGTGAGGAAGATAACCTGGTGGGTGAGTAAATGGAGAAAGGGCAAGGGCACAAAGGAGCAAAGACACAGCAGTGGCAATCAGAGCTATACCCCACCCACATTTTGAGGGCTTCCCTGCAAAAATATTTACAGATATTTGGATAGAACCTTTCTAAAATGGAAGCTAAAATATTGATACATTCATCATAGATAAACATATTGTACCACAAATGCAGCTCTGTGAACAGAGTCCTGAAGGATATTATAAACAGCTCAAAAATTTTCCTCTTGCATAAACTCCAGCACTCCAGATCTGTTTTGTTGCTAGGCTTAATTTTCAATCATGGGGAAAAAAAAAAAACAAAAAAACTTTTGCTAAAAGAATGCAAATATCCGCGTGCTTCATAAAAGAAAGTTCCTTTTTTGACATGATTACCCCAATCTAATTAAAAACTATGCTTGTCACATCTCGGAAAATTAACTGTCTTCACACAGGGCAAGTGCTATCATTTGGAGAGGTCACGATAAATTACTTATAAACAAGAAAAAAAATTAATTCCTGCTCTAAGTACCAAACTCTTTACAAACCTAATTAAAGAGCAAAAATCATTGCCCTGAAGTGACTCTGAGATGCTTCCCACTTGCAGAATAGAAGTCTGTGTGTTTAAGGGAGCAACTCTACACATTTGGGAAAGAGATGGAGAGCACAAAATGAATAATATAAAAGATGAGAGACAGGATTTTATGCAAATGCATTATGAATATCAGTACACCCCAACACCGGAACAGTGAGTGCATCATTATTGTGGAAACTGGGGGATTGTCTTTGTTGTCATTCAATGCCAAAAATCAATGCTTAGTATCTTTTTGTCATGACACTGTCACAATTCATAAATTATTAACCGGAGTCTTTTGTAAAAAGTTCCTGTTTACAAGGTTACTCTGTAAGATAAAATGTTTGTTTCCCCTCAGATCTCTACTGTAAAGCATCTGTGGGTAGATTTACATGATGAAGTTGATAGATTTGTATTTTGACAGTACATCTGTCATCTTCGCTTCATGTGTCAAGAGGTCAGGTGTGCACTTGGTGTTATCAGGTGGCTCATTAGTGTCCTGTGGGATATACTACCTTGTCTGCTTTGCTTTAAGTGACAAAAAATGTTCTTTTTAGCCCTTGCTGCAAGAATTTACATCCCCTTCGCAATTGTTTGTATTTTCCTACTGTCAGAAGATTGGAACGAATTCGTAGCACTCGTACAGAGAAAATTTCTGGGGACGCAGCACCATGTGGAGAGAAAGCTCAATTCCTTCACACCCCCCCCAGTCAATCTGGGCTGCTAAGGGTGCAGAGTACCCCCATGGCCTCTTCTTTACAGGACCTGAAATACATATTTAGACACTCAGCACAGTCACATTACAACTTGCGCGGTCTCTCTCAAATACATGTGCGTTTACCACTGCCAGCAAGCCATCAGCTCACTGCTAACCACTGTTAGACACTTATGCTCTCTACAGGTGTAGGGCCTAATCCATAGGCTGTGAAAGCCATGGTCTAGAGTAGAACGAAGCAGTTTTCCCGTTACTTTCCCAAGACTGTGTAAAAGTTCTTGAAAGTAGCAGTACCGTTTCTGTTCTCTTCCTGCAACATTCCTCACGGATTTGCTAATACCTCCTGCTGTCTGCGGGCACATCTTCAAACGACAGACTAGAGAACATCATTGTGCATTCATCCGGACCTGTGTGAACTCATCAACTCCAGGAGTTTCACGAGAACCCAAGTGACAGCAGAGTTTAGTCCTGCGAATACCAGTGCTGTTTTACAAAGCACCTATTTTATTTTGTTGGGATTTAGAGTAATGCATTTTACATTGATTTTACCACTGTAGTAGATTACTTTGTGGGCCACTTAATTTGAAGGGTAAGCAAGCAGCTGACAGTTTTGCTTGCAAATCACTTGTTCTAGTGAATTTTAAGCAATGGGCATATTTGTCGAAAAATGTGGTAAAGAAAAAATTATCGTGTTTCTGTAAACTGGAAAATCATTCAACGCATGAGCTTGGGTGGATCTGCATACTACTATACAGCAGGAAAACAGATTCTGTACCTAAGGTTTTGTCATCTTTTAGGCTACTTTTCCACTTTGTGGAAATGTACGATGTTCCTCATCTTTTTCTCGTGGTGGCTGATGGATGGCATTGTAGATGTTCCTTTAAGGTGCGTGAAAGTTATTTTTCCTTTTATTGTGGCTCTCTGAGGTCTCAGGCATATGAAGGCTACAGGTCAACTGTCCTTGAAAAGTCTATCGAATAACCCTTTATATAAATAATAGGGAGTATCTTGAGGTAGAGTTATCTTACCAATGTTACCTCGTTACTCTTCTGGCTCCCTGTAGAGATCATTTGTGGGATTGGATGAACCTTGTTTCTCTTAGCTTTCTTTTAATGTCTGAACCAAACTTTCCCCCTACTCAGAAGACTCAGCAAGAAGTTTCCTGACTGGAAGGCATTTCTGTGAAAAACCTCCCTGATGATTCAAATTAAAAAATATATATATATAGGAAGAAAGTGCATCCACCCACAACCTCAAACTGCAGAGAACGCAAATAAGGACTTTATAGCCAAAAGCAATGAGTGGGATTACCAAACCTTCATCCAGTGCATACATTAAAGAGCGGAAGGCATCCTGGATTCCTACAATTTATACATTTTTGTGTAAATGCCCTTACCAATGTGCAACCTCGTGTCGGTATAGATTGTCATGAAGTGAAACATAACTCCAGTGAGCGAACAAAACATTTGTGTTCCTATTCCTCTGCTGAGAAGCCTTCAACAACTACATACCAAGATCTAAATGGAAAGAGTCAGCTCTGCAAAATTTCACTTACAACTCCTTTATACCCTAAATGAAGAAGTCACTGCTAGTGCTGGATGATCCAATGTCCCTAAATAACCACTACTTGGCAGGTAAAATGCAGGTTATGGCTGAGGCAGACAACTATAAATCAGAGAGTTAACGTATCGTTAAAAGTTACTGCCCCCCAGCTGCAACCTTCATAGTAGTTTAAGCCACCCAGTGGGGTAGCTGTGAGGTAGTGTTACTTCCTATCTCCGCAGACCACAAGTATGTACGGTGCCTGCAATTCGGGCAAAGACCAGTATCTTGTTAAGATGCACTGCTTCATCACGTGTGATCTGACCATGCCCTTAGATACCTTCCAAAATGAAAAACTTACATTAGCTAGGAGAGATTTACAAGTCTCTGAACCTCAGTCCCAGAAAGCCGTACAAAGACTGAACACTAAATCTGCTTTCTTCATTGTATGGTATGGGCAAGAAGAGTGAAGCCAGAGCTGACTTTCCACTTAGTCTCCCTCATGACTGCACCTTTTACAAGGCATTACATCTCAAAGGGCCAGAAAGCCATATTCATTTCCAGGACCCTTCTTGGGCTGGAAAATGCAACAGTGGCACTTCACAGGCTTGAGCCTCCAGATTCAGTGGAGCCTGTAGTGATTTTTCTGGCAACATTTCATTGACTATCATTTTGTATAAATGATCGTAATGAACAAACTTTTTATCTATGCTACTGAAACTGCTCTTCTTTTGAGTGCACGTAATTTCTATTAGTATTAATGGGAATGTCACACACACACACACAGAGCAGGGTAGGATGGCCCCTGAAGTGTTCTAACAGCAATATTAATTTCTCCTGGTGGGTGACTTTGTTGTCATAACAATAATAAAGCTACAGTACGTTATAAAATGCAAAAGGTCTCTTGAAGGTTGGTACAGGCTGTTATTCTAAACAATTACCTTTGTGAATTTTCATCCAAATGAGAAAAATCTGGTAACTGAGACATACCCATAACAAGGTTCTAGACTTTAAAGTACAAGCTGAAAACACTGCCTAGGTGCTTTTTTTTTTTTTTTTTAAAAAAAAAAAAAGAGTAACTGTTTAACAAGCAAAAGACACAAAGAAAATCAATGGGAGATGTGCTGCTAATTCATCAAGGCAAAGTCACCATTTGGAAAAAACCTCCACCTTTTATCACTGTCTAGATAATCCTGCTTTTGCAAAGGGGATCTAGTTGCTCAACTAAACACTAAGGTAACTGAAGCGGAAAATAGTACATACTCCACGTCTTCAGGTGTAGGAGTCTCATTTCCATGCAGTGAGAATCCCTGCAGCCATAACCTTCAAAAATCATCCGCGTGAACTCAACATAACCAGCATATTCCAAATTCCACTGTAAGCAGATCCATTCTGAGTCTGCCCAGAATTATTACCACAATGCAGTGCTTGGGGACACTGTGCTGTGAAAAGCAGTCCTTTAAGTGACATTACTACAGTTTAGAAGCATTTATTTATCCTAAATAGTTAAAAGTTTGTTACAGGATCATCTATATTTCAATAGATACAGAAGCATCTGTTGTTATGACAGAAGTCTTAATGTTCTCTTACCTCAGGGTCTGTTCAGCCTGCAAGCAAATTGTTAGTCTTCAGAGACATTTTCTGTTGTTGTAGGTTTGTTGAACTAACCCTTGAGAAAATTTACAGCAAATGTAAAACTTTGATTCACTCTCTTTAGGTACAAATTCTAACACAAATCCTTGAAGATAACAGACTTAGAGGTAAATGGAAAATGGAATAAAATCTACCATGGATTTAACAGAGTTGTAGGATGCAAGAGAAACTTTGCAGGGATTTCTATTAAGATAATTTATTTTCCAGATAAAGAAAAGTCCATTAATCTAGTTTATATATCAAAGCATTTCTTTTGATACCACAGATATTTCCTTATCTAACTGGAGAAGATAAGCAACTGGCTAAAGAGTGAACAGTGGCGCTTTCTGTTCAAAACAAGATGGGATGGAGTTCCTCACCAGTCAGTCTTGGTAGTGTTCAACTATGGCCTTGCAAAGAGGCACACGGAAAACCTCAGCACAGGGAACAGGCAGCACCTCATGACCTCAGCCTGGGAGAGTAACAGTGGGTGACATTCAGCAGCACAAACTTCAAGGCCATTCTCCGAGGTAGAATCAGTAAGAACATACACTATCAGCAAGGAGGCATGAGCTGAAAAAAGCAAGCCTAGAATATTAGTCAAACGCTTGCTGACTGTGAATTGCTAGTGTGATACAGCTATGAAAAAGGCAAAAGCAACATAGGCTGTAGAAAGTGAAGTATTTGCAGCAGAGATGGGGAAGTGCTAATGACACTCTAGAAAACTGGCAATGGCAGATGTCAAATAAAGTGCATAATTCTGGCAATCCTTGTTCAAAAAAAGATTCACCTAAATTGCAAGGGATGCAAAGAGGGCTACGAAGACAGGCAGAGAAAAAAAAGGAAATGAAGAGGCCATGGTTGTTTTATGCCTACTGAAATGTCACCTGGGTGAAGGAAAATACATCAGGGTCATCCTAATGAGGGGAGAAAAGAACACAGTTAAGAAGTGAGATATAGGTATAATCAGGACACGAATCAGTTCGGTGTGGATATTAGAATAATATCTCATCAGAGGAGTGTCTGCAACAATCTCTGTTAGAAATTGTATGGCAGAACATTGCCACTTTAAGACAAAGGGGATTACTTTCTGAACCAGACTGTAGGAGACAGTGCCTGCCCAAACAAAAGCCTGGACGTGACGACCCATGGGTTTTAGCCCCATAGGAGCTTAACAGTGGGATGCAAACGGAGGTTTCTAAGAGATTGCAAGTATGCTGCTTACAAAAACTGCTCTTCTAGAACAAGTAGATAAACATAAACTAAGCCATTTACATAGAGAACACACCAAGAATCTCGGACGCTGATCTCTCCTACTAACAGAGCTGCTGGCAAAGACTTTAATTTTGCTATCGCTCAGCAGAAGGGCAATGCTGGTGTCAGGTGCCAGACAACAGCATTAGAAGAAGCAGCAATCCTCCAAAAAGAGACAGGCATATATTACAACATTTGTGAAATGAGTCAGAAAAAGCTGTAAATCAACCCAAAATCCTCTGGAACGAAGCTGCTTTAGGAATATAAAATCTCTGTCATGGGCTGAGGATCTAGGAAGGAAAGTCATTCATTTGGGCTGTATTTCATAATCTCATGCTATCAAACTTACGTTGTAGCTTCCCCCTTCCTCAGTGGCAGCAAAAGCACCTTCCAGGTGGCTATTTGCAAGGCATGTAACATACTGTACCCCTTTTGGGCAAGTATGATACATGCCTTGAATGGGAAAGACGTAATTAGACATAAGAAGTTTTGGTTCTGTTCTCAATTCCACCACAAATCCAGTGTATGACCACTGGCAAGTAACTTATTTTCTTTGTATTTATCTTCAAAAAAGAGAAAAATAATAACTTTTCTCTAAAACTTTTGTTTGTCCACTTAGAACATCTCAGCAATGGTTTTTACTATGGCTTTGCAGAGCACTTACCTAAATAAATAAATACCAGTTATGGGTCAACATTGTACAAATAGTAAATGAAAATGATCTTCACTGATGATATGGTTGAATACATATGCACAGAAACAGTAGAAATAGTAAAGGTAATTTTAAAATTTAATCAGAAAATTGAAATAATGGAAAAATATTAGGAATGTAGAGCTCATTAGAGCAAGCAGGGTCTATTAACTGTTCAGCTGTCCAAGCATAGAGCAGAAAATCTCTTGTTTACTTATCACCGAGTACAATGACCACTATGATCCCAGCTGCAATCAAATACATAATTGAAAGTGAACTAAACCAGAGAAATCAAAAAACCGAGAAACACAGGGCCAGATCTTCCCACCACTGACTTCAATGGAATTACCTGGCTGAATACTCCCACTCACTCCAGCAAATCAAAAGCTAACAATTATTACTCTGAACAGCTTCACACTGCTGATGCTATCTTTCCCATAAACTAGAAAGCTTATGCACAATGACCTAAATTAGTAGAACACACTTTTTTTTTTTTTTGGCTTTTCTGTCTATATAAAAATTAGATATACATTGTTACCCTAATATTTACATAAAGCATAACAATGAATTCAGTAGCTGGGTCAGCAGCAGTTCATCTGCATGATAGCCATCTGCATCGTTGCATTTTAATCTGTTTCAATGCATTTTAAGTCACAAAATGATGTAATGGGGAACAGACTGGCTACAGCTTCACCTCTACTTACTGTTCTATTTGTGAAGACTGATGACAAAAAAACTGTAACAGGCAAATAAGAAAAACAGTATGAAATGCATCTACAATAATATGGAACAATTATGTGTCACAAAATGTAACCACTTGGAAATTCAGTCTGTCAAGGAACTGGACATTTAATTATTATAATAATTCTAAACAAGAACTAATTGAAAGTGAAGATTCACTTTTATCTAGAATTTTGCTTATGAATTTTAAGTATGTTACCTATTAGGATAAAACCAAAGCTATGAAAATCCAAACAAATTACCCTCCTTCCAGTAAGCCTTCCTTATGCAGTACAAGCATGGTCTCCTTTTTTTGGGGCATCTGAATGAATATTTCTAGCTAATGGCTAAATTCTTTTCCATATCTAGATTCAAAGAGGCAAGGAATACGTATAACTTTGCTATTCCCCTAGAGAATGGATTTATTTTAGGACAAGAAAATCTATGTCTACTTTCAAATTTTGTCTCTTCCTTATGCTTTCCTGCCATCACTTATGAATGTAAAAGTTAAACTACCTAGAAGTATCTAAGGAAATAAATCTAATTGCACAGATATAACCAAAGTATGCCTTACAATAATTGCTACAGATTTATAAGTTCCATCTTTTCACCTTCATACAACCTTGATAGTTACTAAATCACAGCTGAAAATACATTAAGACGTAATTTACTAACACTGTCCTGTCAACTCACTTAGCATTGGGATCAGCTTTGTATTTTTATGTTGTACTGTATGTGAGAATTATCTCAGACCAATCCGTAGAATCACAGAATCATAGAATCAGTTAGGTTGGAAAAGACCTTTAAGATCATTCATATCAGTTCTAACATAAGCATTTTCTTTCTATGACCCTCTAGGTTACATTCATGATCTAAACTCATTTAGAACATTTCTTAGTGTCATTAAGAAAGTCTTATCCTTGATGCACTGCAGAAGTTCAGGTGTGTTCTTCCACGAATTTCTGCAAGGTGTCAGGTCCTTGGGAATCCAAGGTGCATTTCAGGTAGAACCGAATCTCCTTGCTTTTTCTTGTGAAATTAAAATGTACCATTCTGTATAGCAAAATCCAGGTTCGGGAACTGCAGCCACAGTTGAAAGGAGAAGTATTGTCCTTTTTGCTGACTAATTTTGCAAGTTCAAAGAATTAAGTCAATAGCATAATCACAAAAAAGGGTCTCTGTGTAACAGCCAAGCAACAGTTGCACATGCCATTGTTCTGGCAGGGAGCCACAGGTTTATTCTTTGCTACCGCGTTACCTATAAAAGAAGAGGAAAGAGTTACCTACACAGAATTGATCAAACGAGGATGATAGCATGTGCTTTGTTGCTGCAAAGGAACTTACACATGAATACATCATGAATGAGCTTGCCCCAGCCATACCTACATACCTTGCACAGAAACAGAATCTATATGCAAATGTTAATTACACTGTTATTCAATAGTATAAGGGAGCTTTGCAGATTAAAAAAAGGCCGTTTACTACTAAATTTGCCACCATCATCTCATGGAAATCTCCTGCTTTATGTTGTTTAGCATCATTTTCAACACCAATGCCTACAGCACAAGTGTACGACTTACATCCCAAAGGACCATTCACGCAAACCGCTACCCATTCCCAGCAGTCCATCTTAGGGGAGGGAACTGGGGAATAGACAGAACGTGGTCTGCAGAGGGGATGAATTGTTCTTGCAGGAGAAGCCACTCCCAGGTAGCACGTCTCCCACGGGACCCCGCAGTCTCTTCCCCTTACAACCATATGCACGCTCAGTCAGGTGTTTCAGGGATGTATGTGCAAGCCTTAATGCGCACACAGAGTGATGTGCAAACCCAGTGGGTTTGGCTTCACAGTGAGGAGGGGTCATGTCAGGTTTCCCATCCTGGAAATGGATGAGAATAGGCAGCCTGCAAGGAGGAAAGCTTTGTCAGCTCTGCTCTGTAGTGTCTAGACGTGTTACAAAACTAAACAGACACTCAGCATAGAGAAGTTTTTATTTCCTTCCCTGAGGTAACTGATGTAAGATACGAGCTCTTCAGCTTTTCACATTTTAACTGTCCCATTCAGCTACTAACTATTCATCTAAATATTGAGTAGCGTCAGGAGTCTCCTGTGCTTCATATACTTCAAGTTACTCTAATATTTTCATGAAAGTAGAAGATAGAGGACTTAAAATTGATTAAATGGCATTTCCTCTTTCAGTGTATAATTAACCTGTGGAAGTCATTGTCCCAACTAGCACTGATCCCAGGGTCTTAGAAAGCTTTAAAAATTGATTAGAGGTTTAAATGGTAATGAGATCATCTTTGCTACATAACATTGAAAAAAAATTTAATATGCAATGGATCTCAACTCTCATGATTTAGACATAAGCCAACTATTAAATTGGAAGAATTCCACGTATGTGTACATTTTCTATAATTGTCCACATGGGTTTTGCTGTGTCTTTCTGATTTAAGTACCCCAGCACTGAAACACACAGGGTGTAGTATGGTTTGGACTACTGGTCTGACAGTTCATACAGTCCTCTTTGTGTAAAGTTTTAATAATGCATTTAATACATATTTTGTTGATTGAGCTGAGTTTGGACAAATCTTTGGTTCATTTTTAAAATAAAAAAATAAGTTATATCATACTTTCCTTTTCCCTATAACAAGGGAAATTTTCCTTCCATTCTATTTTCCTTCCAGTTCAGTATTACCTGTGCCACGAGCTTCTGCTCAGAATCTGAAGTTACCATTATTCGTTATATTTGTGCAACAACTATATCTTGGTAGACAGAGAAAACCACCCACAAGACAGACAAAATACCTACAGAGGAAATATGGATGCCAGGACAGATTCTGTAGCACAGCTTTTGCTGTCTAGCAAGCAGAAATCTACATGTAAGCTTGTCATCCAGGGCTTCCTTAAGGCACAGGAGAGAGAAAGAACTACTTGTGGGCATGCTCTTGTGGACGGGCACGGTCATGCTGCGAGATCACCCATTTATTCCCGTGTGACTTTGGAGAATCTGAAATAACTCAGCTTGGATGGAAACATGCCTGCAGCTGGGCACAATGAATCCCACCCACAAAACCTTGGACAAATCATGTCCTTTCTTACTTGGACCAATAAAGAAGACAAACTTCAGGATTTCAGACTGATTCTCAAAAGGTACAATACTAAAAGCTAACTACAGGAGTACAACAACTTGGTCATAGTATGACAAGCCCTCAGCTTTTAGAAATGTCACTACTGCTGAGGATATAGCTATGTTAAATCTCAGCCTCCAAAAGTAACTCTTCAGGGTTCACTTACTAACAACATAGGTAAATGCAGGGAAAAAGCTTTTATGGGTCAAAATTGAAATATTTAAAAGCATGAAAGTAATTATTTCCCTGAAGTATCCACACATAAAACACATACAGCAAACAATGGAGGAATTTCTAGCAAAGAGTAATTAAAATGGGAGGGACTGAGACACCTTTTTAAGAGATCCGCCCTTTAAGGAAGTCTGCCTGTTCCCTTCTCTACAGGGCCAATCACTAGTTAAAGGTTAGGAGTCTCTTGTGTCATTTCAATGTAATGTTTAACCACTAACTTGGCTATTCATATCTACATTTATATTGTTGCAGTACTCCAAGACCCCAGTCAGAATCATGATCTCCCTTATGCTGTTGCTAACCACATGCACAAGAAAATACAGTCCTACCTTAACATGCTCAAATCTAAAACAACACAGGGCAGTGAAAGAAAAACAAAACCATGCAAGGAAAATGAACAGTTCTCATGTTAGTAATACAGTAGAATGATTCACACCTAAGCACAAATGCCAACTGTTTGCTTATCCTTTCAATTAAATGCCCCTCAAAGAAACTTCCTGTGGTGATAAAAATCAGTGCAAAATGCATTACTCCATATCCCAGCAAAGTAGAGGAAGAGTTTAATGAAACAACATTTGCACTCATACTGCTACACTCTGCCCTCTGTTAGACCCACACAAACTCACTGGAGTTGATGAATTTGCACAGGTCTAATTGCAGGCAGAATGATTTGTCCCACTCTAGCTTTATAAAGACATCCCTAAACTCATCAGAATGCATTACCATATTCTGTAGTTTGCTGGTTGCAATATTTGTCATGGATAATAAAATAAATGATCCGTGCCAAATTTGCCCTTCTATTAGTAAACTCCCACTGACTCAGGCTGCCTCTTTTCACTCTTTAAGAGCGAGAGTCATGAACACAGGCTTTATGACTCATGTGGTCAGTTGACCTCAATGAACTGAAAGGCAACTGTTCCTAGGAAGTGACAGCTGCATGAATGAGGACTTGACGCCTCGGGCCTTCAGTCATCAATGCCAACATAAAGTTTGTTCTTCTACCCTTCATCCCTCTAGTATCTATTGAAGGCATCAGGGATACTTAACCTTGGCTTATCCTTTTCCAATGAGGTCCTTTTGGTATAAAGTGCCAGCTCTCTTCTGGTATGTCCAGAGATGAAGTTGTCGTATTCAACATCTAAAACTCCTACTTCGCCAGTCTCACCCTGCCAGTGTGATTCTACACCACCACCCTTTATCTATACATGCGTAGTTAAAAGTCAGTGCCTGTGAAAAAATTTAAAGGCTGAGGGTAATCTATACCTTCCAATTACTGACGGCCAGTTACCCATACTGATTCTAGAGTGTGCAGGCCAACTTTTGTGTGTAATATCCGTCACAGGAGAACAGCTGGACCTAGGCACACCATAGGCTACATCTTTGGCATTTGATAAATAACATTGATTTCCAACAATTCCTCTGATCTTAAAAACAGGAATAGGGTTTTTCAGACTGGTTGGTTTGGTCAGAATTTTCCAGCGAGCCTGCCAATGTGCAATGTCTGTAACTGGGCTTTAGACCACCAATATCACACCACAGCTGCCCAAACCATCTAATTTTCTCTCTTTCGTCCAGAAATTAGTACAGTTTTCACTCCTTAAAACAGCCATTACTAAACATTTGGTGTCAGTATTTGCTTATTAACTCAGACTGTAACCTAATCAACAACATTCATTCCCAACTAGAAGAGGCTGTAAAGGGAAAAGCTAAGCATGTGTCTTTCCTTGCTATGCCTGCTAAAGACTCCTGTTTTATGATATATTTAGATATGCAGTTCACTATGACTTGTTGAACTTCAATGCACTGAACTCATTTTAGATTGCTAAGCAGACAGAGGACATGATATTTTCTCTCTGCTGGCCATTAATTAAGAAATAGGATGGCATACCAAAGTTGTTTGTTTGTTTGTTTTTTAAAAACGGGCAGTCTACAGGATGGGCTGTAATTAGAACTGATCTGAACCAGCCTGATTTCCAGTTCCCACTGACGTCAGTGCAGATTCTCAACAACTCCCAAGACAGGCTACTTCTTTCAAAAGCTAAAAGGGCTTTCCAGTAGCACAGGAATCTAACTTTAGGTGACAGTGGTAAAGACCTTGGATCCATGTATTCAGTCTGCAGATTGAAGAAATGACCCTGGAACATTATTATCCCTCTAGCACTGGTCACAACTGAATAGTTTCTTTGCTCACTAAAGACTGAAGCAGGGCCTTCAGTTTGACTCCAGCACCCAATAACTTAACTAGGCTGGCAGTGGAGGGGCAGTTCTGACCCAACATTACCCTCTCTGAGAACAATTGCATTAATCATTGCTTTCCAAAACATTGAGGAGTCCAGTACTGGTGCTCACACCCGCAGATGTAATGCAATAAGCCAGTGCTATCAGCAGACTGCCACCTTTAAATATAGGCGATCTCTGTACTTGCCTTTGTGGTTTTGACTTTATTTCCACTGCTGCAAGACCAACCTGAATAGTCTGGTAGTACTTTACAGTCCTCTCCATCCAAACAGGGGTTCATATGACACCACCACCTCTGTAGGACAATGGAAGCTAGAAAAAGAAATAGGAAAGAGAAACAGAATACAATCTTGTTTTTATTACTGTTGATTTTAGTAGGGAGGTTGTCTGTGTGATATTCAATTGTTTGATTACAAAAGGTAGAACCAACAGTTACTGTTTTAACAGCTTATCACACTGATAGTGTTTAAGCTAAAAATGTGGCTAAAAAACTTCACCAGCACACAGAAGGGTAAATGCCATATGCAAATGGTGAAGACAGGCAAGCACTGCCCAGAGACTGACTCCCAACATTTGAATTGACCTCTGGAAGTGCCCTTCCATCTCCACTGACTACAAAGATGACTTGCCTCCTTCATTTACATGCTTCAGTCAAGTACCTGCTGTAAGGTGGAATGAAACTAAGGTTTCTTGTTTAGCCCGAATATGCATATGCGAGACTGGACGAAGAAATGCTGGTTTCTCCCTTCACTGGGTGAGAAAATAGAATTGCACAGAGGTGTAAGCATGTGAGGTCTGTCAGCAAATAGTGAAGATAAGAATGTGGAAACCACTGGAAAGCATTAGATTATTAACTAAAAATCTACTTGCAGTTAACACTGCCAGTTTTGCAGTATGTTTTGGAAGACTACAGTAGTACACCTTAACTGTGCAAATTTATTAATTTTCTACCCTTAAGTCAATTTCCATTAATAGGACCGTGCTTGTTATTTTTACAAATGTAGTCATGACTTTCTAATACTGCTGTTAACAACAGATATACTTTCCCACAAACAGCTGCAAACATCTGCTGCATTTCTCAGTTTTGCATTGTTCATGGGATTAACCAAATCCCAGAAAATTGTTATGAAATGTATCAGTTCACAATGTTACATAATCTAAATTGGACTTCAAAATAAAATACAGCTTAAAATGTTGATTTAGTTAGTCTGCATTATGCTACTATGTGCACAAATATTGAATTGCATGCTTTAAAAGATACCACATCCAAAAGAGATGAACAAAAATAATTTAGTCTACTTCTTGTAAAGCACTTTTTTTCCTTTTAATTTCAAGGTAGATTCATACTTCTGCAACCTTCAAATGAGAGCGACAAGCAGGCAAGCTGACGTCAGGATATTGCTGAAATGTTCATTCAATTACTTTTGCTTTGCACTTTCACTCTAAGCCTACATGAAAAGCACTATGAAAAATATACTTCTGGAACACCAGTTGGGCTTTTATAAACTATTCTTTCAGTCTTATAAAATTATAAAATAAATGCATGATTCCTTTCACCAGTCATTTGGATCTTAGTTCATTTGCATTGATCCTGATTGATTGTTGACAAAACGGGTGAAACTTGGCTGTGCTTCCTAGGAAGTGAGGGATCATTTCCACTCCAGACAAATGGTCCAGTCATCTATTTTATCTATTTTATCTCTGCTACATTCTAAAGTTGTTTCAATTTCTATACCACATTTATTTCAGGTAAACACGAGCAAGTCTAGAAGGCCAGATTCAAGAAGACTGAAGGCATGCGCAGAGGTCCCTAAGCAAGCAGGAGATCCTGGTAGCAAGCTAGCTGTGTCTTCAGAGCTCTGCTTCAAAGCCAGCGAGTCCTCCTGGGAGGCCTGGCTACCACATGACACAGCCCTGCACAGTGCTGTTGTGAGTGTGGATGTGGTGACATGCTGAGACTTCGTCTGCACTCTGACATGTGAACATGCTTTCATGTATTTAGTGCCACCCTAAAAACATAAGTTCAACTTCAGACCTTGAAAGCCACCTCTCACTCACCTGTCTCCTGCAGGTACCTAGAATCCCTTGTGCCTCAGCTACTCTGATAACTCCTTAGATCCAACCTTTTTCATATTGGTTTGGGTGCAATATGTTTTGAGACCACAGAAAATGCACCAAACATGGCAGTTTTTATTTATCTGTACAACCTGCATCAACCTGCTCCTAACACCCTATTAAAGAAAAAAAGACATTAGTTGACTGGCCAAAAGTGCAGCACAGAGTGGGTTCACACAGCATTCTTGACCAGTTGCGCCCATGCAACTTCCTGGTCCATATGGACCATGTGGAACTGAAGATAGTGAAACTGGCCCATCATCTCCAGCCGTACCATCTTCCATTAAAACAAGCACAGACGTGAATGGGAAACATTGCTGAGTTAATCTGTAACTCAAACAAGATCCACAAGCTCTTCAATAGACTGAATATTTCATGTTCTATTCATCTCTTGTTTAGACACTTTCGTAGAAAGTGACTCCTACCCTTCTGTTGACTGATTTCTATTCTGTGCAGATACCTCTCCTCAGAGTAATGGCAACACTTTGAAATACTTAATACAGATCTCATTCCATTAGCTTCCAGCAAATCCCCGATTATTTGCTGTAGCAATCCACTAATTCTTACATTCATTTTATGTCCAATTTCTTTGTGGTTGTAATGTCCACTCTGCTGATCTATATGTCCTAACTGGCTGTAGCTGTTTGTGTCAAACACACCCCTGAGATTAGTCCATTAAAATTCTCCATCAGAGCCTTAGGCTCATCTTCATAGCTAGAGTTCTTTAACTATCGTTGTCCCCATAACTGTGCGATTCACTGGAGGATATAAAGGCTTCCTCTTCTTTTCAGATTGAGGCACTCTTGGAAAGGTTTCAACAGATGACTTTTGTAAGAAATGAGAGCAGCTATGTCACTCTCATACACAGCCACCCTCATGAAGGGAAAGGAGACTGCTTTGGTTTGACATTAGCCAGCTGATATGCTGGAAATCAGTCAGAAACCAGCCAGAAACCCTGCCAGAAATAAATCTTCTGCTGACATCGCTCCCTAGATAACCTGACTCCATGGAAACAGTAGGTTCATAGAGAATAAAGCCAAAAGGTGTCAATACATCATCTCATCTTATCTCAAGCAATTCACTGTGTTGTGCCCCTAGCTGTGTTTGGCTACACAGTGTCTTCCAAACCAATCTGGAACAGGTGAAGAAAGAAACTTTGCCCGTTGTAATTTTTTCTGACAGTTAAACCATCCCAGCATGAAACACACAGCCTTAGTTTTCTTCCTCTTCCCACCTCTTCTGTTGTGCTTTCTTCTCCTACATTACAGCACCTGTTAGCCATCATCATTTTCTCCCTGTGAAGGTATTGAACGTGCTGCAACCCAGTAACTTTTCAATCTTCTGCCTGATAAGCCGAACTGATTGAACTTCTTCAGTTTTGCACCACAGTGCATTTGTCTTTATTAACGCAGTTATTTCAAACAGGTTCAACTTCCTGTGAGTAGGACTATGCCACGTGACTGCCTTGGGCTTGTCATTAATTACTCCTTTGCCCCACCGGATGAAATCCATACGTGTTTTTGTCAGGAGAGATTCCATATTTGCTTTTCGGTCACTGCTGAAAATGTTGCAGAGTATCAGGTGTAGAACTAAGCACTGTGAAATCCCAGTGGGTACGTGCCATCTGACTACCACTTCCTACTGATGACTCTGCAGAGAGATGTTTTTGAAATATGCTAGGTAACTGACACTGAGCAGCACACACAATGGCATATCGTTCAAAATTAAATAGCTTACAAAAAATAAGACTTAAATCCTCAACTGTATTTAGTAACCAAATCTTTAGTTGAATAAATTATACATTATCTTCCAAGGTAACATGGAAAACATGGGCTTACGTGCAGAAACTACCTGTATTAGTCTTGAAAACTCCTCAGGAAATGAAATCAGTTGTGTCTGGCAAATCTCTTTTCAGAAAGCCACGTAAACTCTGGTGACCTGTACCCCAGGACCTCCTTGCTAATTGGATACCGTATCAGCTTCTCAGTTATTCGCACAGGACTGAGACCAGCCTCAGTTGTCCCTAAGTATCTAGACCATGTTGCCTACCCTCTCAAAATTGACACAATACTAGTGCTCTTCTAGAATACCCCAAGTATTCTGAAATACATTTTGAATTACAACAACTGACCAGAGATCTATTAGCCAGCTTGTTAGGACTCTAAACTACCCAGGGTCAGAATTTAAAAAAAAAAAAAAAAAAAGTTTAATCCCAGTAGATGTTGGTTAGCACCTTTTTTTAGTTAACAATAAATTAGAAAAGACCTCCCCACCTGTTTCTTACCAAAAGGAGAACTGTGATTCTGACCCACCTCAGCATTAACAATGTCAATATTCCACACATTATGGGCCAATTTTTTTTTTTTTTTTTAAGGATTTCTGTGTGTTCTACTTGAACAAGCAAATTCATGTTGTCTTTAGTCTGGACAAATACAGATGTCTTTCCTACTCTACTGGACTAAGCTTTCTTCCATATAAGTTTTCAGTACACTATTCACTCTACTGCATATTTCCTTTTTTTCTTTGAATGCTGACACAGCATTAGCATCCTTTTGAATTCTCAAGTATTCTGAAATCCATTCAAAAACAGTGGGAGGGGAATCTTCTCAGCTATTTCTTCTTTTAGCTATTTCTTGTGCATTGATTTTTTGTTTTCTTGTTTCTGTATGCTCTCTTCCCTTCAGTCTGGAACCCAGATGGGCTTTCAGCCAAAATTGTCCTTTTTCTTCATTGCAGCTCTTTGGCCCTACAGAAAATTCTTAAACAATTCTTTAGTCCCATTCACATTTTTTCCAATCTGAGTGTTTCCTCCTCATAGATTCTAGGACTAATAGAATTGCCTGGATGGAAGATGATTTGGCTAGTGATGATTTACTTAGAGGCATTTAACGCACTTAGCTAAGATAGCTACTCTACAGACAAAAGTTATTAATATTTTATCTTCTTGGCAGTAGCTGTTAGACAAGCTGGAGGTACTTACTCAAGAATGTTTATTTCCATAAAGAAAAATGGTATAAACAAAATCTCATGACTACTTTAAATGTGATTTAGTCATTGACAGAAGAATGGGTTGACCTTTGCTAAGCAAAATTTTCTATAGCTGCAGTCAAGTCGTATAGCTACAACTCAAGGTAGGGTATACAGGCTGTGTGGTATGTCCTCTCTGCCTATTTGAATACTTTCCTTCCTATGCTGTTTTTTTTCCCCCGAGTTTAGTGGCTCAATTTATCTACAGTAACATTTCTCAAAGTATCAGATGGGCCTGTGCTTGGAAGCTCAAATAACCCCCAGGAAAATGAGGTGTGCATGTGTACAGAAGAACTAGCCTTGCTTTTTTTGTTTGCCAATGCTTGTCAATAGCTTTCACAACTAAGTTCAAATACACAAATGACAGAGTTACTTGTTGGATGCATCCAAAATGCAATTATCTAAGTAAAGTGTGTTATCATGGGCAAAGGATAAAAAAATATCCTGACCCAAAGAGTTCTTGCCCTGTACTCTCATCTAGGCTATGATGAGTGATTTTACTGTGCTTGTAAAAATGCTGGGAAGATCTCAGTCTATAACATCGATTTTTCACTTTCATATCCTTCTTTTTAAATGAAGTACTTTGACTTCTACTACTACCGATATTTAAAGTTTCCGAGATGAAAGACACTGTAGAAATGCAAAGGACTCTATAAATGTTAGTTAGGCCCCACAACACAGTAAGTATTACTGCACAACATGGAAAAGGACCTATCTGTAGCAGTCAAGGCACTTAAGACTTTCACTTTATGTATTTGCAAGATTTAACTAGCTTTTACTTTCCTTTCTGCACCACTTCAACACCTTTTCCTTGGAACTCGCCTGGATATCTATCATTTCTTTTGTAACACCAAAGTACTTAGTTTCGTCCTTAGCACATACCATGAGAAAAAATGTCACTTCTATGTGTAAGTGTATGCCTGAATGTAATTATGCAAACATCCATTCTGACTTGGCTCAAACAGGGGGCCTTCCTGAAATTTTGGTAGCTGTAAATATTGGTACACGTATTTACTACCTCTTTAAGGAGGGCTTAGCCTTAACATATAGTGCTGCTCCAATAAACCGCTGCTTTAAATCTGACCTTGTGTAAAATTCTTTAGCATCTGTCAACCTGTTTCAAAATGTAAATATCCAGCTGGCCTCTGACTGTCTCCTAAAAAACATGATGATGGGCTTTATAAACCTATTTCATGGCCTATATATACAAAAGGGCACAATGCCCAATACTCATCAACAAGGAGCTCTGTTTGATGAACTAGCCTCTATCCCCACCCAAATTAAGAAACAAGCCGTCACCGAAACCCAGTGGGATCTATGTCAGGAAACAGCCCCGCATTCAGTAAAAAGGTGCTGGGAAAGAAAATGAAATGTCTGTATCAGACTGAAATAGGCAAATTCAAGATGTAAACTGTTTCTGGCTTCCACAGTGTAGAAGCCTACTGAAGGATATGTATAGAGTGGGAGAAAACATATCTAATCCTGAGGCTAAGGAAAGGTTGTTATAGTTTCCGTGCTACAGCAACTGAATAGCACTGACTGCAGTCCCGTATGGTTGCAGAAGTAAGCGAAGCATGTTACAGCATTACCCTAAGGGGTGAGGGGGAATCAAAGGCTTCCACTTTAGAAACCAAAATCTTATATTCATAATATTTTGTTGTATTAAATTTCAACTATACTTGAAGAAAAAACAGCTACTAAATTCTTTCAGCAACTATTTGCATTGACAAACTGAATTAAGCTTCTATGGTATCGTGCATTTATATCTTTCTATCATGGAAAGACAGTGTCACCTTTGCAATCCTTAAGCGAGTTTAGAACAATGCCTGACTTTTATTATCTGTTGTATGTAAAAGTATTTCTGCTGTTTAATAAGTCACCTAAAAATACAGAAGGTACTTCTGATTGACAAGAAAACTGCTTAACAGATTGCACAAAGTTGATTGTGTTCCTGAATTACAAGGCATGAAAAGACTAAGCATAAAAAAAAAAAAAAATCTATTTTCTTAAATAAAAGGTTCTCAAAACAGATAATAGGTTAAAAAAAAAAATCAGACGTCATATGTATTTACAGTTTTATGTTTAAAATTAAATATCTCTGAATGTTAGATTAAAAATTTGATTTTGAAGCTTTTGTTTTATATTTAACTTGTAATGGTTGCAATTTTGTGTGAAAAAGAATGAAAACAGAAGGGTCTTGCTTATGAATTAATGAAATGGGGGATCTGATAACTATTAGACTTTTTCTGAAGAAAAAAAAAAAATCTGCCTTGGAGTAACTGTTTACTAAGTTAAGAACAAGAGCAGCAGCCTCTCCAGGGAATAGACTCTGCTGGTGGGAAAAGGAAGAAGGGTAACCCACAATTTCTGAACTGCTGGTAAGCCAGAGAGGAAAATGGTGGGGGTGAGGTGCAGAGTGCACCTCAGCAATACAAGTTTTATATAGCCTCAGGATGGTCAGTATTACAATCAAGGTAAGATTTTAGCTTTAGTGTATACAATCAATTTAATTTTGACTAAGTTATACAGGTAAAAGCATAAGGATGGCAACGTTGAGCTCTGTGAGGATTTCAACATCTATCCAGGAAGGTAATGGACTAAGGCAACTGTAGCACATTTTTCCTTCATCAGGTAGGTGACCTAGCTCAGACACTGGCCTGTGCAGCACTATGCTTGCTCTGCTCTCCAAACTCTAATGTATTTGGGGTTACAACACATGAAACTGAATAGACATGGGGCATTCATTATAGCACTAATGTCCAACATATGAGACCATTAGGCACATAAAATGGTAAAACATCCATCTAGAGAACAGCTCTCAAAATCAGATCTGCGTGCCCAGTCTCAGGGCTGCATTTATTATCCAGTAACTTTTTAGCCAAGCTACTAAGTCTAAAGGCAACTGGAAGGGTTAATATTATAAGCTTGAGTTTCTTGGCTTATGCTGTTTTCAGACTAGTTTTAAAGAATTCTTCTGTGAAAAAAAAATTAACAAGTTTTATTGGCACAGACATGAAATGTACGAGTACATATATTAAGAGGATTAATTACACCCAGATTTATGCACAGACTCATTATCATCAATGCACAGAGATGTTTCCAAAATTAACAAAAGGAACGATTATGCTTTTGAGGCAGTGGGAAGTCAAACAATCAAGGAGACTAAACTTCTCAAACAGTCTTAATGAACCGTGAGTGAGCGGGAGACTGCTTACCTTCCACGCACGAGGGCTGGGCCCTTGTTGTACCAGCCACCTGCCCTGGGAAGCAGGAGCACTTAACTGTTTGCGATCGTTCTTCAATCCGGTTCTTATTGCAGCAACGATGCACTGCCACAACTTCGCATGTCCCTTGCTTGACTTGGTGGTGGCCTAATAATTGCAGAGATAAGTGATGGAGAGCAAAACAAAACATCAGTGCATAAAGAAAAAGCTAGTTCGTACAGTCCTACAAGACACTGAATCTCTCGAATGCCAGTTTAAATCCCAGGAAGACAAAGGAGCAAAGCACCTTGTAGGATCTGGCTTGTTCCCTGAGTTTATCCTGTTCTTACTAATACAGATTAGTTCATCATAACAGGTCAATTTTTCAATCTATCTTCCCTGGCCCTTACAAAGCCATAGGGAGAAAAGAAGATCGGAGTAGTCAATTAGATGGATTATACAAGAAGACATGTAGAAACAGAGCCTCCTTCCTTTGGCTTCCTGTCTTCCATTAGGTTTTATATTTAATTCTTTCCCTTCATAAATGGACAGGATAATATTTAATGCAAGGGAGACTTGTCTTAAACAGTAGGGAAACTTTCTAACATAACAACATGTAAGCACTGCTTACTGTGCCTATCACTGCAGGTAGGCTAAGAACAAGGTAGGCTGAAAAGCTGTCACAGACAGTCAAGTTTTGTCAAAAAAAAAAAAAAAAACCAAAAACCACCACCAACCAAACTATATGGATTTCTCAAGTTCCCTCCCAGCCCATTTTGAAGAAACCTGTGATAAATATTCTATCCTACTGCTTTCCTCTCACATGCCTTTCCTCGCAATTCACTGTCCCCTATTTCTCTGAGTTTATTTTTCCCTTCCTCTCCTTTCCTTGCTCCTGCCTTCACATCTTAGCTCCACTGTTCCTCGCACCTGACCGTTTTCCTCCACTGCCAGACTTACTCTTTGCCCTGCCTAAAACCCTTTCTTAGAAACCTCACTTCACAAAACCCCTCTCCTGTTTGCACAAGTCATTTCCATGTCCTCACTTTCCTGAGCAGCCTTCAAGTGTTTCATCTTGCATTTGCCTTGTCTTATGTAGAGCAAAGCCTTGGATGGCTCTTATCTATGTTTGTAAAGCACCTTGTAAATAACAGCACTACAGAACAGGGTGGGGTTTTTAATAAGCGAGCTAGACAGAGAGACAACGCTGAGAATAATAAAAATATTCACCATCAAAGCAGTACAGACTCCTTATACGAGAAGAGACTACGGTACAGATATCGGTGTAGGTGTGGGTAATATCAAAGGCACAGCAGACTAAAGAAAGGAAGGTGAAAGGGAAAGCACGCTTCAGAAACAGACAATCCTCCAAGTGGCAAGCCTGGAGGATTGTCCTGTTTCCTACTCACTCTATGCTTGCCCTGTTTTGGTTTATTTTTTTCTAACAGTATCTTGCTACTAAACTGATACCAGACACATGATTCTGAGATAGAGAACACCTTGGTCTGATGCAATATGGCCAGGCTTACATCCTTATAGATGAAATCTTATAGAGTGATTAAGATCACTGTACTGTTGGGGCAGAAATTTTTATAAGTTGATTAAGTGGGAGATCTTAACCTTCAAAAGAGTTAGCAATGCAATTTAGGCTTGTAAGGAGGTTTTCCAAAAAATGGAGAGTATTCAAATATATATATAACTTTTTAAAAGGTTGGCTTGGCAATGTTCCTTTGCTGTGTGTGTTTTGGTGTCACAAGTACTTCAAGCACAGCTAAAGGTCTGCCTGACTTTTGTTGCCAAATTTGTATTCACAATAACCTCAATGGACAAGAAACTATGTATACGCAATCCTCAAAAGGAAATTTAGTCTTCTATTTGTGCACTCAACATGTAAAAAGAAATTATATATACAGAGATTTTTTGGGTTTTTTTCCTGAGGAAAAAGCTACACTATACTTTTAAGCAAAATATGCTACAGCAGAAAAATGCATAATGTATTTTACAGAAAGTTGGAAAAATGTTGAAGACAGCATAAAAGTATCTTACATAGCTACTGTAATAAGTTTATTGGCAGACTGTGAACTTTCATGAAAGTACCTAATACCCATATCATAATAAACATGAAAAAAAATGAAACCAGTTACCAGCTTATAGGACAGTAGCTTCTCTGTGAGTCAATATGGAAAATAGATACACAAGTAGAGAAATTAAATTGGCCATGCCACTTCATTCCAAAGTATTGTTCTACAAAACAGCTCGCATGACAATGTTTGGAGATAATAAGCAGATGGTCAGGGGCTCTGACAGAAAAGATTTTGTAAAATGAGGTTGTTAATTTAAGAGAGAGTATTTATTTATTAGCTCTACAGCTGGAGTCAAAACTCTTTGGAGCAAACAGGGAAAATTTCCATTGGTTTCCTACGGTTTTACAGCGGTGGTCCTGCATTCACTGGAGTCAACAAAACTTCTGTTGAGTTCAGGAGAGCAAGATCACAGTCTGGACTGTCTCTTGAGAAGGAGATTTTATAAGGGAGGGAAGAAAAAGCAGAAATATGGAACTGCTTAGGCCACATACTTGAGTTTGCCATGTATCTCATCTGAAAAAACAAGCAGACAGATCTTCTATTTAATTAAAGTCATTATCAGTCAGACATCAAATGCCAAGATAAGAGTAGAAGCCATTTTTTCAGAAGGTGCATCATAAGGATGGACTAGATCCAGCTCCAACGATCAATATGTAGCTGAAAGAATTTCTATTTTCAAGCTCAAATCCTGCTTCCTTTAGGTGAACAGTCCTGTTAAGTCAATACCAAAATAAATCAACAGGTTGGCCCAGAGCATACAGCCCAAAAAACCTAGGGCTCACTTTCAATTATCTTGTTTAAATTTTAAAGCAGTGACAGTGCTCCCCTGAAGTGCCAGGAGTCAACAGGCACACAAATGTTTGCAGAAGGCAAAATTAAGTTACTGTGCTGGTTTTGGCTGGGGGAGAGTTAATTTTCTTCACAGTAGCTAGTATGGGGCTGTGTTTTGGATTTGTGACCAAAACAGTGTTGATAACACAGGGATGTTTTCATTACTGCTGAGCAGTGCTGACACAGAGTCAAGGCCTTTTCTGCTCCTCACCCCACCCCACCAGCGAGCAGGCTGGGGGGGCACAAGGAGTTGGGAGGGGACACAGCCGGGACAGCTGACCCCAACTGACCAAAGGGGTATTCCACACCATGTGACGTCATGCTCAGCATATAAAGCTGGGGGGAGAAGGAGGAAGGGGGGGATGTTTGGAGTGATGGCGTTTGTCTTCCCAAGTCACCGTTACGTGTGATGGAGCCCTGCTTTCCTGGGGATGGCTGAACACCTGCCTGCCCATGGGAAGCAGTGAATTAATTCCTTGTTTTGCCTTGCTTGCGTGTGCGGCTTTTGCTTTGCCTATTAAACTGTCTTCATCTCAACCCACGAGTTTTCTCACTTTTACCCTTCCGATTCTCTCCCCCATCCCACCGGGGGGCAGTGAGCAAGCGGCTGTGTGGGGCTTAGTTGCCGGCTGGGGTTAAACCACAACAGTTACCTCATGAATGCATCCTTTGGTTTAGTAGCTGTTTTACTGTGCACTTATTCATGCTTCACAGCTACACAAGCAGGTAAGAGAAGGTGTCTCCTCTTCGTCTGCTGGCAGGGGTAGGATGCTAAGGTTTGAAAGCACTGCTGCCATGCAAAGGAAGACAGCGCTCTCCTCCCTTGTCCCTCGTGCGCAGATCTTATCGAGTATAACAGTGAAAAGGTACTAAAAAGCCAGACATCTGCATGCATCATTTGCATTAATTGGATTGCCCTTGTAATAGTCTTTCCCCTCCTACATATTCACATCTATATTTCCTCCTGCTTGTTCATGCACATCTTAACACTTTTTATTCTGTTGAACACCATATGCATTTCTTCTTAATATTCAGACACATCTGTGAACAGGTGCTGAACAAATGCTAAGTGCTAACATGCCAGCTTTCTGTCCCGTTTTTGTCAGTATTCAGCAATCTAGAGGACAAGCACTCAGTTTGCAGAGTGGCTTTCAGATTTAAGAAAACTCACAGAATATTTTAAAAACTAACCATCAACTCGGTCTATTCTCTGCCTAGACCTGCTGAAACCTATTGTATCTACATTCAGGTGCCCAAAGGCAGCAAAAAGAATGAATATAAGAATACTCTCCTGAACATTTTAATCTCCATCTTGCACTAGATAAACCTTCATCTCAGGTTTAAAGTACATTTAAGGTACAGCTGAGAGCATAACGACAGAAAAACTCACTAACAGTCTTAAAATATTTTATAATCAATGGATTCTCAGGAAGCCAAGGCATTAGAGGAGCAGGGACTGAAGAATTTTTAAAGTGTGAAGATCACAGTAAGTGAATTCTATGCCAGAAAATTCAGGAAAGCCATTTCAGGGAGAACTGCAATGAAAGATAGGGAGAAAGCCAGGCTCTGGAGAGCAAAGCCCCTTTGGGCTCACTTATAAAAAGCCCATAAATTCATAGCTCTTCACCTGTAAACCTATTCAGATCTGCAACCTAAGGGCTGTCAATATTTGCAGTTGAAATTCAGTTACATCTTCACATTTAAATAAGAAAACTCTCCAAGGAGAGATACATTTTATCAGCAACAGTACCAGAGAAAGGTTCCTGTCGTAGAACATCTTCTGCATACCGAAGAGGGGATGTCTGCCAGCCAGGCACTGTGGAGGACAGAGGATGAATGTTGAAAACTATGGGGCTCTGGGCTACCTCTGATCAGGAGTTTGGCACACGTGTTGCTCTCCGTATCCCAATTTCTTTACAGCTTATCTTCCCTAGAAATACCAACGCTATTCAAGTTCACTGAGGACACTTTCCCTATCTCTCCATACAGGGCACAGACATAATGAGATAGGGCTCGCTAATGGAAGCAACGTCCAGGACACTCCCTGCTATGGATTGTGCTGCCTTTTGTAATGAGATACCTACAGATAATAACAGCCTTCAGGTGTCCACGTCCAGAATGCCTCCGAATGACCTCATGGACTGGCCACACAAAGGCTCTGCGACTGTTTCTTTGTTATCTGTGGACTTTCCAGTCCAGAAGATGGTAGACTGTGTAGAGCTGCTAGGCAGCCTTCACAGTTTTCAGAGAAGGCATTCACCATCTCTGAAGAACAAGAAAGTACAAACCAGGAAGTTATTAGGCTTGCACATTACAAGCCAGCAGAAGTATTGTGAGTAGAGCTGACTGAATAATCACCACTGAACTGTTTATTCTCAGTCTAATACATTTTTTCAACTAACTTATTTGACAAGACCTTATTTTCACTTTCTTCGTAGAAGTCAGGGGGCAGATATGCAATTAATGCTTCTAAAACTCTTTGAAATTCTCAAATGAAAAGAGGGAAATACAATTATTGTTAATAAAATATCAAACATCACAGTGATGTACTTCAAAACTACACGGAAAATATCAAAGAAAGAGGAAGGCTTTCAGAAGGTTGCCAGCCAATTCCATCCACATCCATTTCACCTTTGTGACTAATTCCAATCACTCCCAAGGAGTACTCTTTCAATGCAATACACATGCAGGCAGCATGCCTTTATCAGAAATCCTGAATAATCTCCTCTTTTTCTAATTTCTTAGCTAAGAAACATATGGAAAAGACACATTTAAAGGAGTTTTTATCTCTGTTTCATAAGCTGCCCTCTTTGATGAAGAAAGCAACTAGTACTCTGGAGAACAGCACATCTAGACAGTAGGACAATACGACCCTAGCTCAGCACATTCTTCAGTAAGCCTCAAAACCAGCAAGCTTGGTCTGCACAAAATCAACTGCCTCATTTATTTAAAGGGTAAGAGGAGGATGTCTGTCAATAGGGAGATGAATGGCTATGGAACCTAATATTGCAGACAACAGTAAGAGAAACAAGTGAGTTTAGAAGTCAGCACTGATGCTGTTTGGAAGAGGAAAGCACTCTAAAAAGCTTGGTGTCAGTTCATCATCTGTTCCACCTTCATCTCATGCTGGCTTTTGCTTACCAATATACGAAGCACACAGCAAGAGGCAAATATTCTTAGAAAAACCACATATACTAAAGGAAATAACATTTGCTATTTTTCACATTTTTTTACCAAACATATTTATGAGAACCTCTCTAGCTCGTGGGGTATTTTTTTGAGGGGAAAAGGGAGAAGGGGTGTTTCTAAGGATAACACCTCTTCTCAAGAGAACCTAAAGGTCACTTGGAATGTAAAATTAACACACTATCTTCTAGGCTGAGAAATTCAGCACAGCTTTTCTTTACTACCATCCCATCAGCCACTGGATTTTTTTCATAATAATTTCACATTCGTGTCAAGGTCCTCACTTAGATGCTCTCCTTCCTCAAGGATATACAATATTTATATATACACTTTCTCATAAATTGTCTCTGCGTATACAACTCAGCCCAGTTTCACTTGTAAAGTTTTACCTTTTCACTTGTTGGCAGTAAGGGACTGTTCAGACATAGTCCAGACTGCCATAAAAGGCCAGTTCTACTGCTCTACTGATAAATAGACAAGAAATATCTTCCCATAATCACCTGCCCATAATAATAGGCAAAGTAAGATGCAGCACACAGACACAAAAAAAAAAGGGAGCAAGGAATCCAGTTTGCTATCCATTACTCTCACATTCCTCAAATACATAGTGGTATTGTATTGTATACATAGGCCGCACCTCAAATACTGTGTTCAGTTTTGGGCCCCTCACTACAAGAAGGACATCGAGGTGTTAGAGCGTGTCCAGAGAAGGGCAACGAGGCTGGTGAGGGGTCTGGAGAACAAGTCTTATGAGGAGCGGCTGAGGGAGATGGGGCTGTTTAGCCTGGAGAAAAGGAGGCTCAGGGGAGACCTCATCGCTCTCCACAACCACCTGAAAGGAGGTTGTAGCGAGGTGGGGGTCGGTCTCTTCTCCCAAGTAACAAGTGATAGGACGAGAGGAAATGGCCTCAAGTTGCACCAGGGGAGGTTTAGATTGGACGTGAGGAAAAATTTCTGTACTGAAAGAGTGGTTAAACATTGGAACAGGCTGCCCAGGGAAGTGGTTGAGTCACCACCCCTGGAAGTATTTAAAAGACGTGTAGATGCGGCACTTAGGGACATGGTTTAGTGGGCATGGTGGTGTTGGGCTGACGGTTGGACTCGATGATCTTAGAGGTCTCTTCCAACCTTAATGATTCTATGATTGTGATTACTAGAACTAACATCTGTAACACAACAAGCAAGCAAAGATACAACGATCTCCCAGATGAATGAATTGAGGTTGATGCTCACACAATGTGCAGGTTTCAAACCAAAGAGTTTATCGCAGCCGATAAAGTTGCAGCCTTTGTTCCGGTCAAGACATTTGTGCTTCATCGGTTGTGGAAGCCAGTAGTATGTCATGTGCAAAGTCACAATCAGCATTTTAACTGGATAACCAGGGAACCAGCACTGAACTACTTGAACTTGTTTTGGGCAAGAAGTGACACTTGAGGAAAACAACAACTCTCAAAACGAGCAACTAATTTGAGAGGAATCCTAGGGGTACAGTAGATCTAGATGTGTATTTGAAAAAAAGGTGAGTGACCTCAAACCCTGACAATGAGACCCAAAAAGTTAATGAAATCAAAAGCATAACCTTTCAGTGCAGGTGGAGGAACATGCTGACACAGCTGGAGAGAATCATGTAATACAGTGAATTCTTTGGCGAGCATCAGAGGTCACATCCATATGGAGATTAAAGTCCCCTGGAATAAGTAGCATAGGTGACCTTAGATCAGACACAAGCACTGAGACTTCTCCAAGGAATGAAGCATTAAATCTGAGTGGTCGATAAATCAAAACAGCTGAGACCAAAGTAGGTGCTGCAAATGGGGGAGGGAGGAGGGAAAAGTTGCTGCAAATGAAAAGAAAGGTGGATGAAGAGTGACCTGGAAGCAAAATCAAATTAAAACATGAGCCTCTCTACCTGCTGGGGTGCTATGCTGAAGTTAATCAATAAGGACTGCCTTTCAGCCAGGCAGTAATATTCATCCTGGTTCAAGCACACATATCATTTGTACAAATGAAATCTAAGAGCATAAAACTTCATAAAGTCCCTCGGAGTAAAGTGATGCTAATCATTTCCTGCAGGAAACTTTCTAGTGTGTGGCTATTTTAGGTGAGGCAGAGAAGAAAATACAAGGGAAAGATTTGGTTTTCCATCATAACTTGTAGCAAATGAGCAACATTGTGCTCTGTAATATAGAAGTATTTCCCACATGCCCCATTAACATTCACTCTCGCTATTACATGCGGACCACTCTTTTTCTCTCATTTGTTCCTTCCTTCACAAATTTATCATGAGAGAAAGGGAAAAAGAATGCAACTAGTTCCCTGGAGAGATTTCTGCTTGCCTGAAGAAAGCAGGTGCACATACATCCATATAGGCCAGGCTTACGGTTATTCACCAGTTTGTAAGCAAAAATTAAATTTTCTGCCCCAAGTGTGAGGGTTGATGGCCTCTAAAAACAGCGTCACTCTTGTCATAGGAAAGCAAAAGTAGCATACCTGGGACTGCAAACTGGGAAGGACTATCCCAGCCACATCCATAACTAGCTCTTCATCGATGGCAGAAGTCATCCTGACCAAGACGTCACCAATGCAGCCCTAGCAGGCACCAGGGCCCAGGTGAGCTCACTGTTCCCAGCAGCCTGCTGCCATTTGCGGCTGCTCACTGTACCTAAACTCAATACTGTACTTGTACAACTTATTACTTCACATTTCTGGCATGCCAGAAGTTCCTTTAATATTATCATAAACTTTAAGAAAGAAAAAAAGAAAGAAAAACTCTTAAGTCTGTCTCACATATGCAACAAAATAAATTTTGAGGATTAGGCCTTGTGCCCTTCTGAGCATTCCTCCATCACCTGAAATATCAAATTACCATTTTGGGATTAGCTGTGTAAAACAAATGTTCATAATCTACTTAACAGCAGAGGTATTTTTAACCCAGTTCAAGGTCATTCATCAGACAAGAATGATATTTGTGTAGAGAATATGAAACAGCAATTGTCATCTAAGTCATTAGGCTCTGCAGATTAAGTAAACGGCAGTTGCCAGAAAACAAAGTAGATGTTTGGGAAAGAAGCATTTTCTTCATTTCAAGTGAAAATTGAATCTTTATTCTCATGTCCAAGTATAACGGGTAAAACTGAGGAGGGCAACCAAGGAAACTTGTACTCGGTTCCGTTTCAGTACTCAAAACAGCTCAAACTTACAAGGTACAAAAAACTGCTTTTCTGGTTTTTATTTTTTAAATGCAAAGGTGCGTTCCCCTCCTTAAATGAAGTTACTTTTATGGGACTGTAAAGTAATAGGACTGTGCCTGAATTTGGTAGTTAGAGGTAGGCAGATGAATAATTATTCATTAGTTAACCCTCATTTGAAAATCTGCTCAAGAAAGATCCAGGCATAACTGTTGTCATTAAATGGTATGGTTTATGAAAGTTTTTCTGGTTGTCCTGTTTGACAGTCTTAATTTAAAAGACTGACTTTGGCAGTGAATCTCTCTTTCCATTAATTGCTCTGTGCTTATTAAAATCATACAGCAGTATTTGTTGCTACTAGAAGAATTGCCTTTTGCAAAAAACAGGACCAGTGGATAATTTGCGAATTTGAATGATAGATTTCATTGCTGAAGTGAGATGAAATTTTCATGCAACAGGCAAATGGAATTTCGAGGAACGTTACAAGCAATCAGAGCGGTTAATGCACTGGGCACCAGGCCATCAGCTCCTCAGCTGGTCTTTAATCCCTGGAAAAGCCCCTATGTCTTGATCACCACTGATTAATTATTTTCAGAGTTTGCCTCATTTTATATCAGGTTTTATATAGCTGTTATGGTTATCTTGGGTTTATTCCGATGGAATGGACAAGGAAAGCATTGCAGCAGTCCAAGTATAAGATCCTGCTGCCAGTTAAGCAATAACAGGCCATAAAACTAAATTGCACAAATGCATTTTTAATTCTGAGTGGCATGAGAACTTTTAAATGGTTTCAGCATGTGCAGACTGTATCCAACCTGGCTGAAAAGCTAATTGAACTTAAGCTGTTTTAACTATTAGATCCGTAAGTGCAAAGCCTAAGTGAGGTTTCCAGAATGCCAAGAGACTTTTTTTAGTCAGTATTATTGAATGATGGTTTTCTTCTTATGTGGAAAAAAATAACCCTGCAGAGTGCCCACCATTTTATGCTACACTGTAACAGTGAAAGAGACGACAATAAAATATAGTCGCATTTAAATAAAATGAGAATCAGAACCTGATAACAATTTCCTATAGACCCACAATATAACTCATGACCCTGACTTATACAGCTAACAATAAAATAATAGTTAAAAAGGTCAGAATTCAGAAGTTGTGAGGGTCTGTACGTTTCCAGTTTCATACTGACGACTCTTTTTCAAAGCTTCACCATTAATTATTTTTTTTTCTTTTCAAGGTTCTGCAGATCTCTTGAGCCTCTCAACTTTCACTTTTTAATCTTCTTTACTTAAGAATAAAGGTACAAATCTAAAATTTTGACATGTCAGTTACAGGCTGTAGCCCAAGAAAATCCCAGAGAGGTGCAGTTCGGAGACCTGTATCTGGAGATCTGTGTTCAATAACTAGGTGCATCGACATATGGATGTTGCCAGAGCACACATCCTATGTTGAGCTTTCACCTTATTTCCTCCATGTTATTTATATTATTAATCCTATGATCTTATGCAGCAAAAGGCCTTTTTATAGTCAGTATACTCCTTGTTCTACCCAAATTTGGCTTTTTTTCATTTGGCAACTAGAAACAATAAAGATATTTCACCCAGGCTTACAATGTGAGTTGCTATGAAAAAGCTGTATGAATCAGTAAACAAAGTGTTAAAAGACCCTTCTCAGAAATAGAAGAACTAGAGGTTAAGACATTCTTTCCCTGTTCCACAGATCTCCTTCCAAGCACCCGAGAACCCAACCCTTCTTCTATTCTTATTAAAATGGACAGTCATTGACAATGATTAGGTAGATTTTCCATTTTAATTAAGCCATTCAGCCTAAAGTGAAAAATGAAAATATAACCTCAAAATGACACAGAAGCCACTGTATCCTGTAACCTCTACAACAGGAACAGACTGGAAAGTAACATCAAAAGTCTCCCTCCACACCATGTCTTAGCTTTGGCAGAAAGAGACTACAACTCTGGGAGAAAGTCTGACAGTTTAATCCTTGAATCATATTCAAGCCTCACTGTCATCACTCAAAGGACTAAGGCGGCTCTTGACTCTTGCAGGTTATTGTATTTGGAATGTGATGTAGCAGTTGCAATAACAGCATTTTCCTACACCTGTATGTAGCAAGACAGTCACTGGCTTAGTCCTAGGACGCTTGACAAAGCATATTTGGATTGGAGGCTCAAAGGAGGTAGAACTGAAGAGGAAGTCTCAGATTCCCAAGGGCTTTTAGATGTCCGGTTCTTATGTTGGCAATGAATTCTATTTGAAAACAATGGAAATGAGATGTTTAAATAGCAGGAAGGCACTTGAGTATCTTTCTAGATCTTGGCCGAAAAAAACCACTCCAGGTCAGCCAGAAAAGGGGACATACTTCATACACTACAGAAAAGAGGGATTGCCCTTTTTAGCAGGAACACTTGTCACAACTGGGCAAGTTGCAGAAACAATGTAGTGAAGTGATCTTTCTAAGTATTCCAGCTAGCTTGTCAGATTTGACAAACTTTTATTCTTACCAGAAAACAACAGGCTTCCTCACCTGGTGAATTTTCCTTTGGCCCTAATGAGACTATCAGCAAACACAGAGATTAATTAGAATAGTCATTAAGGAGGCAGAGCATAAAAAATAAGCCACATGAAAGGTCAAAGAAACAAGGGTGAATGAAGAAGAGCACGTGCCCTGTCACAACCACTACAGATGTGAAGGAAACAACCAGGGGAGAGAAGCAGATGTTCCTGTTAAATCTGTGCAAATATGATGGCTGCTTTCAAGGATAATGGAGCAGCCATAGGTGGCAGGACAGGGCACACCATTAACTTACACAGTGCTGGTTAGGCTCCCCCAAGAGCCATTGACTTTAACAGCAATGCTCCACCATCTCCCCTGTCTGAATAAGATTAAAGGTGACCTGGTACAGTTGTCATTAGTTCCACTATCTCTCCACAAAGATGGTACTCTAATTAAAATGCTTGGGTTTTTCCTCTTGCAGTGTGCACATTACAAAGGGAAAACTTTTAAAGTGTTTCTTCTGATCATATTCTCAAAAAAAAAGAAGGTCAAATAACAGTTACACTGCTTATTTTTCTTACCTTTAAAAACTGTGTTGACTTTAACTCATTAGAAAACAGTTTCTGCTCATGTGGTTGGCTTTTCTTGATCTTCAAAGATGCATTGCCTCGCTGGCAAGATAAATTGTCAGAATGGTAACTAACTTTGAAAGTCTGTGGACAATGTCAGATTATATACAGTGCCCTTCCGGTACTTCCTTTAACTCAGTGTTCCACCAGGGACACGGTGGGAAGGACCAACAGGCATTGCTTGTGATAGCTGTCCTACAGAGCAGTGGCAGCTTCATAAAGGCAGATTTCTCTGCAAGACCCCTTGCTTGAAGCTCCTGGGAACCCAAGAAAAGTTCAGTTTAATCTGTGGTGAATCACAACAGCAGAAGTCAGCAACAAGTGCCACTGTCATTAATGAGCTGTGAAGTCCTTCATAGTCTATACAACACACTTGCACGCTGGCTGAATAGGCCATGGGAAAAGACTTCTCTTCCGCTCATGCCTGTTTGACTCCTGTTATTTTCAGAGCTTTCTAGGACTCTGTGTATGGGTGGAGCACCTCCCTCACACTGTTCTTCAACTAGCCTCCCCTTTAAACATGAACTACTCTACTGCCTCCCTCTGCCGACATCCCTCCAGTGCCCATACCAGTGGACTCCTGTCTGACAGCATCATCGCTGCCCAGCAGGTAGCTCTCAGCAGCAGTGAAACTGGCCAGAATCCCATTAATCTTACCCAGTCAGCTCAATACAAGAAAACAGCAGAAATTCTGTCTGCTATCTAGACAAGAGGAAAGGAAACACCCAGAAAGAAAACCACAGCCACAGCAATTTTTCTCAGGTGGATAGGTACTTACTAACAACCCCGAGATCTCCAACTGATTTCACACTCACCACCTGTCTGATGGCACTTCCAAACACTACCAAGCAGATCTGGATTAGAAACAATGACTTTGAGGTGAAAGGCTCTGTATCTCACTGCTAATCCATTGAGGCTTCCTGTTCTCATGTGATTGCATCTTGTAGTTATTTACAAGTGCCTCTTTCGAGCACAAGAAATTACAAGACTTTCTTTAAAGTGACTATACACCTTTGGACCATGCAAACCTGACCATTTGAGATTAAGCAATATAATTAATGTATTTGTTTCTGCACTACCACTTCCATGAAGAGAACTCAGTTGTCAGCACACTGACAGTCCTGGCTAGTCCAGTTTAATTCTACCTTGGCAAACAGAACATTTAAGGAAAATAATTCACACACCTGGGCTGCCATGCCGTAACTTCTTTAATGAAATAGTCTGAATTTTGTAATGTAAAAATACCTACATTTCTGCATTAATAAAATCTGAGTTTTGCTTTAAAAATATTACAAAATTTTATTGTTAGGCAACAGGCATGGCATTATTTAGCATGAAAATGCTGACAAAGAAATGGCTCTTCAAAAGTCTTTTTGTCACTTCATATATGATTTATTGCTTGCAAGCTCCCTGCTTAAATACTTCTGACCAAGTCATTTACTTTTTACTCATGTATTACATAAGAAATAAGAGGAAATTTTAACTGAGGTCTCCAAGAAGTTGCTTCTGAGAATGTAAAAATGGCAGTACAGAAGTAAGGCAAAATTTCCTTTTATTCTTGGGCAAAGGTTAAGGGAGAGGCAAAAGAGAAGGAAGATTTAAAAGATTCTAGAATGAATATAAAATAGTTAGATCTTTAATCACAACAACCCAAAACTGCTTAGCAAGCTTCACCAATGACCTGACAGTCAACACGTTCAGAATTTAATCTGGTGATATACAGAGTATCCTTAACTCCAAGTTACACAAAGTGTTGGTTTACAAGGCTCAGCACCAGCATGACTTAGACCTTCAGATACGGCCTTTAAAAACATCTGACACTTCGCTTAAAATATCCTACTTTTACTGAAGGAAATTTGCCATGCAAGTTCACTAAAAAGGCAGGGAAGCACCAGAACATACATCCATTCCTAGCACTTACAGTTCCGCATGGGGTGGCTAAATGACACATTTCAGCGCCCCCTTTTCCTCGGGGATTATTTTGACTCTAACACACCCTAGCGACAAGAGCTGAACAACTGAACCGTCACAATGATGTAGGCAAATGCGATTCCCCCAGGTACCATGAGAACTCCAAGAAAGAGAACATCCATGAGAGAGTCCCTGAGCCACACATTCTGCATTGGTCAGGGATGGGACACTCAAACAAAAGTACGATACTTTTCACGAGGACTTCTCTGCTGCCTCTCCACAGAGTCCGCTCAGGCCATAGCACATTGTGTTTTGATGATTCCAGCTGGCAGACAATTCCCAGCAGAAAAGCTCGGAGAAGTTTTCAAGTATGTCTTCCGAACTGACTGCAACAGTGAGGCACCTGAAGGACTGTATCACTGCAGTATAAATTTCACTCCCTTCCTGAGCTTTAGGTACCTTAAATATCAAGTAGCTTAAATATCAATACTAAAAATCTCAGACCACCAATGGCCTCTTGTTAGCTACAAAGGCTGCCCTTTTTCCCTCCTCTTGAAGTCTATTCAGACTGCGAGCTGGGGTGGATTCGTTTCCAAGGTGCCCTGGCTGCACATTCATTAACACAGGCGAGGCATTGAGAGCACTGAATGGCCACCTATACGTATCTTTTACAATAAAATGAACAACGGGGTGTGTCGAAAGAAGAACTCAGCTACCCTCCTACTGAGAACTATTCCATTTTCCAGTTTGCACTCATTAAATTTTGCTAACTATTAGACATGAAATCAGACATGTTATTTGGCAACAAACTTGACAGCTACTTTCAATGGACTAGAAAAAACAGCATCATTTATCTCCTGCAGGAATGTATTTTGCACTCTGAAATTAAAAGGTGCAGTCTCTTGAAAATCATAACTTGTTCTTCCTTTTTTTTATTTATTTAAAATCATTGACATTTTCTCAGGAACTTTGGTAATATATTGTTATTAAAAAAACACTGAAATCGGGTAAGAGAGAAGAGATTTCTGTTTCTTTCAATGTTCCTGTCAGTTTAAACCAGAGGGATATTTTTTATTAAATGAACTTTTTACATGTCCATCAAATTTCAGTAAAAATTCTAGTAGAGAAGAGGAAAAGTCTGTTAATTTAGACCCCATAAAGCATGAAAATACTACAGTGAAAAACCAGACATATTTGTGCATGAAGTATCTTGACAAAATTGGGACTACCTTCCTTAAAAGAATTTCTTACGTGTCCTTCCTAATATTAGTGAGAACGGTGTTATGACTGATCATGATTCACTGCTTCAAGAACAGGTAAGTTTCAGATGAGAGGTGGATGGCAATTACTGGGATGAATAGATCCTATATTAGAGATTCAACATGCTGCCAGGCCAACACATTATCCTTTGTCAGCTTTCAAGTAATTTTAAGCATTTGGATAGAGGTGGATTATTAGATAGTTTATGTTTCAAGACACGCAGTGCATGGAGGCTTACTGTTAGAAGTGGAAAACATCTTTGTTTGCAGGATTATGTAAATGGCTTGCCCAGATACCTTCACACTACAAAGTTGATGCTTTTACTGAAGCTGAACAGGGACTCCCTCCCAGCTGCCACCTCAGACCATGGAACAACATGGAAAGTGTTGAATTAAAATCTTTAAGGAGCCTGTAGCAAGGAGTGACCAGTTTCCAGCTACAGGCAGAGAGAAAACACATAGTCTAGCTTTTAGTAAGCAATCAGTCCTTGGGTGTAAAAGTAAATACAACGTGGCTTATGTCTTATCTTCACCAGTACTGAACCAAGACAGGCAATTATGGACTCAGTGAAACAATTTGTTATTTGTTTACTATACGGTATCATCTAATTGAGACTCCACAGAAACAAAATCCCTTCCTGGAGGTCTTTGCTTTACTCATAACTCATTACCCTAGAGACAAGAGATATCACTGATGCTATTTTAATCCACTAAGCTGCCTTTGCTCAGCTATATGGCAAGTCTTATAAAAGTCTGCTGTGTACAAAGCAAAATCTTCTCTCTCCTGGCAAGAAGACCTTGAACTTGAAGGTTTGAATCTATAGCAAGTCAGACTATGGCAAAATGACTAGTCATAATAGTAGTGCAGGATAATGCCTTATATTTTCAAATTTTAGGTTTTGCTGTACTGTACTACTGCACATCGAGCAGCCCTTGTCACCAATAATTACTATCCCACAGCAACTACACAAAAATACTGGCCAATTAACTAATTTCATTTTGACAGTTTTGGAAACAGGAGGAATATTGATGTCTTCAAACCACAGTCGGCAGCTGACACACATCTTCTTTCTATCTGAAGGAGCTGCTGTCAAATGAATTGCTTAAAAAGGTTTTTGAGGTGGTTCTATAGAATACAGCAAGGATGCATTGCAGAGCCTTCTGCAAGTATTATTTCTTGGGGCACTATTAAGATCAGTACAAATGAAAAATACTCCTTGGTGGCAAGAAATGACAACTTGAAAAAAGTACTATTTACAGATGACCAACATTTTAAGGGCTAAAAGAATTTTGAGAATAGCAATTGTCTCCAAAAAATAAAGCAAATCTTGACTTTTTCAGCAATGTGCACTAAATATTTAATAAGGGATCCTGGAGCTCAGAAAGGTTTAAGACACTGTGTTAGGATATTGAACTAATAAGCTCCTCCAGTAAGCCTCTAAATACGTATAGTTAAACACTACCTAGTTTATTTTAATTATTTAAAACAGAGACTGAAGGAGGTTAATGTGACCCAGCGGACTTGTTTATGTTGAAAACTATTACCTCTCCTTACTCAAAAATCTGCATGCTGAGCTGCATCATAGCACAGAGTTACAAGGGAGCAATAAGGAATAGAGGTTTACAGCTGCTTGCTAACGTCCAAATGATAGCATTTATACCAGGGCAGTGACTGCATGAAGGCACAGGTAATAAAAAAAGCCAGGCCCACTGACATTGTTGACATTACTGGAAAATCTGATACATGTGAGTCAGACGCATAGTTGAGAACACCCTTGATGATGGGGGATATTGCTAGTTTCCAAAATTTAGCTTTAGAAATATAAAAATCCCCACCATTTACCATTCAGCTCACAAATCATAACTGCTATTCATCCTTCTCTCTCTTCAGGCCATGGATGACATGTCACTTTGATCTTCAGCCTTTTCCTCCAGCTAAGACAGTGGCGAAAGCAGCCTTCACTAAGCCACTGAAAACGAAAAAACCCAAACCCCTTCACTTCAAAAACCCCGAAGGATAGTTATTAAACAGGGGAAAAAAAACACATTTGCAGTCTTCCACATCCAATCAAAAAGAGAAATGAGGGAAAGGTAACCATTCACGGCCCCACCGGGGGGTGAGGGGGAGGTGGGGATAATCCAGTTTTAAGCAATACCTGCTAAGGCCCAGTGTATTCACCTGGATATCTCTTCCTTAAAAAGACTAAAAGCTAGTCTTGTATAAGTAAAAGAGGGCTTGAGTTTCATTTTTAAAAGGGTATCTGGTTTATCAAAAGAAATCTTGTTCAAAAACATTTGTTTTCAGTTGTTCTCAGGAATACAAGCACAAGATGAGGCTAAAAAGACTAAGGAAAAAGCCACTGAGAGCAGAAGTCCTGGGACTCTAGAGGATCAGCTGGCAAAAGAAAGGCTTTGGAGTTCACTGCATTAGATGCATTCAGAAGGGAACAAATAATGGACATTTTGCATATGTGTCTCCTAGAAACAAAGAATTTGCTGTGCTAGAGCAATCCTATCAGCAGATCCATGCATGAACGCAGCTTTGCGTTGCTCTACCGTTGGAGATCTACTGACTTAAAACTGCAGAATCCTGTCCAAAAGCATGATAAACACTGTTATTTCAGCTTCTCAAGAGACCAGCACTGAGACCTCAACCCTTTGCTATTCAGCCTCCCTCACCACCACCACCATCGCCTTCTTTGCGGTTGTAAACAAGGATGGCCGTGACTGTGCTTTGTTTCTAATTCAGTGCTCTGCCTGAGTGAAATGTGTGGCCTTTTTAAACACTTTCTGAGAGCCAGGTGCCTAAATTCCACAGCTATTGGATTTCTAGCATTTAAATAAGTTGGGTCTTTGTTTTGTGTTTTGGGTCTTTGTCTTCTAGAAAAACAAAACCACGAAAATTACTGATCTCACAGTAAAGACAATCTAATTTTCAAACAATCCTGAGGTAAAACAATTCCAAAACCTCCAAATAAGATCAACATCATCTTCAATCACCTAAAATCTCAGTACTGGGGAAATCAGTGGGGCAGAAACAAAGAGGGAAGCTCATCCATACAAAAAGAATGTTTAGAAATAATTAGTGATTCAAATGTTTTATCTGAGAATGAACCCAGGAGGTACCAGAGTCTTTTTTACCCCCAGTCCTGAATAAAAATAGCACACTTAAGTCTTAATTTTATTGGCTTATTTTTCCTTTTCTGCAGGATTTTCGTTACTGCTTTCCTTTAAAGCTCTCCCAAGACTCAGTTATGTGCCTGGAGAGCTTTTAAAGGAAAAGAGCTTACTTGCCTGGCATCTCTTTCCAGCATCTCTTAGCTCTAATTACAAGGTAAAGATTAAAAAGACAAATGAGTTTTATCATTGCATCCTTGGCCTTTTGGAAAGGAAAAAAAACCCCAAACCCAAAACAAAACAAAAATCAGTGGAGCTTCCAACCTCAGGTAAAATGTTGAAGTCAGCAGCTTGTACTGGGAGTGGGGGGAAGGAAAGATGAAATCCAATTTACAAAAAAAAAAAAATCACTACAAAGCTCGCATGCCTTGTGGCAGTCTTGCTTGAGTACAAAGTTGTGTGGCATGCAGGTGACATAATTAGGTCACTGGGGCCAAGGCTTCTTAGAACTATTACATAAAGAAATCCATAAAATTTCTCAAATTAGACTTCCTCCAGGTTTCAAGGAGCTTCAAAACAGCAACTCTGCAAGCAACCTGGAGTAAGTTCTTCCTGATAACACATAACACTGCAGTTATACGATCTGGCTAACTAAATAGTTACTTTCCATCGTTATTCCATTCTCAGCTTGCAATTATTTATGGGATCCTGCTAAATACATTTTATAACTTTGGCATTGAACATGAAACAAGATTAAAGAGATGCAATAGGCAAGCTGTCATTGGTGTTTCCCTGTCATTTCAGGATGAGGAGTGACATTGCTCATATAATAAATGTGGCTAATAAGAGTCAGACTTTGCAGATAGGATTTTCAGAAGTGTCTAAAAGGTGACCCAGGAGCACTGAAAACAATGACCTTTCCCACTCAGCATTTGTTGCTACTAACTCCAATGGATGATAACTAATAATCAAAATCTAATGGAACAGAAATCAAGTGTGAGTTGGACACTCACATGTGAGAATGGCAATGGTTGTGCTGGGAGGGATGGACCCCAGCGTCGGGATCATGGTCCACGCTGACACAACAGCTACAGCTCGCAGCATAAGCAGCTGCCCATATATGCATTTACTGGATTTTTCAAGCTAGTGCAATACGTGCTCCTGCTCCTCTATCACCACAGGCTAGATGGAATTGCCCCACAGGCAATTTTACATCTGGCCCATTTCACAGTGGCAATTCCAAGAAAACCAGCATTCAAATCATCACCATCTTCTCCCATCAGAAGAAACCATTTTTTCTGACATTAAACAAGCCAAATCCCATTTCAGAGGTGACCATCGCTTCTTGAGGTGACTGTAAAAAATTATCTCTCATTGACTGTGCTGTTCCACTAAGTTGCATCCATGACACGTCTGTTTTCTGTCCCCATCCCACATCACTGCCATGGCTTCCATTCTCATCCACTTCACAGTGCTCAGGCATCTTCTGTGCCCCTTAACTACAAGACAAGCGCTGGTTCCAGCGTAGAGGTGTATTAATCAGCAAGCTGCCAAGACACACAGGGCAGGTAACCCTCACAATTACACTGTAGCTTTTTCTTGGTGGGGGCAACAATGTACCTCACTGTTGGTTTTCTTCAAATTCCTAGAAACCCTACCACATTTAAGATCTTCATTTGGTAGGATTTGGCCCGGCAGTTTCAAAAGATTATTGGGGACAGTTAGAGGGACTATAAAATTATGTATGTCTTGCTCCTTTAGGAATTTTTAGTCCTTCAGGGTTAAGACGTGTTTCAAATGCAAGATGTACGCATAGTTCCCATTTAGGAAAGCACTGTGAATTAAACAGTCTCACTAAACACAGTAAGACTCAGCCATCTCTTGTTCTCTGCAACAGCCCCAGCTCCATTTACTCTGAAGAATTTGATAATTAATGCAGAACACGCTGGACTGTTGGATTGGCAAGTATCACAACACACAAGAGCAAACTGAAATGGAACAGACTAACTAAAAAGAAGTAAGAAACAACTTGCTCAGGACAAAAACCAAAGCGTTGTTCTTGCTACCTGTAGCTAATCCAAATAATTGGAACAAGACACCAACATAGGGATCTACTTAAGAGCAGCCTTTTTACACAACTATTACAACTACATAAATCATCTCTTGATTATACTGTAACATTTCCTAATGAATGTACAGGAGAGAATCCCAGTACACATCTATGCTGTGCCCTTAAAACTCCCAAATTCCCCTTAAACTCCCCAATTTCATATGGATTATTTCATGTGTCTACCAGCTAGAGATGTTCTGTCCTCTCTGTGGATCTTCCATCATCTGTCACCTGGGGCATATATAGCACCACTCCCAAAGGGTCAATCACAGAGCTAGATTAATAATGCTAACCAGTTACCTTCTCTGAATGACACAATTAACCCTAATTAAGAGATCTCTCTATTTCTAAAAAATCCTCCTTCAAAGTGATTTTTCCTTTAGGCTTTTAAGTCAACCAGATAAATTCAACAGCTGGGACAGTCCCATAGGTCAAGCAGCCCCAATTTCCATAGCACAGCATCAGATAATACATTCAGCCAGTGCACATGGCTTGTGTTGATAAGTTTCAAACAGGTTTTTGTCACTATATCTGCAAGCAAGTTCAGAAGGAGGTGAACAAGTTGCCAAAATCTTGTTTCATTCCAAGATTGAGGGCCATAACAGAGGTCAAGCCTGTACCAGCTCCAAGCTTGCATTTTTCCTCACATAATAATTTTCCTTACTTTATTATCTCCACATTCTTGTCTAGCACCGTCACTAGGACCTGTGGCTGGCATTAAGTCTCTTCTACATATCCAAAAGGAACTATTGTGGAATTACTGTCAATAATCCAGTCACTGGGTGTCACTGCTATGGCATTTATAGGCCCTGATGCTCTGGGGAAATAGTCTGTGTTTTGACCTCTGATTTCCTGCTTGCAACAAACAGCACAATCTTTATTCTACCCACTTAATACCATATTCACCCCCCCTAGTAAATACAAGTATTTCCTCTTCAACTTAGAACCACCTCCAAAGAAAACAGGTGTGATATTTTCCGTAATATATCTTGCTGTCATTTCAGCTACAGTATTTACTAATTAGTCAAGAACAATTTAAAAAAAATATATCAACTTTCAATATTTAGTTGCAAGAGACCAGTAGTCAAAAAATAAAAAAGCTCTTGTTCTGTTGATTGAAGTTCAGTCTCTACCTAGATTCCCAAAAATGTCACCATCGTTAGAATTTTAATTTTTATCGGACTTTCTCATACTGCAGAGAGAGCCTTAACTGGACAAATCTCTCTTCTTTTACTGTACAGACTTGGCACACAAATAGCTGAAAAATATAGCACTGACACTTTCATCCTAATGGATTGTTAGCCTCGGAGGCGAACTGGATCCCACTTAAATGCTGGCACACATAAAATATTGTACATGCGAGTACTCAGCATAAAATCATGACATTTCGTTAAGAAACATGTTATATTATAAAGGCACAATGCTACACAAGATGTTGTTACATATTTTAAGTAACATAATTTACATTTGTCCTGGTTTCAGCTGGGATAGAGTTAATTTTCTTCCTAGTAGCTGGCACAGTGCTGTGGTTTGGATTTAGGAGAACAAGGTTGATAACACACCGATGTTTTAGTTGTTGCTGAGCAGTGCTGACACTAGTCAAGGACTTTTCAGCTCCCTGTGCTCTACCGACTGAGAAGGCTGGAGGTGCACAAGAAGCTGGGAGGGGGCACAGCCAGGACAGCTGACCCCAACTGGCCAAAGGGACATTCCATACCATGGGACGTCATGCTCAGTACATAAACTGGGGAAAGCTGGCCGGGGGGGCTGCTGCTCAGGGACTGGCTGAGCATCAGTCAGCAGGTGGTGAGCAACTGCATTGTGCATCACTTGCTTTGTATATTCTTTTGTTATTATAGTTATTATTATTACAATTTTATTTTATTTTAATTATTAAACTGTTCTTATATCAGCCCATGAGTTTTCTCACTTTTACTCTTCCAATTCTCTCCCCCATCCCACCTGGGGGGAGTGAACAAGCAGCTGTGTGGTGCTCAGTAGCTGGCTGGGGTTAAACCATGACAACATTTTAAAGAGACTCAGAAATCCAGATACTGCTTCAAGTAACATGAGGAATGTGGGATTGCTCAAGGTCAAATCTAATTACAAAGCCTGCTAAGATGAGGATCATTTTTTAAGCAGTGGGAAATTAAATTATTTGTCCACGCTATCTGGCAGTAAATACCTGGCTGTTTTAATTGCTGTTGATACAGCCTAATAAAAATTGGAAGGGAAACACTCATGCTCAGTTTCAGTTCCCTTTCTAGGCAAAGTTCTACCTGACGTTCAGCGAGCTGAGCTGGTCATTGCTGCAGTCTGATCCCCACCAGGGTACATGGGCACATCACCTACTCACTGGCTGACTCAGCCCCCCTGCTCTTTGAAGATCTAGTACAGCAATATGCATTCTTGGACGCTGTGAGAAGAGGAAACTGAAGACCAAGCCGTGCCTCTCCTGGATACACAGAGGCAAATAACAGAAGATTAAGCAGGGAGAAAGTCACATGAAAGCTGGGAGAATATGTTCTAACTTGGACAGTCCCACTACTTAGACAAAAAAGGAATAGATGGATGTGTTCTGCTGCTGCCATCCAGTGGGGAGGTTGAGTAGAAAGCACTTGAGTAAAGATGGATGGCTAACAAGGGCTGAGTCTGAGTCACTGTCAGATTGATGCTTATTCTGCACCTTGCTGTCAATGCCATCCAAGACAAAAGTTTTCAGAGAAAGTAAAATAAAACAGGTGCTGAATAAGAAACCGTTGTAACAGTCTGCTCTTTCTGCGCAAGGACAAAAGAGGCATTCTGCTGCTCCGGCTCATTCCTGGTGCTGCCTGTGAAATCACTCTATGGACTTGATCTGCTTTGATCCTGCAGCTGTTTAGCTGTTTTAAGATGCTGGAGCTGACAGAGGGATGGTTACAGAGAGCTTTGTAACATGCAGGATCTCAGCTTATACCATCACAACTTTCAAGTCCTCAAATCTACAAATTTCATTGCAGTTAAAATGGAAGTTCAGCAACTACCTTGCACACACACATTTGAAAAATCCTACTGGCTGCTAATCTGCAGTGATAGGTATCTAAATATCTCATTAAACCTGGCTTTAAAAGCCCATATCTGCCTTGTTTCAGTACTTGGGAGCTCAGAATATAGATGTGTAGAGCAAAATGAGACTCTGATACTCTGCTGTCTACTTAGCATCTCCTCATAGATGACAGGGGGCTTCAGAATTGGTAAATGATAGCATAACATTTTCATTATCAACATCATTACTTGTGGATGATGAAGCAGAGGCAGTGACAACAATTTAAAGCCAACTCAAATTGTCAGGGTACAGTCTACGGGGCAATTTATGAAGAAGATAAATTTCTGATGCTAATAGGACTCTACAGCAAGACATCAATAGGCAAGAACTCCTCCAGCAAATCAAGGAGAATGGGAGGGAAGCAGGGGGAAGTGGACTGACGTGGGACTAGGAGAGAGGAAAAGGCAAAGCTTTCCTCAGCAGTCTAGCTGCACGATCAGCACTCTGCTTTGTGAGACTGGGAGATGCTGCTGAGACTGACTCTTGTTTCTCTATGTCCATATTTTTCATACCTTCATAATATTTCCTGTAAAATTTCTACAACAACATAAAATTATCATTTAATCCACAGCATCAAATCCCACTACACAGAGGTCTCCCAGTCAACAGTAGTGATGTAGCAGTCAACAAAGTAGGGGATGATGCTTTCTTTTTGGTGTGTGGGAGGAAGTAAGTGAACTGTGGCCCAATAAACACCATTTACCAGCACTGACATTCAACTACACCATCAGCAGAATGGAAGAATCATAATTCACATTTCATCTGTACTGAAGACTTACCCACATCAACCTAACTCTTCGATTATCTTGGGATTTGTATAGCAGTTGGAAAGACTGACACATGTTGTCCTCCCTGTACAGTTAACCTCCCTGAAAAGCAGGGATACAACCAGAACCCCTCTACTCTCCAGCAAGTCCTGGCTGCTATAAATAATATTCTACTGGAGTCACAGGCAAAACTTAGAGCTGCCCTGTGATTACTTGCTATATATTGCACCAGGCACCAAGTCAGCTTTCTACAGAGAATCTGCAAGTATATCTGCCCTTATTTTCTGCCATATGTTCAGTTCAGCTCTGTCTGAGCAAGGCACCAAGCCCAGGACCCTCTCAGTGCTTAATTTCAGAAGGATTAATTTAAGATAGTTCTGTTTACTGACAAAACATATGTCCTTGATTTGCCTCTATACCAAAACACAAAAAGCCCCTTTACCTTTTAAAAAAAAAAAAAAAATGAACTGTCGCGTTAAAGCCCTGGTAATTCACACGAGCATACAAACATTGCATAGACAAGACTTGCATAGCACATAACATAAAGAATAATCTCAGCCTTTGCACATTTCTACCAGATTACTGTTTAACCGTGTTTTAAACTTTAACACTTGTTTGGATACAGGACAGCAGAATTAACTGGAAATGTACAATATATTATTTAATCTCTGATTCCAGTCAAAAGGGTATGTAATCATTAGCACAGACCTATTTATCTCCCTCTCATTTCATCATTCAGTAATTTAAATGTGATTTTTGAATTTCAATTGGCTTATCAAGTGCTCAACGACATCATGAGATCCTGTCTCCACTGAAAGTGATTTCTGCCTTTCTTCTTCCTTGAAGATTGTCATGTCCTGTTCACTCTATCAATCAGCCTGACACTATCTTCCTTTCACAGAGCAGATAGCTTAAGTCATCAGATTTATGCAAAAAACAAGTAGCTCTCATTGCCCCAGAGAGCACTTGTTGTTCTTTATACACACCCTTACTGAAGCACAGTGTTTATCCTTGCGTATTTCATATTGTCTTCTTTTTATATTCATCAATTCTTTGCTTAATGCTTTATTTACAGCATGTTATAATATCAATGACTTTTTTTAAAAAAAACATACTACTTATTGATCTTCAAACAGATACAGGAAAAAAGGTAAAGAAGAAATGGAAAGATAGGGGTATTTAAGAAATCCATTAACACAAAATGGAATTATGATCTGAAATACATACTCATATACTAGTGTAATTCATCTGTTAAAACACAGCCCTCTCAACACACCACAGCACCCAGATAACTCCAGTGATCAGCATCTTCCTTTCATGCTTCTCGCCCTGTGTGGTATCTCCAGTAAAGGTCAAAAGTACCTTTGCTTCCATTTAAGCCTGTAATCTCATTCTTCAACTAAGCAATCATTCCAACTTTACAGGGAAAGAATGGTGTCTCATTAAAAACGACTTATTGTTTTGTGGGAACCAGAATGTTACACATCTTCGTTCTGTCTTAAGACTTGATTGTATTTTTAAGGTTTCTACCGCTGAGGTTGGCCAAATGGTGGTGAGGAATGGTACTGCCCTTGCACCTGGAGGAGCTCAGAGGTCTGCATGCCCTGAAGAGTGATGCTATCAACCAGTCATTTCAATGGGGCAGTGCCAGAGCACTCCTAAGATGGGTGCTACCTGAGCCATCACAACTGCTGGAGGACCGAAGTCTAAGAGGGGCCCTGGCATTCTGGCTTTCTACATAACGAACAGAGAGACAGTCTTGTCACCTAAGTGTCACAGTCACTGCATCTCTCACAGGGGGTCCTGAGCAGGGCACAACAATGCTTCCTCCCCCCACTCCTCCTCCTCAGTCAGCTAGCCTTGTTTGTCATTTAGCAAGGAGCTGTCATGACATTACCGAAGGGGTGGTCATACCGTTCTCTGCCAGAGGTCAGTACATACTGCCTCTCAACTCTAGTTACCTCAGTGTTACCTGTGCTTCGCACTGACTTCTGCATGAAATGAGTATCAGCCTATTGGTATGCAATGACTCTATTATCACCTCACTCACCTGAGACAGAAGGACCCCACCTCTTCTCTCTCCCATCCCCACAGGCAAGCGGCAAACCAGCTCGTAGTGAACGTGCTAATATAAGAGCAGTGGCAATTAGCAATATCCATCGTCTCATTACAACCATCTGCTGAGGCTGCCACAAAACAGACATCTTTCCATTGCTTGTCCCCTGACTGAATTTATCATTTCACAACATGCAGTTTTTCCTTGGTCAAGGAATGACCTTGCTAGTACTGTTTATTATCTAATAGATCTCAGACTGAAAGTCCATGTCATACTCCATAAAAAAATATGGTGAGTAAAACTTAATAACTGTAAGAATAAAGTATCTAGCATTCAATGCAAAACATTAATAATAATTAAAAAATGCCATTTCTTTGCACGGCCTTTTGACCAACTCAGCTAACAGACTCCAGGCTAGGAAATATTGAAAATAAATTAGGGAAGGAGCTTACTGGTCACTTGTCAGCTTTGATAGGCATATACCTTTGCTGTAGCTGGCCAGCACAGTGCAATGATGGTATTTAAGTACTGCTCTGTGTTGTTTGCATAAATAGTAGCTCAGCCGCCAAGTCCCAGGCAAGGCAATCTAAATATAACCTCTGGCACTGTTCTGCAACTGAGTCCAATTTGTTCCCAAGACCTGGAAGCATTCACCATGCACACATGTGTGTTTCAGCCCCCCATCTGTTAAATGAGAATAATCACACTTCATTTGTAAAGCACTTCATGTTCTACTGACAAACACCTTGTATTGCTTTGATTTCAGTGAGTCTGGCTGCCAGAGTAGAGTTACTCCAGCATATTGCTGTTTATTTAGACTGAAGCACTTGGGGCAAAGACCCTTCTCTTTTGTTGAGAGGCAATACAGAGAGAATACTGGATCACCTTTATCCCTCTGGTAAACTGGTCATTCTGCAGCCATAGTTCTTTGTAATGCTGTTTTGACACAGTTCTTGCTACAGCTGAAAGAAAAATGGAAATGATTTTGCAAAAAACCCTACTCAGGACTTGGTTCTGATCCAGAATTCAGTTAATCCAAATCCCTTGATATGTGGGAAGAGTCAGGAAAATGCTTTCCGTAGTCACTGTCGGATTAGATTTGTTCCCCCCAGAAGAGGACACGTTTTCAGAGTAAACTCTCTTTTCTCTCTAGCTTGGCACAAACTACCATGTGATACAGTCTGATAAAAGGATGTTTCTTTACATTAGCATAGCAGACTTACTTGTCAGTTGTAGGCTAATTATCCTGGCTCCTTGTTTGGGGACTGTGGAATCCCTTGCAATAAATTGCATTTTGCTGAGGGCAGCAATTTTACTCCATTTCTAAAGAATGTCAACACAAAGTTGTGGGGTTTTGTATTTCCAGTAAAAACGGTGTATGGCGAGGGGAGAAAAACAGCACACCTGCCACAGTATTTCCAAATGAAATGTCAAACTAGTGCTTTTTCCTATGTAGTTCAAACAACAACAAAAAAAAAGAGCATAGATCTGATAGCAAAATCCACTATGTTGTTCCCTCCCCATTTCTGAAGCCCTGGAAGTAGAACAAAATCTGAAAAATTAACTCAATGCAAGTAAATTATTAAACTCTATTATGAGTGGGCACTCCCAAAACCAGACAACTCATTTGGACACACAGTCAAGCAAGTGTCAGTCCTAAAAGGCAACTTCCAGTGCAATCAGGCTTCTTTTTTCTTTTTAAGCAAGATGAATTTAGAAACACTGAAAATAAAAATATCGGTTAAATTTCAGTTCTTCAGTGACCCAACAGTGCTAACTCCAACAGCGTGCACCTAGAGAACAGTAGGGACCTCTTTCCGCATTCAAACTTCTAGATGAGAAAGTTCAGTTGATTTAGTTTTGGGTTTTTTTTGCTTTGGTTTGGTTTTTTTCAGTTGGAGGAATACCAGCATCTGCTGAAAGGACTCAATAGACAGAAATCATTAGCATATCCACAATTTGGGCCAGACACTCATGTTGCTAGGGTGATTTATGCCAACCGACATAATTTGCACTTTTTTCAAATTATACTCTGACTTGATTTTTTCAAATTATACTCTGACTTGATTTTTTCAAATTATACTCTGACTTGATTTTCATACTTTCAGTAAATTATATTTTCTAAAGACAATCTAAGAATACTTAGGAGTAGCAACAAACACCAGTGGTGATACGCAGTCTAAGATCGTCCTGTTTTATCTCCTCTGAAGAGGGCATCTCCTCAAAATGGTAAGTCATAAGAGGACAGGCACCATTCCTTTGGGTGACCAGTTACTTTTTGTGCCTCATTAAAAAAAAAAAATGAGGAGCAGGGGCGCCAAGTGTTTGCACAATTATTGTTTATTCATGAAATGCAATAACGTGGTTCCATAACTTCCAATGCCTCAATATACTTTTCATTGTATCACCAGACTGTGCAAATGGCATCACTGGGAGAGGGGGGTGAATGTGTCAGAAAGCCTTGATACTTTCAAGTTGTATGGCACATAAGATAGCATAAGGGAGCTGCAAATAACATATTTATAGGGAAAACAGATATTTCCATGCTCTTTTTCAGGAGATTCTGTCTTTCATTGTGTTGTGCATTGCATCCAGTGCTCTTCCTAATCCAATCTGGTACCTTACAAAGGTCATAGCTATGAATGAGGGACTTGCATACTGTTCTTCTCTCCCCTTTTGCACTGTTTGCTGCTGAAGGACACTTGTGCTCTAACCAAGTAGGCTAATGCCACCTTAGAGCCCTTGAACCCCCTCATCTTCATGTCCCGTCCAGTGACAATCCAGGGGCAGCACAAAAGAGGAAGATCAGTGTGCTCTCGATCAACTTTTTCCTGCTATGTAGAAGGAAATCTCCCAGGGGAAAAGGGAGCTATAGAAGAAAGGATACACAGAACACAAGAGACACTCTGAGCTTTTTCACCCAACCTGAAAATAAGATGCATAGGAAAGACTACCTTGATACATTTAAACTTTTGCTTTACAATTGCTTAGTTCCATTTTCACTACCAGGCATCAACAGCCAGCATGAAACTAAAATCGGCTATATGCAGCACCCTATAAATGCTTGTTAACACAATCATGATCTGTTACACACAGATCCTGCCATTCCACCCCAGAAGTATAACACACCAAGCTAATTTGCAACAATTTGCCTCTGTGCAAAAAAGACAGTAAAAAATCTGTTTACTCCAAAATATTCGCTGCATCTTAGGATGCTACTTTAAGGAAATACAGGTGTAAAACTAATGGAAGAACTGATATCAGGAAGATGAAAGCAGTAAATAATGCTAAGAGAAGTCCTGCCTCACACTTATCTGGTCATTATTTCTTTAAACAACAACATAAATCAAAAGAATAGTGACCATCACTGGACCACAAGGCATATGGATGCTGTCCATTAGGGAAACAAAAGTAGAAATAAAGAAAAAAAAAAAGGCAGGCCAAACACTAAGCAATAGAAATGTTGATCCTAGAATTTTCCACTCATAACTGCTGTCATTTGTGGGGTATCATTAAAGATTGCCACCCTGGAAAATAATGAATGTCAGGTGTAGCCTCCACTCCAGTGCTGATGGATACCATCTCCAGTGTGATGAG
>NW_008825271.1:7407439-7423576 GCF_000699105.1 Pygoscelis adeliae
CTGAACCCTACATGACATCTTTAATCTCCTGATTTAGAATCCATTGTCCTCTACCAGTTGTCACTCTCCTGAAGGAATGCAAGAATGCTGCCAAACACTGAAAAACGGACAGCCGCAGCAAAGGGCTATCAGCAGCAATCTGGAGGTGCTCTGCCAACAAAACACTTAAATGTTAGTTTAAAAAAAATTCCATCTCCAGGTTCTTCCATTATTAATTAAACATTTTCTGGTTTCCAAGACAAAAATGCTTGCTCAAACATGTCCTTGAAACCAGAGACATCAACACCGTAAGCTTTCGAACTAACATCGAAGGGCAGCTCTCTGGCAGGGGAAAAATACCATGACTGGCACGAGAGCAGAGCTGAGCACTTCTTCATGCAGTCTGAGTGGACTAGGCACAGGTGGGGCACGTTTGATGCTACAGCCCAGTATGACAACTGATTTCCTGCTCTTAAATACAGGGTGAATATTTTGTACCCACCTACAGCCAAAACCATGGGCAAATGGAAGCCAGCATGGAGGGTCAGCATGTCCTAGCCTGTGTGACAGAGGCACTCGACCCCTTAACCGAACTAGCAGTAGTTTGGTACGGGCTCCAAAGGAGGTAAAGGCCTGAGCCATAGCCGGGCCGAGAACTCCTCTAGTTCCAATCTGTTCTCTGAAAACCCACAAAGGAGCAGAGTGACACAGTGAGCACCGATATATATGAGCTTGGAATACCAATCATGCAATTAACACATGAATAGCAGGTGGCTTTTCCAGGACTCATTCATCAAGGAACAAAGAATGTTGTGGGTACAAGGAGTCTCATGCATACCTTTTCCATCACATGTAATTTGCCTACGAGCCAACCACTTTATCCCATAAATATGACAGCCGAGGTGAGCCTTCTTTGAGCTCTCCCTGCTAGGCAGCGCGGCTGCGTGGCAGTGATCCCCCCTTGAGCTGGGACAGCTCTCAAAGTTGCTCCTTGAGGCAGAGAGACCTTTTACCAACGACAGATCTTTGGTAAGCGACTGATATCGTGCATAACCTTGTAGTATGGTAACTTTGATTGCATGCTGAATTGATGCTAATGAAACATTGCAAATACAAACCCTTAGACATAAACCATTGACCAAGTCCGAGACTAGGTTTGGACCTAGCCGCACCTAGACTCCTCTCTGAGAAGGAGTTTAGAAAGCAAGGGGGTCCACTCTGCACCGTGTGACTCAACGGGAGGGTCTTCCTTACCCTTTGTGTCTCCGGTCTCTCTGTGAATCATTCTAACTTGAGCATAACTCAGTTTTCCTTTGTATGTTTCTTCCATGCAGTAATTAATAGAGCGAACCTTGCCATCGAACCTAACATGTAAGTCGGACTTTCACAACATCATATTAAAACCACATCTGCTAATATCTTTGATGGTGATTTTTTAAGCGATCTAAATCACTCATTTCCATGACAGCCTGCTTCTGAATCACCCTTCACCTGGCAGCACAGACACAAATAGACACTAAGCCTAAATCACCAAATCAACAGAAACTGCTATCCATTTCCATGGACTTTTATTCAAGCCTGTGCTGTCACTCATTTGGGATGAAACTCTCCAGTAGGACAAGGCCTTACAATTACATTAAAATTGGACTTTAAGTTTGGGACAGACTCTGTGCTGCTATTACAATTAATGTAATTGCAAGGCTGTGGCGATGCAGCCCGTGCAGTAAGCACAGACATGTCGATCAATAGCAGAACAGGCCCTAAAGCAATTTCCATCCCTCAAAATGGCAGTGATTTGCAAAACACTGAATGATGAATTCTGTAAGAATGATTGGCTTAAGCGTTAATAAAATCGTAACTATGAAGTCTAACTTTTCTGCTAGGACTGAAAACCATATGACATATCCAGAGCAGGCTGGAAACTAAATCGCAGAAGAATCACAAACTCCCACTTCAGTGGGGTCAGGACTTCATCTTAGGCAGGTCTTTTAATCATTTCAGAGCAAGGAATTCAATGCAAGTCCTTCACATTTCAACCTATTGCCTTCATCACTCAAGCATCCATCCTCCCAAGGACTCAGTGTGCTGACCTCCACGCAAACCCAGAGCAGAGCTCCTGAGTAGAACATGTTCCACTTTCTGTTGCATCACTTCACCCAAATTAACACCGAAGACAAGATGCCTTCCATCCTATTTGTGGATTTTCACTTATCCAACCATTTCTTTCTCCCCATATTAGCACGAGCCGAACCATTTGCAATGTAATAATTTCTTGTAATATAAATTCTTAGTTTGGGAGGAGTAAATTAAAAAAAGACAAAGTAAAGAAAGCTTTCTTGGTTAGAATTTTGGTCAATGGAATGTAAAGATTATCATTTATTGTAGATAACAGCTATATAAAAAAATGATGCTGTCAATGTGAAATGAATAAAATAAAGACAGTATTTTCACAAGCTTTCCCCAATGGCTTTAAGATAAGGCCACTTTGATATTGCAGGAAAGAGCTTGGTTTCAGCCTGCTATACAGATTGATACACTGGACTTGACCATTTGTGTGTTAAATGAGACTCCATCTTCTTTTTGTTACCGAACTTTTCCCTCCCCTTTTGAAACACGATGAAATATGATACACAAAACATACACATTCACCAGTTTGTCTGCAATTTTTTTCCCCCTGACTCCCTGGAATACACAAATCTTTTCATATACAATCATATTTCACGCAGTTAAAGTGCACTATACCAGAAGCTATGTTTTACCCTATAAAAGACTAAATTAACACTGAATTGCTCCTTACTGGTAACATAGATATGCATCCAAATTGAAGTCGTCGTCAAAATCTGTTGTATATATTAAAAGTTCTCATTGTTATTTAAGAAAAAAAAGGAAAATAATAAGTATTTCTTCCTCTTTCTTCTTCTCAAAAATAAATATACCAGCAAACTTCACAGAGTGAATTCTGCTCCTTTCTGTTTTAAAGGGAACCTATTGCTCAACTGAATTGCTTTCGCTACCTTATTACTTGAAGAGATTACAGCCAAGGCTGTATATTGTAGCTACCCTATATTTAGAAGCTGGATAATAAAACACATAAATAACACACTGAATAAAACATTAAGACATAAAAGGAGTTAAATAGAATAAAGGGCTAAAGCTTATTGTGTGCTAACCATGTCTGACCCGTTGAAATACAAAAGGACTCATAATTCTAATTAGTAAAATGCACAGTTATGATTTAAATCACGAGAAAGCAAACGCGGTGCCTGTCTGCGGCTGTGCACCGGAGCCCCTCTGGCAGCCTTGCAGGGCCCTCTGGTGGAACTGGGAACCATGTCCGTGGCAACCCGACAGCACCTCTAGGAAGAATGACGCTCCAACCCAAAAATGAGGGGAGAACAAGAAGCCTGGGTTTTCCCTTTTTCCTTGAAAGCAGCAATATTTCTAATACAAAGCTGCATTTTTCAGACACACAGCCTTCACTTAAGTAGACGTAGTCCTGGAGCCTGTATAAGGGAGGAATTTTTCCTCTGACTCCAATGGGGACGGGATTCTGTCCACAAAGTCCTTAAAGTTGTGAAAACCTGCAATTGATGTGGAACAATCCAGTCTGCAACCAGACCGCCTGAAACCAAAAGCATAATGAAGAGGTATTAAACAGGTCTGAATTCCAGCTGATGGTGACATTTCACATTCAGAGTTAAAAAAAAAGCAGACTCAGAGGGACCGGCAGACCAAAACAATGTCTGATACACAGACATTGCGTCCAGATTGACACAATTTTAAATAGCTATAGTAAGGCCGGTGCCTATGCTTCCCTCAGCTATTGTCACTGCAAAAGACAAACTCTTCAGAAGAGTAATTCAGAGCAACAAAGTCAGATGAATATTCTGAATCAGACATTTTGCCTATGTTCAGACATACTGAAACAATGTCCTCAGTACACCAATTGCTACTTTAGTGCATAAAGGAGCAGCCTTCTGCTGGGATGTTCCCAGTATCATTTAAGCCCACCTGCCACTCAGCCCCAGAGTCTGGTCCAACAGCATCACTGAATCCCTTATTCATCCTTCAGATGAACTGTGATGTTCATTTCTTCTTCACTTGATGCCTGCTTTCCTGATAACACACCCCACGCTGACAACTGATCAAGGTTTTACCTATCATAGGCTGCTATTCCTCTCTTGGTACCTAGTAGAGGGCAATGAAGCATGTACTTTCCCAGTGTGTTAGAGTGGTCACTAGGTTTGGGGGGGGGATTCTTCTACTCCTTCAGGGTACTGACTTCTCTTTGCTGTTTGGGACACAGAAAAGAATTATTAAACACCTAGTTCAACACATACCATCTGTACTGCCTTCAGCTGGTCTGGTTTGCTGTCCATCAAGGGTAGATCTTTGCCTCAGGTCCATGTACATACAATACTTGCCACTACCAAATGACAGGAGGTCTGCTTCTGTGACAAACAAGTAACTTTGACCATCCTACTGAGAGGTTAGACCAGCACCTCCTCAGAGAGCACCCAAAGAAGGACAAAAAAAAGAAGAGACAGACACGTTCTGAAAAAGATTGCTTTCCGTGAGCCATAGCAAGGGCAGAAAGAGCAGCAGCGAGGAGAGCCTTTGTCTTCTACGTCAAGAGCACTGCTGCATTATTCACTCAGATTGCTCCTACACAAGCCGAGCCTTTCCAAACATCTGTCTCTCCCTGTTCAAGCATCAATCAGAAGAAAACAAAGGAGAACACTCGTGGAATCCCAGAAAATTATCTCAGGTCCCAGTTCAGGCCCTGCTCAGCAGAGTCTACAAGAGAAGCTCGTCTTTCACATGTGATGGAAGTCACCAGTCACCTGAAAACCAGCTAGGAGAGCATCCTGGTTGCTGGAGATCACATCTAAGACGCCGGGTAGCAAATTACAAGTTTTCAGCTACATTTCACTAAGCAAAGATGTAGAGTTTACAACAGCTCAGTCTGGTGATAATTCCCTCCTGAACCCACTTCCCAATCTCTAAGGTCATGCATATTTGCTTGCCACTGCCATTTTTAACAAGACTTCTCCCATTTAACCCCTGATAACCCTGTAAATTAAACTGTCTGCAGTGCAACAAGGAATAAACTCCGTGAAAAGAAGTTGCTACCTATTCCTTCAGTTGGCTAAAAGACAAAGCTGTCCCAGTGCACTCAAACACAGTGATTTATCTCCAAGATCTGCATCATCCTGCAGGTGCTGTAAGCAAGCAAACCATTAAGGCTACCACTGAAGTCTTCACTTGAAATCACAAAGAAAAGTGAAAATGTGAACCGTGTAAGACAATTCAGAGGCAAATTTGGTCCTGCTTTAAGCTACAGATGTCTATTAAATATATGGATTTTGGGTATGTTAATAATAATGGACTTTCCAAAAATCTAGACCCTTCAGCAAGCAGGAGGCCGGAAGCATTTCAGGTGAGCATCATCACATAAAACACATTAAAAAATAAAAAATTGGCATCCTCAAAAAAGCCAAGCTGCACTGGTAATTCATGACAGAAACCGCTCAGCTGGCTGTATCAATTAATGGTCTGCAAGTCCAGCCCCCACATGAGGTCACCTGAGGAAGTGTCTTTTCAATGCTTCATCATTCGTGGATCCTGACTTATAGCAGTGAGGTGAAAACAAATCTTTTCTGGTACTAAATGTATGTGGCTTCATTCAGCACAGCATGGAATTGATAGTTATATCAGTATCAGTTAGGTACTCTGGGAGTCTGAAATACTGCCCAATTTTAAATAGCTATAGTAAGGCCGGTGCTTATGCTTCCCTCAGCTATCGTCACTGCAAAAGACAAACTCTTCAGAAGAGTAATTCAGAGCAACAAAGTCAGATGAATATTCTGAAGTGTTTTCTCTACTTAGATGTAAAGGGAGCCTGCTGAAATAATCTGCATAAGCAGCATCTTCAGTGATCTAATGGTAATGAGAAGGAACATTTCTCCTCTACCTTTTGCCTAGTTAACTCTGCCAGTCAAAGCAATTACGGTGTTCAAATGAAAAATAGGCTGCAGCCTCCAAGCTGGGCTCAAGACCCACTCTGCTTCAAAGCAATGGCAGGACTGGCTTGCTAGATTGAACAGTCTTTTTCTCCACTAACAGTTATTCAATGGTGGTGAATATTTTGCAGAACAAAAGAACGAACCAGGTCTGTCTTACACTTTATTCCAGTGAAGAGGCCCTTTTTGTCAAAGGGATTGCTCAATGGCACTCTCTCCCACTTTTCAGAAACAGGATGGTTATTGGGTCCTTAAAGATCTAGTCTCTGTTCCTGTCTGAATGTTGCAGAGAGCTGTCAACTGTCATTCTTTCAGGCACCATCTAACATGACCAACCAAAGTCAATAACTGCCTTTTCCCAGATTAGGCTCCTTAAAAATGGTAGTATTTTGAAAAGAAAAAAGTCAATCCCCACTTTTCATCTTAAATGCTATTGTCTGCTCTTGGTTAATAAACTTTTAGCTTTAATGAGTAAGCATTTTTTCCAAAAGTGATAGTGATGTCAAGTATATAGCTTGAAACACACTGATTTTCAGGAGCAGACACAGCATGTTCTCAAAAACCAGCTCCTCCTAAAGTACCCCAGGCTAAGCACCTCATGCCTCATAAATAGCATGTATTTCCCACCTCAGTGCATACCTGTCACGTTACAGCTGCTTGACACAGGACAGAGCCTTTGCCAAACTCAAAGCTTGAATTCATCCCTCTAATGAGCTTCGGGACATTTTATTTTGAAAAAAGTTAATGTTGTCTATTGACTGCAAAAATTTTATCTCAATTGCCATCCAAGAACATGCTAATTTGTATTAAACAAATGAGGCTAATTATTTGCTTTCCACAAAACAGACTACACTAAAAGCTCTAAATTGTTTGCTTTCCTGATGAACAAGGCATTGTCTTGCTCACATAGATTCCATCACAGATCTGATCATATATTAGAAGGTCAATCGAGGTGTTGTACCAAACAGCAAAGATAAGATGAGGCTGGGAAACACAGACCCTTTGAGAAGAGCCCCCCCAAGCCCTCTAAATGCTCTATGATACCATATGCCAGACACAGGGAGCTGGAGAATCAAAAATGGGGTGACTGTTTCATCTCTACATGGAATCATAAAGTGGGATGGGGGTCACTTCAGTGTACACATAAGAGAAACTCATGTCTGGGGAAGAATATGACACCATAGTCTAAAAAGGTCCATGAAGGCTCCAGCTTCAAGGGTGTCTATTTGAAAAAAGAGCTCCGTAATCTGACCAAACTATTCATGCAGAGCAGAACCTTTCTTTAGCCTACCAAAGAAAGCACTGTACACAAATTTGCTTAACAGTTGAGCAGCTTGATTGTGTTTTACAGCACCTCTTTGATACGGGGGAAAGAATTCTCATTGTCAATTAAAAGTATGCAAGAATTCTTACTGTCAATTAAAAGTATGCAGTCAAGCATTCTGGAATATTATGTTAAAAATATTGTCATAATTCACATAACACATGAGTGTTCATCATACAAGCCCACAAAATAGGATCACTACTGCCTTATTACAGGTATTTCCCTTAGGTACACACGCAAAGTGCATCTTTAAAAGACAAAAATAACATTTCTTTTTACAAGACTCTTCCCTGAATGACAAAAGCTGCAGAAGGCTGTTCTCCAGGTTTTGCTGCGTAGTCAGCTCTGAAATGCTCTGCTAAGCAACAGTTGTTTACAGGAAAGGTCAAGAGGGCCTAATTAACTTGTCATTGTGCATAGACCCCCTTCCTCATTGAAGTGATTCAACTAGTTTCCATAACAGCTACCTGCAAAATGGTAATACGGATCATCCTCTAACACTGTATTCACTGGAATTGCTTTATGGGCTTTTGCTGCAACACGTCAGCTATTCTCCATAACCTGTGACGGCGTTTCACAGCAAATACATATGAGTGCTCCACAGCACCAGGGAACGCAGGGCTGGTGATGGGATAAGGCAAGGAGGGGGTTTGTGTAGCTCTTAGGTACACACACACTGCTGATGTGCTATGGGCATGTAGATAGAGCAGCTATATGCAGGTCAGAGTCAGTCCTGCTTGCCAGGACTGAAGAGATTTTGGCGAGCACATGAGGAGCCTTCAGCTCCTACCTAGACTATCACCAGAAGCAGCCAGGAAAGAGATCAATAGGTTGTCTCATCTGGAGGATGGAGCCTCTAACAAATGCATCCCCACTTCCTAGTGCTGAGCTGAAGTGGATGCTAACATTAGACCTAGACCCACAAGAGTCTGCCTCAGAGCTGAGAACATTACATCTGTATTTAAGGCATTACACCTAATTTAAGAATGAGATTACACCACGCTAGCAACACTTGCAGAAATCCCCAAGCCAGCATGAAGCTAACTATGGTACTGAGAAGGCAGTCATCTCATCATGATGTTGCAGCCAGGCTTTTGACCTCTCCTAAAAAGCAGAGCTCACAGGTGGTATTTTGTTAACTTACCTCTCTCTCTTCTGGGATCAAAGGTGACACAGGGCTGACTCAGCTATCCAGATTTAGGACTTGCACTGATATCTTTGCATTAGCATTAGTACATCCATATTTATTTCTGCATTCAAGCTGATGTGTCTGCTCAATTCTAGCACGGAGACGTTGCTTCGAAGATGCAGTCTGGTATCTCTTCATGAAGCCAACCCAGCTTGTTCTGAGCTATTTCTGTTATTTATAGTAAGATAGTACATTGTGCCTGGTAGATATACCCTACTACAATAGCACATTCTCTTAAACGCAGTATCTTTCTGTTTGCCTCACTATGCAGGTTAGGAAAAGGAGCATACCACAATCTGAACTAAACCACAGTTCAGTATTTGTGTAACTTAGTGAAAGAACTGGCTAACATAAGTCTGAGGGCTTTGATCTATTGCCCACCAAAGCCAGTGATACCGTTGTAAAGTCTCTTGATAACAACTGGATTAAGAGGGAGAAGATAAAGATACATTTCAGAGTATCTTTGGAAAAGGATAAAGCAAAAGGACACGAACAAATCCCAAAGTCCTAGCAGTCATGAAGTCACTCCAAAAACCGTCTGGTGAGCTTCAATACATAAAATTACTAAAGAAAAACCATGAAAATTTACAATAGCTCATTTTTTGTTGCTGTTGTATTTTAACCCATTGCACTGATTATAACACACTGTCAACAGCCTCATCAATTATCCATTGCTAAAAAGTGGGCTGTAACATTCTGCAAGTGGTATTAATTGGTCTCAGTAGCACATAATGAGTTTAAAAGCTCCTACCTGTGTGCCCCCGGGGATGGTGGCTAGAGGCGGACAACAATTTACAGCAGACCATTAACACATAGACCAGAAAGAGCCAGTCAGATAGAAGCATTGATTTGGCACAGAATCTCATCCTGGAGGCAGAAAAGGAAGCAGGTGAGTGAAAGAACAATATGAGTAGGGAATAACATAAAAATGATGCAGGGAAGGAAAAGCTGAAAAGATGCTGAAGAATAACTAATATGGCTCATTACAAGGTAACACTGACAAAAATCATATTCATGGTTTGGTTGGGATCAATTCTTTGTTAAGCATGTTTTATAATTAGAAGCAATGCAACGGCTATCACACATCATATTACCCCCAAAGACATGTTTATAGCACCACATTAGGAGCGCAATACATTTCTATGAATCTGAGATAAGGGGTTGGTGTGGAGTTTTTTCAGATTAAGATGCATCCACACTCAAATTTAAATATACATATTTATAAGCCATGCTATATTTTTAAACTGCACCTGCCTCAAAATCATAGGAACATCACAGCAGAATGTCCTTTTTACTCAATACTTCTCAGGACATATTTGCTAAAGCTACCAGCTCCCATGTAGCCATGGCACATGAATTGGCTGGATCTCCCAAGCACACAACATCTGCCAGCTTTCCTGGAGATCAGTAAGTTTGCTGAGGGTTAAACGCTCACGAAACCAGCACCTCAGTCAAATATGCAAGGACTCACTGCTCTGCCAGGAGTGTTAGAAACCACATTTCAGAAAACAGTTGTTATAAAGAAGGCGGATGTTGTTAGTCTTATTCACGTTAGTGTTAGAACTAAGACCACGAATCCTCAGTAATTTTGCTGCAAATATCTACAATTAAATCCCTCAATAGCTTATGTTATGCCATTCATCATATAGAAAGGTAATCTAATCATTTTCTTAAACTCAGTTATGATGATTTATTACTTGTGCGATACATAAATGGGCATTATGCACTCAAACCCTTAGATATGTTCCACGCTTTCAGCAAATGCTGTAAGCAGGCATACATCAAATTAATTAAAGGCAATTTATAGATTTGCATAAATTGAACTAAATACTGCTTTCATAGCAGTGACGTTAGTCTGCAGTTAATCAGCACGCTGGGATTTAGGCAAGCCTATAATAAGTATGCTTATTTGCACCTTGCACCAAGAAGTCCTTTGAGAACTTCCTTCCCCTGCAGATTCCAGTTCTGATTCTTCCAAGTATTTTCTAAATAAATTTATCTGTATATCTTTAAGATACCTGAGACTATTCAGCTAATTGAATATTCAAGTGCTAAATAGACTGATAGTCAAAAAAAAAAAAAACCCTCATGCCTTAGACAGCTCTACTGTCAAAGCCAGGTGAAGCACTTTGGTCCTGCTTTAAATTTGATAACCATCTACAAATGAAACTAAACAGATCCCATGTTTCCTCATTTAAAAGTACCTGTATAGTTTTCCCTTTCGCACATCACAAAACAATTTTGTTCTCTCATTGTGTATGAATGGGAATGTTGATAAAGCCCAAACAAATCACAAATGCACCTATTAATATCAGAAGTTAAGAGACCGAAAACCTGTTGTATGTAAATATATTTTAGCAACAAACACTATTTTACACTTGGGAAAAAAAAAAACATTGGTGAAGAGCCCAGCACCTTCAGCTGTCCTTGTAGACTATTCCAGCCTATAAACCTTTTTAAAAAGCTACACAAATATTGCTAAAAAATAATTCACCATGTCTACAGATTTAAGAAAAAAAAATTACATATAAGTAAGCAGCATTTTAAGGACTGATTTGGCAAAAAGATACCTTCCCTTGCGTTAAGAAGGCGCTCTGTTTTGAGCCCAGTATGTTGCCACCCTGAATGCAAGTGAACCAGGACAGGAAGAAACACACTGAGGCTCTTTTGCAGCAGTATATAGGAGTCTTCTGCAAGCACAAGCATGAATCAAACCCAGAAGATAAAGACGTCACTAGTCCTTGCCTACCCTACAAGTATCCTCTTATAGACGCCTAACAGGCTAATTCAGAGCAGCTACACTTCAGCTAATAAGCATGGACCTAATTCACCTCCTGCACCCAGCTGAACCACATAATGCTACTGCAGCTAATGGGATTGAGTCACTGTGAAAACAGCATAAATGTTATTATTGCTGTTGATCCAATATTAGTCTAAGGAAACTGCCCAGTAGGCTTTGAAATCAACCTACCATTTCAGATTTCAGTCACCCAAATCTTCCCCAGGTAACTGAACCTCATTTTCTTGAGGAGAGAGCTGAATTTAATCTTAGTTTTCTCACTCTCTCCATGAGAAACACACAGCTTACACCTCACACACCAGTTACCGCTAAATAGGACGTCATCATCTGCTCGTCTTGCAATACCATCCCTCTGTGCTCTAAATGCAAACACGGGAATCTGATCCAAGTATCAGTGGAGACCCCAGCTCTGGTGTCACTCTGTAGCATCATAATGAAGACAGGGACCTTCCTTCAGGTTTCCTGAGGTGTGACTGAAAGCAGGATTTAACCCTCAGAATTAAATACCACAGATCAGACATTTTGAGCATGTTCTTTCCGTGTGAGTTGATGGAAGGGACAGGTATTTAGTCAAAAATCAAGCACTGCATGCTCAACAGCTGCTATTTCAGCATGTAAGTGAACCCAGGTGTTCCCACCATTCCCAGGGCAGGAGCAAAGCTGGTCTCAGTGGAAATGGTTGTGTGCTGACCTATTTCAAAAGCTTTCCCAGCTTATGAGTCTGACTCTTTTGAAGTCATGGCCCTGACGTTAGACAGGGAATGTGAAACCAGGTTTCATCAGGTTAACAGAGTAACCTTATCCCTTTGTAAGTATATTCAAGTCCAGGAATAAGTGTATCACTACAAAGCTTCAGCTTAGTTATATCCAAACTGAAAGGCTGCTAAAAGCATCCAGTACCATTAAAATGATACAACATTTGCAAACTGTAGTCTGCCTTGCAGGTAGACAGGACACAAGTCTTCAGCCCGCTAATACAAAGAAATACAAGAGGATCTTTAAAAAGGCAGGGAAAAAACGAAATTTGGCAGACAGATGTAGCAAGGGGTGCTGAGCCCTTCAGCATCAGTGGGCTGCCGCTTTCAGAAATGTCAAGCCTTCATTCTCTGTTGGATTCAAGTGGATATTGTTGCTAACCAGAACAGCAAATCTTCAGTGTCATTTGAAAGATAAAAAGTGCTCTTACCTTGGGGACTTTGCAAGAATTTTGTTCCAGTCAAACACAATTATTTCAGCGTGTTTTTCATAGTTATTCCAGATTCCCATTTGCGGCAGCAAATAAGCCTTTCTGCATTTCAGAATTTTTCCTTCACTTTGGGGACCTAGAAAGAAAGCCATATTACACTGCAATTAACGTCTGGAATGGTGCTGTGAAATAGATCTTCGTTACCAAAACCATTGTTTCACAGTGCCATCTACAGTGCAATCCAAGGCAAACGACAGCAGTCATATTGCTCTTTTCACTCGTTTCCAAGAACACAGAGAAACTGTGATAAGGCAGCTCTGAAATATCACTACATCAAATAAAGGCAGAGTTCACTATACTAGAAATTACAAACATAATGTGTGCAGCTCACTCTGTCCTTATAACCACGTGCCCTCTCGCCACCCAACCACTGTGAAAGCTGTTAGGTCTACGACACCACCACAGCGCAAACAGATTTCCACACGCTTACTTGACACCTCCAACAGTTTGAACCAGAGATTATTGAAGATGGGGAAAACCTTTGATTGTCTTCATAAAGATTTGGCCAACACCCTCAGAGTCTGGCTGCCTCAGGACCAGAGGGTCTGTAGGGTCTCATCCATAGGATCGTGTCTGTGTGATCAATGCATTATAGCACCCTCTGACACTTTTGTCTCTACTTGCTTCCAGCACCACAACTCACACCCAGCCCACCTATACCCAGAAGCTACGCTTTGAAGTCGCTGTATGGAGACACTTTTGCAGCAGTACTGACAAACGTTCCACAGAATAATGACCTCAAACACTCTATTTCACAGACATTCAAGTCTCTTTGCTTTTATTGTTTATATTTGTTCTCTCACTTCTATCCCTGGGCTCAACTTGACCTTCTGCTATTGAAAACACAACACAGTGCAATTTGTGAGAGTAATAATAATGTGGTCTTCACCTACGGAGTGATCACAATAACCTTTTCTCATCTTCTTCCAGCACTCTTTTCATTTCACTCTTCCTTTCATCAATTAGAAATTTGCTTTTAAGAAACACAAAATTACACTATCACATTGGAGAGCAAAGCATCTCTGGGGTCATAAAAGCACATAGGCAGACTCCTTTCAGAAGCTTAGGACAGGAAAGCCCCTGGCTCAATACACTCACCTCCTTTCTGTTCAGAACACCACGAGAAAATAGAGTAATTGCTGGAATTAAAGAGGTACCAGGCCAGCAATCTATAATTAATCACATTTTACTCTGTCTTTGCTTTCCAATGTGGAGAGTTTCAGAGTAAGCCAAAATCGCAACGCAGCAGTTCTAATCAAAACAAAATGTGGGCAAAGAGATGTCTTAAGACAAAGCACTACCATCCTGTATTAATCCTTTCTTCCACAAATACACATAAAATAAAAAAAAATCCGTGTGCCTCAAAAGAAACCTTTTTGAGAAAAAACAAACAAACAGGCTTTTCAATATAGTATTGAATGACTGAAATGGTTGTGTGGTACATTTTTACCCATTTCATAATAGGACAGATGATAGATAAATATATTCTTACAGTGCTCTTGTAGAAATCAATATTGCAATATACTAACTTGGGTTTTAGTGCTTATCTGTTCCATAATTTTTATTAGAGAGGGGAAAAAAACTTGTGTAGATGCATCTACAGGTAAATACTAACTTTAGTGAAACCTGTTCTGTAAACATATGTTAAACACTGGTAAAAGACAAGGAAGTATTGATTATTCTAACTCATTCTAATTAAATGGATACAGCAAAAGCTGCAAATGATACAGCCACCAGTGTATCTTAGGGCTTTCTGATGCCTTCCAGGCAGTGCTATTTCTTAAGAAAATAGGGTTGTTTGAAGGGAGTGTAAGGCAAACTCCTACAGTGCAATCTTAAGTCTGAGATTCAGCTAGCTTTATTTCAAGAAAGGAGGGAGATCAGAACAGAAGCAAGAGGCTCACCTCGTTAATAACGGTAAAAGGAATGCCAGGCTTCTCATGGCGAAACCCATGTTTTGTGCGTATTTTGTGATTGGTGGTTTTAATGCTGGTCCCTGCCTCATCTCAGGGCGCAGCGTTACTTTGGAAAGCAGAGCTGCTTATTTGCAGGCTGCACAAACAAGCAAATCGCTCCTGACCTTCTGCGCCAGGAGCTCTGCTGGGGCAGCGTGGCCTGCGAGGGCAGCTGCTCCCACGAGCGGGCACCAGCCCTCCCGCTGGCCACCTGCGAGCAAACCAAGTGCCACTTTAAACAGAATAAAAATCAGCGTCACCTCCCAAGAGGTGCCGATACATCTGACAACAACTGGAATTTTGTGGATGAAGTCCCTGATGTCGACGCAGCAGGGTTAATTCACGCAAGAGGGATTTGAACAGAAGTTACCCACGGAAAGCAATCTTATGAAGAAAGGGGTCATTTTTATACAACGAGCTCTAGCCAGGAGGCAACTGAGCGCCCACCTCCATCTCTAGCAAAAGAAAAGAAGGAAGGGGGAGAGGGGAAGGGCTCCGCTCTCAGCATTTACGCATGAGCTGGCCATGAACAACTCCTGCTTTGCACGTTAGTTGCCCCAGACCCCGCAACTCTCCTGTGCCAGTATTTAGGGCATCCACGAGCCTGAACTAAGACTGTGGGTTCTGGTATCTAAAGGGAATTGCAATGGTCAGATCTGCTGCACCTCAGTCCCAGCACAGTCCGTCTCTGTGCCTCTGTGCTTGGGTAAAATGGGTATAAACAGCATTTCCCTATGCCAGAGAAGCGTTTCAAGAACAGAAACAATAAAGGTCTAAAGTTATTTGGAAATTGTATGAGCACTGTATAATTCCTTTGACAGATGGAATAAGATAGCATTTTAAATTAGGTACTTTTCCTACCAATATTTACATGTTGTAAAATAATTCTTACGGCTACTTTCTGTAAAGAATAAATTACTAAACCATTCTATGCCATCTTTTATAATAAGCTAGTAAATAATTTAGAAAAACCTCCTTCCGTTAAATATTTAAAAGGCCTTAATTTCTCCATTCTCAATAATTCCTCACTTAAAATAAACATAGCGCATCCCTTAAAAGACTCCTCTTCTGGAAAGCAATTGGTAGCAAGGAGGCCACGGACGCCACACGCTTCACAGGGTGACTTGCCAGCCTGAGAATTTAACCCCACTGTCAGCCCTGTTAAACTCTTTAACGTCCCACCGAATAAAGAACTGAGAGAAAACACAGCAACATCTGCAGTTTCTTAGAAAAAAACCCGGACTATCTAGTCTGGTCACGACGTGTATTTGAAAAGCGCCGCTGCTCGACTTTGAGGGGAAATAGAGACAAAATCAAGGAAAGAGCAAGAGCGAACACCTGCTTGGCCAGTTCTACCTGTTACGCACCAGCTAACGCATGCAGACCGCCCACTGCAGGGCTAAACGACTATAAACGGGACATATATTTAATAATATCCCTCCAAAGACCCCCACAGAAGCAGTTCGCTCTAGGGCCGGAGGGCAGGCCTCGCCCCTCAGGGGAGGGCCGACACCTGAAAGGTGCCCCTCCTCGGCCCGGCCTGGCAGCCCACAGCAGTTTTCGGGCCGCGAGTGGGGAAATCGTTCTGCCCGCGTGCAGCAACTTCATTTTTGGGGGGCTG
>NW_008825271.1:7424267-7444235 GCF_000699105.1 Pygoscelis adeliae
GGCCCGCCGAAATGGGCCAGCCAGAGGGAAAGAACGCGGCTCGGATTCTGAATTTGGTCCCTCAGCCCTCACCCAGCAACCTCTGCATCAGGTCAGGTAACTGTAGCTTGATCTGCAGACTTCAGGGGGCACTAAATTCACCACAGCTCAGTTATTCCAACAGTTAATTAACCTCGCTTTAAACGCCGCACCTGATTTCTAAGCTGAATTTGTCCGGCTTCCGCTTCTAGGCGTCTGATCTCCTTAGGCCTCTTGCTGGCAGATGAAAGCGACCTCCGCCCTCCGGTATGGCTGCCCACACTCGCCGCTCTCAGCCCGCCATCGGTCCCTGACTTTCACGTAAGCGAGATGGAGGAAGCCTCTCCTTGGAAGGCTCTGCACGATGAAATCCATCACGCGGCTCTTCTCTGCATCGCTGCCAATTTCTCAACATCGGGTGTTTTGAAGTGAACCTCAGAAGATACGGTAACCAGAGACGATCTTTATCGATATCGCAAACAGAGGTAACAAACCTTCCAGCTTGTACTTCATGTTCCCTCCTGATACGTCCTGCTTGTCTACACGGCTGACGCATCGCGTGGGGACAAGTAAGGTGCTTAAAGGTCTCGGTTCTGCCCATCATTACTCACACCGAGTGACAGTTACACCAGGTAGGAAGGCACTATGCAAACTGAGGAAGGACACAAAGTCATGCACGTAGTAACCTAAGACTATTCTCACAGTGCAAGAAAGCAAAACTTTTACTGAGCCCAATTCCTCTGTCCTTTACTCCCAGGGTAAACATCAATCTTTCTGCTGCACCTACTTCCCTACAGGTATCACTGAGGGAGACCCGATAACATCAAGCTCCATGAGGCAACCTGAATTGAGAAGGCTCTTCAGACAGCAAGAAAATTAGCTAAACGAGGTGGCAGCAAACTGCAAGTGTGCTTCCTCACTTTTAAGAAAGCCAGACATGTAGCAAAAAAACCACTGGGGGGCTGCTGCAGTTCCCAGCTCCTCTCAGACCCCAGCAGCCTCCCAACACACTTCACCTGCAATTTTTGAAGTGCTTTTTTTATGACATCACATTCCATTTATGACATCAGTCTCTGCTGGCGGCAGCTCAGGCTGTCACCACTAGTCAGCCCTTTCCACAGGAATATTTCAAAACCTCACTTAATAGCAACTGGGGAGGTGGGGAAGAAAAGAAAACAATGCCAATGAGAGCTAAAGGAAGTAAAACCCACAGCCTCCTAAGAAGGGAGTACTGGACTGCTATTATATCCACATAGCATGAGGTATCAACCACACCAGCAGCCGGACCATCCACACACAGTCAGACATCCTATGTGCCATGTGTTTTGGGGGAAATGTGTCTGTCTTCACCAGCATGTGGAGTTCTCTAGGGTATATCTGTCTTCACTGTCTCCTTTCGAGATGAGAGCAAACCTTCCATCCGTTGTGGGCATGTTAAGAGGATGTGCTGGGAGGACTGCAAAAATACGCCTAAGCCACCCTAATTCTCTGCCCCAGTCACTGTAGCCTTCTTCAGGTAATTCTGCCAGAGTGAGAATAGCGAGTTGACTGGATGCTCTGTTGGAAAGCCTTTTTCAGTTGGACTCATTTTAAGTGAGAGTTTGTGGCCTCCAGGTTTAATCCAGTGGAGCTCGGGTCACACAGAAGCAGCAACAGCAGTGTGCAGAATCAGAAAACAAATTCCAGCAAGGGAGTGAAGGTGAGAACTAAAGGACTGCCAGAAGATCTCAAGTTCACACAGTGTAAGGAGGAGTTTGAAATTGAAGCTGTTGCCTCCTCTGCTGAGGCAGAACAAATCAGGTGCCTACTCAGAACCTGATGCAATGCAAACTACAGGGGCTAGTTCAGGTCCCCTCCAGGCAAGGGAACAGTAGCTTCTTCATATACACTAACTCCAGTGTATATTCTGGGGACCTGCGTCACCAGAACTCACAGCATTCAAGTGTATTTACATGGCAAGAAGTAGTTGTCTTGCAAATGAAGCATATGAGTTATGCTGGCACAAATAACTGATCACTTGCAATTCAAAAGTATAATCTCTGTGAATGAGAAGATCACCTAAAATAAATAGACTCTCATTTAGACAATTAATTTTTAGGAAAATGTTTCAGAACCTGCTCTCTCAACTCAAACTAAGTCCGCATCTTCCCTCCAGGAAAAATTCCTCCCAGAACAACAGGACTGCTCAGAGAGTGAAGTACGGCTATTCTAGCTGCAAAGTAGAGTCAGAATAGACCTTTTCTCCATACAGCATTATTTATTATTCATCCCCATCCTACAAAGAACTCTTCTGCCAAAGTAAACTCCTGAAGAGGTAAGTATTGCTATCAAGGTTTCATTTTTAAGGTTGCACAAACAGACTTCCCAACTTGGACAGCCAGCACAGCATATCTCCTCATTACAGCCCAGCATTTCAACTCTTTCAACTACATTTATCAGAGAGAATTTTTCATTGTGATTATCCAGGTTCTTTCAGTCCCCCACTACAGCTCGAAATCTTCCCCACCCCCTGGTGTATGGCCTACTTAAGAGATGGGCAGACTTGCAGGCGCTGTGTTCAAGGAAGCGCACAGGAATTGCTTCAAACCTGTTCAAAGAGGAGGCAGAGCGGAGGCAGTGCCCCGCTCCACTCCCAGCTGACCTCCCAGAAGCAGAGCAGTACTCACGTAAAGCAGGCAGCACGCCAAAAAAAGTGGAGAGAAACATCTTTGAAGGAAATCTCTTCAGCAGGTTGTTTCAGACAAGGCAAATACGCGTTTTCCCCTACTGCAAAATTTGCCTGCCAGGTAGCAAAGCAGTAAAGTTGTTGCACAGATAATCTCAAGCAATAAGACACTGTTTTCTATACCCTGAATTGATGGAGGAATTGCATTTCTCCCAAGGAAGGAAAAGATAACTAACCCAATAGCTATAGAGCAGGTCACACACCTTTCTTCCCACTCACCAGGGACCCAAGTGAGCTGGTAGGTTATTTTACAGAGGTCGCTTGGGGAAGGGAGGGAAGGGATGGAGGAGGGGGCCTCATGTCAGTTTGTGCCTCTGGATAATGCACTGGGAGGTCCCAGGCCTGTTCTGAGTGCCTGGTGGCCAGCCCAGGGCTCACATTCAAGAAGTAGATGATCACTGACTATGGGTGACCATTCAAATTAAGAACAAGAGGCAATCCCAAGGAAATAACATGAAAATTAAGAGATTCAGCAAGTGCGGGCAGTAAAGAAAGGTTGAAGTAGCTGTGTTTGTTTAGTTGAGAAAAGAGAGTTTATTGGAGACATGCTAACCATCTCCTTGAAGAGGTTTGCTTTAATGAAGGTCATGACTTAAAGAAGTGGTTCTCTGTAGCTACTGCAAATAGCATAAAAATAAATTAAGTGTCCTGCAAAGATAATTTGGTGTGTGCATGAGGAGAAACTTTCTGTGTCTAAGTGTGGGAAACTAGTGGTATAAGCTGCTCAAAAAACTCATGGAGCCTGCTTCGATGGAGTTTTTTTTTAAATTGGCTGAACACCCATGGGATGGTCAAGGCTCCCTTCTCCATCCATAGAGTTGGATTACATGTCTGCTCAGGGTCTGTAACAGGACATCATCTCCTTTATGCCTTGGAGAGAAAAAAGCACTGGAATATAAACGCGAGGTAAATAGTCGCTGTTCACAGTGTCGCCCTCAGTACCCTGACCACAGACAGTCATCAAGGCAGAGGTTAGTGGAGGAAAATTATGGCAGAAAGAAACTGAAAGTACCTCCTACACATATTGATTTTTTTTTCATGCAGACAGGGTCAGCTTGTGTTGTATGTAGATATCTTTCTGGTGGTTCTGAGGGTCCTTATGCAACCAAATGTGGTTCTTTCCAATTCTACTGCATTAGAATACTATATTCTCTTGTTATTCCCCAAAATACCTCATTCACAGTAAATAATTACAGCATGGTGACTCATGCTTCCCTAAGCTGTATTAGGCCCTGACTCCAACAAGGTCTGTCCATTTCTGTGTCACCAATGTAATCTGGTCTCTGCTTTTGTTTCAATTCATGAAACGCTCCAAGAGGAAAGCACAGAATAGCTAGTTTTGCTTTTAGAACACAAGCATGCTTTATGAGCAGTGGATGCACACTGGCTGAAGAAGAATCCCAACTGTCTGGGTGTATGGGATAATTGTTCCACTTGGGACTCATTAGCTAACTGTTAAAAGATTCTAATGAAAAGCATTTCATAAATACAGCACGAAATTTCCAGAAGTGTAATTATGGGCTGAATGCACATTTTTAGCACCTGTGTTACCAACTACATAAGCCGATAGCAAAATATCTTGTGGTGTACTATCTCTGTTCTCTCTGTCAGTCTCAGGGTAGTATGTAGGATAACTACTAGCAAATTGAAAGGTAACATTTTTGATATTCCCATTTTTGTACAAAGATAGCACAGTCAGCTTGGGATGGGTTGAAAATTCTGCCCCTAGCATACAGAATTTCTTGTGGCAATAGTGAAGAACAAAACTTGCACAGAAGGGGCAGAGACACAGACCAACTTCTTGATCTTGTTTTGCCACTTGACTTTCGTGCTATGGGACGAGCTTTCTACTCCATGTTAGAAAACATTGTTTGCTTATCAGAGCCTGCTCCTCAACTTATTTTAGAAAATCATGGCTCTGCTGAATAGGAAAATTCCAGAACCGGGTTCCTGACCCATCAGTTCAGGAACCGTTACTAAACAAACAAACAAAAAAGTGTAATATCATTAATCATTTTCTGTAATTGAATGACAGAAGCAAAATACTGCTAATAAGCTAGCAAGGCATTTTTATGGCATGAGGACTTGGAGTTGGGTCAATAAACAATTGCACTTTAAAGGAGAACCCAATTTTGTTCAATCTTGATCCTAGTTAAATGAACAAAAGCATATTCAGCACCAATCTCAAAGTTGTATTTGCTTTTCTATGGTTTGGCAACATCATGCTGGATGGAAGTACTGACCATCACGCAGAGTACACCCGCACTGTACACAGCACTGTCTGAGCTGGGGGTAACTTAATTCCTGTTCCAACACTGACGGAACTGGTCTTGAGTCCTGAACTCTGGTCTCTGTTCAGCATTGTACCATGGAGAAGTATTTGCTTGTTTGGGGCTAACTGGAGCACCACAGTCACAGTGTGGGCATGGCACAGTTGGGTTTAGCTCTCATTGGGTTTGAGAGACCCGGGTGAGGCTGCAGCTATACACTGTTTGTATTGTGCTCTTCAGGTACCAGGAGTCATACGAGGTTTTCTAATTCCTGACGGCAGCCTACTACTGAGTCAAGAAGAAGAATGAGCAGATAGATATATCTGTTAATTATCTCCTGAGCCCCTGGACCTGTGGCCCTGGAATCAATATTACATTGCCAGAAGAAAAAGCAAATTTAAAAAGTGGGCAGACCTCAGAAAGATGTATCATTTGTGATGTGTAAGCAGCACGCCCTAGCTGGTTTGGCTGCCCTGGCAGACCACTGACATGTACATGGAGTGACTCTACCTCTCTCCTGCAGGCCCTTGTCTTTCTCGTTGTAACCAGAAAAATTCCAATATGAATACATAAAGTAACACTCTCTCAAGTATTTTCATTTCCAGCAGTACCAGCTACTGCATGCCCTGATGCAAGAGAATTTCAGAAGTCCCATACATTACATTTTGCCTCCTCACCTCCAGAAGGGATTTCCTTCATTCTTTCCTCTTCCAGCCCGATCCTTCAGGCATCCTTCCCTGTCCCTTCTCAGCTCGCTCTGTTTCTTGTTCGCATAGCATCTCTTCCTGCCTCCCCTGGGAAGCTCACCTGCGTGGCAGCAGCATGTGCGTGAGCATCAAGAGAATGGTTGGCAGGCAGGGCCCCCCACCCCCCGAGTTTCGTGTTGATCAATGGTGAAAAAAAGTCTCCCTGTTTAGAGCAGGTTAATCATCTGCTGGCTGCTGTTTTCATCCCTTCATAGCCATGAGGAAGCCAGCTAGAGCTCTGGCTACTGTTGCAATGAAAAAGGAGCAAACCTCAAAAGGTGCTGAGGGATTGTGTAAGGAGAATAGTCCTAGACACCCTACTGTCGCTGCACTACCAAGACAGGACAGCAGCAGCCACAGCAAGCTGATACTGCTCTTCAGAAGCAGTAAGAGAAGTTGTTAGCATGGTATTTGCCCCCTCAAGCACCTGAATTATCAGAGGGTCCTCCTTCCAGTGCCTGGCACAGCTGAAGTTACAACGTGTTTCCATACAGGAGGCTCAATCAGTTACTCTGACTGAAGTAAGACCACAGCCAGACTTTGAATGAGTAACAGCATGTCCTCTTCACGGCTAAAGCTAGAAACTTACTTTTTTTTTTTTTAATAATTTTCTTTTTCACAAAGCTCAGAGGAGGCTGAACTTTAGGCTTTCAGTTCCCAATCTGCCTAGGATGGATTTTTGGTTTTCTATCGCCTCTTCATTCATGCAAAAGCCACTTCGTGATCACGGAACCACGTGCATGATTGATGGGAAGAGCTGGGGGGGGCGGGGAGAGTAAGTGGCATAATTTTGATTATGCTTTGAAATGCTCAGGGTTGGAAATAAAGTATGAGATCCCCCCACTTTCCCTGCCTCACTTGAAGGCAATTATGATTGCCTTAAAGATGCGAGATCTGTTGCAAGTAACAAATTGATGATTGTTTGTTTATTTTCAGGGTAGACAACAATCAGCTTTTAATCAGCTTTTCATCACCGCTAGAGAGCTATTAACTCTCTTAAAAATAATTAGAAAACAGAAAAGAAAAATGTCCTCCAATTACTTTCATCCAGGAAACTGGGACTTTATGAAAAAAAATCTCAAGATTCACAGAATAAAAGTTAATTTGGTGGCGCATTTAGCTCACTCTTTTAACAATGAGATAGTTATATTTGCCTTTTGGGGTGGTGACCAGACAATGTCCTATGTGTGCTCCTAAGGTGCAGTTAAGTGGCAAGGAGCCTTTGGTAAGAAAACTGGGGGACAGACACGCTTTGTTGTTATCACATTGCAGAGAACCTGTCCTCAAAGCCAAGAAGGGATGCCCTTCTTGATGGTAGGCATTAGTCAAATACAAGTTCTCAGATCAAATAAAGAGCTAACTGAACAAAAATGTAATGAGTTGTAAAAAGTAGATCACACTGGATTATGGATTCCAAGGAATGACTAACTAAACAGCGTGTGAGGGGCTGAGCTGATTAAGTACTTCCCCACCAGGACCCCCGTGGCTGGATTTTTTTTTTATTATTTTTTTCAATTGTCCATTGGAGATGAATTGTGATTCACTTTAAAAAGGGATTCTTCTTGTAAATCGATCAGCGTTAGACCCATTTGACCTACTAGTGTCTCTTTAAAGATTGATGAACTGAAACACAAAAGTGAAACTCTCTCACTTTAACTGTTCCCATCTGAGTTTCCTGCACTGTGAGATACATTTTTAAAGAGGCCTGTGGAGTGGTTGCATCATCGATTCAAATTCTAGGGTTATTGCACAAAGCATTTCCATAGCCTGGCGATAGGCAAGACAGCCACACAAACTGAAAGAAGGCCGTTAGCAAAGACAGTCACAGGCCTGTTTTAGATTAAAAACTGCTGTTATTAAAAACACGCTACATCTCAGGGACCATAACAGGAATTTGTTAGGCCTTTTACTTTAATACTGGTCACTAATTAAATGCAAAACAGCAACACTAATTAAAAAAAAAAAAGGTTATGGAAAAATCACTTACTGGATTTATATTTTCCCCTGTCCAAGTGAAACCCCTTCCTTGCAAATGACAAGCGTTTTGGCCAAGATTAGCAAGAGAGGCTGCAGGTAACCAAACCTTCACTCACCAGAGGGTACCACTGCATCCAAAAAGAAAGATAGAGACTTTTAATTTAGAGCTGTACCTTGCAGTATTTCAGGCAAACCCCACTTGTTTTCACATAGCTATCTGCCGCCAGTTTAGTCTAACACTTTGTTTTTCAACCAGGGATGAAGTCTTGCCCACCTCCGTCCTCCCCTAAAATTCACAGACAGTGGTCAAAATTCCTTTCTCTGCTCACAGATACTGTTTGGTGAGCACCCAAAGGACATATTCGAGAGAGTGCAACCACCCTTAATTTACCCTCCTGGTCCTTTTTCTAAGCTGATGGCTTTGAGCAAATAGAATAAATACTTGGGTATTTATCTGTTCAGCTTCATTCCGATTGTACGATTTTGAGGAGGTATTTGTGAGTACGAAGTGTTTTACAGCATCTATGTCAGAAAGAGAGCATAACTTGCTTGGTATACTGACACTACTGTGTAAAACAGAATAAATGGTCAGTGGAGGGTGTGGTTTGTAATTTTAAATTATTTTTGCACTCCAGCCAAAGACAGCTGTTTTCTTAAACCATGATTTTCTCCTTTTTATTTTGACTACTCAGTTGCACAAGAATTCCTAATTATTTCTCTGCTTGCAATAGCACCATCCAACTTACTACCTGAGAATAGTAGTATTGCATAAATAATCTATTGCCCTTTTAAACTGAAGGTCTCAACATCTGGTCTTCAAGGATATGAAAAATTTCGAATTTAATAATGGAATATTCCTATGATAGTCACCCTAACGGGAAAGTATTACTTTCTGAAGCTTCCTGTTCTCCACTCAGGAGGATTTAGGGTCAAATAGATCATTCAACGACAGCGCGTCCTCTTCCAGCAGAGACCCAGAAGTGCGGGGAGAGAGATGAAGAGCAGGCTGGCTGCCCCGTGAAGAGCCAAGACCTGCATGCTATTTGTCAGCCTTCAGGCTAGAAGCACGAGTGTTGTGCTGAGGAGATAGCAGGCTGGGTTTTAGCATTGTCATTGTTGCTCTGTGCTTGGATCTATGCTAAGTTAGCAGAGCTCTCTGAATACGGTGCTCAAGCCTGGCTTAAGCTGCAGTGCAACAGTCTAGACACAGCTGTAGGTTACCTGGGACCCCCTGGAGCTTTCATCCACCAGAGACGTCTGGCCCACTTGCCTCCTGAGGCTCATGTCCCAAAGCGCAGAACCACAGCCGCATCTTGTCTGTGTGCTGCACCGTGCTGAGCAAAAACGTTTCAGAGTGAAACCAAAAATCCAGCGGTTGCTCCCCTGGCACAGAAGACCAGTAACAGTATCTCCACTGTGACTGGGTAAGTTTCAGCTGAATTCGCACAAGGAGCAGGTTGGTTTTTTTTAAACATCTCTAAAAAAGATCTGCTGAGCACCATGTAACAAAAATAAAGACAGACCAGACTTGACAGGTTTGCAATTAATTTTCCTTGGCTATTATTTACATCTTTGATTCTGGCAGTCTTCCTCTTTCGAATGAGAAACACTGGCTCCCATTGGTTACTCCTAACATAGCAAAATCCATAGTGTGGCAGGTGTTTGCGACTCGTTTCATTGACACAAGTACTATGTTTAATCAAAAACTGAAGCAAGACAAAATGAATAAAACAAGATAAAACAATGTAGAGCCTGAAGCACCAGTCTATCCTGGACACTTTGCAGTCTGGCAGAGCATTGCTGGGTAGAATCTCAAAGAGTAAAATTTGACTGCCCAAATCACACACTGTATTCTCAAGCCGACCCACAGAAGCTCTACAGAGACAACCTAACAGACTTCTCCGCTCATGCCCTACCTACCAAACAATCTTAGGCAGAGATTTTATAAAGTCTCTCTCCGGTCCCTTCCCATTATAAGTATAGCCTACTTACAACACATCCCTCCTTCCCATCACCCGACCGAATCACTTCAAACAGGACAGCCATGCGTCTAGCCTTAGGAGAAGGCAAAGTCCGAATATCTTTGTGAACCAGCTGTCGTCTTACCCGAGAAAGCTACGGAGATGTCTAGAAAAGATAGGAATAACTAACCTTCAAAACAATGCATGTCCAACAATGCGTTGGACAATGCATTTGCAACAGAAAGGCAGTGACCCAAGGACCTGAAGCTGAAGTCCAGCCATGTTTGTCAAATGATGTATTTGTAGCTGCACTGAGATTTGAGAAAATATATTCTGAAAAACAGGGTCTTGAAGCTTGAAAACCAGCATGACTTGGGAGTCATTTAGAATTTAAGCATAAGAATTGTGAAAGTCTTATTCAAGGCACAGTACTACACACATAACTATTGCCACCAGGGACTCCACCAGTGGAACTTGTGTGGGTGCTTGCTCTATTACGTGAGACCAAAAAAACGCAAAAGACTTTGCGACACAGAGCAGCCCTTCCAGCAGAAGGCCGCTTATCTCCTCCTTTAATAAGATCAACTACCATGTCTTAACAGAGCAGCTCCTCCTAACAGCTCCTCCTCTATGTTGTGTACCCTGACGAGAGCTACACGATATCAAAAGCAACATTGGATGAAAGACGGAGGCCCCTTTTTCATCGTGTATGATTTGTAAAGCTAGTCAAAAAATAGCAAGCAGTTTAGCCTGGAATTTTGCCAGCTCTGATATTCATAGCACACGTGATCAAAAAGCAGAATTTGCCAGTCAGTGGAAAAACAATCAGGCTTTTAACCTGACTTCCACCACCGAAGACAAAGCCTGCAAACATTACTATTGATCAAAGTAGAACTATTTTCATCAGTCTGCATTGCACTGGACATTAAACGTCTGCAGAGTCAAGGCCTACATAAGCTGAAGTTGGGGCAGATAGTTCCAAGAATTTAACATTCCCAATCCATGAGCAATTTTCAAAAGAATAAGCAACTGAAGACACTACGAAATCAGACTGAAAATTAAAGAAAAGGATATCATAAATGGATTTTATGTAATACTCCAGGTTATGTTACAGCATATTGACATACACGACAAACTAAAACAGCTAATTCATCTTACTACCTTCCACTGATAATTTTTTAATTAAGTCACTTATCTTTATCTACATATTTAAGAATGTAGATCTTTCATTATTCATCTCTTAAAGAAAATCAATGTTGTCCTGATTTGCTACAGCTCAAACAAGCGAGCAGTATTAGCTAAGATAAGACAGCCTAATAGAAAAATAATTCATTAACTTTATTAACAAGCCCTAAGAAAATGCTATTGAGCACATTTTCATACTCCTAGCAGTCTGAATTATGAACCAAAAGCTTAATGGTGTTCAGTATGTCTAAAATACACATAATGGATTTTTCTTAAAAAGCTTATAAAGAGAAAAGGAAAAGGGAGAAGACTATTAAAAACTATTAGAAGAGTTCAGTGAAATGTTTTAGAGAGTTCATCCTTAACACTGAATTACATTATAAAAACCACTATCAAAAAGCTTCGTAGTCCGTAATGAATTAAGAGACTGGAAGCTAATCTGTAGCACTGGTTAGATGCGAGTGCCTGAATGCCTATCCACGGTACAGTTTTGAAAAATTTGCACATCAAAACTGACTCTGGTTTTACACTTGGGATTCTGAAGCTTTATAAAAGACACCGTGAAAAGAGTAAACTTTGAATCTCAATTTCTTGAGGAAGCAGACTTTTTCTAGTTATCTTAAGTGTCCCTTTCTTCTCAGGGTGACCTTAACTTTCAGGTTTGTAAAATGGTTTCCTCTTGTGTTCAATCCTACCGTGTAATAAATTTTAAAAATGACTATTTATCTTCTTTAATATATTAGTCATACGTAGCAGGAGAAGCCTCTGTGGGAATTTTTGCTATCGAGTTTGCTCAAGCTTAAGTCAATGCTGATTTAGAAAATATAACTTACACTTAGTAACAAACAATCATGAATATATTTATTGGAATAACATCTTTCCATTCTCCTCCAGCAGCGTGTTTAGTTTATCAGTTGCAGTACTATATACCGATATATATTTACAGTGACCAAGGCAATTTGAAAGTAATGCTTTTATGTTGCCCATCTTATTACACTTTTACAAGCCTGAGTCGCCAGCATTTGGAAAACAAATAGTTCTGGTGGTTCTGAAAAATGTAAATGAAATGCAAATTAACCAGGCAGGTATAAGTTATATTTATTTCTGAAAAGTGAGAATCAGTGCATTGCTCAAACACTGCCTGTTGCAAAAGCTATATTTAAGGCAAGTTTAAAGATTTTTAGATTTTGCCTTACTAATCATGACCTCAGCTGCTTGCACCATGTAATGACAATAATGAATAAACATGCTGTGCTTATGAAGAACTAGAACCTAACAAGCTGATCAATTGTTAATTCTATAAAGTGACTAAAACGTGTCTCTACTATCAATAAGTAAATCACCTTCTATTTGCGGGACTAATGCACCTTGTACATATCCTCCAGCTATCCTGCCCTCCTCTATAACAATGTAATTATCGGTTTGGTCATATTTAAGTACAACCTGAATGAGATTTGGTATTATTTTTGTCTTGAGGGTAGAAAAATAGAAGGAAAAATTGTTTGGATATTTAAAGAGACACACTGCATTTGTTTGGAGGATGCAGATTTTCCATTTGCCCTCCAATTAGTTATACACAGTTATTCATTTGAAAACCAATTATTTTACAGTATTATTCTTAAATATTACAGACTATTATCAGACACACATTCCAGAGAAGAAGGCCTTTTTATTATTAATGCCCTCTTGCTCTAAGCCTCTGTAACAAAGAATTTAAGCAAAAGACAACAGTGCTCATTAACTGTAACAGAAGATGTTACTTCTGTAGAAAAAGGCATTTAAAACAAGACCAGTTTGGCTTTATTCAGTCTTTATTTTTCCTCTTAGATGAGGAAAACATAGAAGATGTATCAAGTTTTCAGCCATAATACAATTATGTATATTCCAAATATGCTAATTACAAATAGCTGCCAGTCTCCACTACATTTCCAAGCAAGATTTAACAGTAATAGTTTATTCATTGCTGAAGGTTCTGTTCAAGAAAAAGAACGTGTAATACTTGCAAAAAACAAGAGTTTTGCTGAAAATATCCTATTTCCTTCTCATTCCTACAGCCATCTGCAAAGACGCTGCGTGAACGCAGCTGCCTGTTCATCCACTCAACAGCAGAGCTCATCTCAGTCTGGGGTGCAACTAGAGAGCAAGCATAACCTGAAGCGTGTCGTAGGTGAATGATGCACACCGGCAGAGTCAGTAATTGTATTTAAAGTTGCTGCACCTTTTTCAGAGTTATAAACAGTGATTATTCTTAAAGGTTTAGGGCTCCTATGTCTATTCTGTTGTTAAACCGAAATATGTATCACAAAAATACATTAGAAACGTCTACAGAGAGGAAATGTTCTGGAGGGAAATGCTGTTAAGTATGTGGATAAGCTCAGTACCAATTAATTTCTAACACTTAACGAACCAAATGAACCTATTCATTTCTCAGGTGGAAGGTTACACTAATTCTGCCAGAAATTGCCCCGCTTCACCTCAGATCCACCCCTCTGTGTCAATCTGGTGTAGAAAAGGAAGGAGAATCCTTTTTACCCAGTGCTCTCTTAGATCAAGAGAAGCAGTGCAGGTTTTTAAAACTATTTCTAACAAAATGTTGCTCTTTTAATGGTCCCTGAACAGAAACAGATCTATAATTAAACAAAAGCAGAATGAATCATTTTAGAAGCACACCAAAAATATGGGGTTAATTTAGTACTAAAATAATTACTTTGCTTCTTCCCCCTTCAGCCCCACTTAAGCCCATACACCCTATAACTGGTAAATATTTCCACAGTTAAACTGTTACTCCAGTAGTACCTTTCAGCTAAACAAGCCAATGTTAAATACTCTCTTATATTCTTCCACATAATGGGTATTAACTCAAAGGTTCGGAGACATTGTTTAACTGAGTAACGTAACAGGAATACACACATATGACGATCTTTCTATATTCCACAAAATTACTAATCCTTTTTTCAGACTCAATGGCCTATTTCACGTGCAAGTCCACTCACTGCTGTAGATGTGTGTTTGGGGAAAATTTCATAGCACTTGACTTCTAACCATGGTGCTTCGCGGTCATTAAACTGACAGTGCTCAGTGCAAATAGCAATGCAGCCAACAGGAGCCCACCAGACAGTCAGGATCAGTCTTTTACAGCTACCTGTATTCACGCTGGGCCAATTCCAATGAAATCCGTAAAACACTCATGAAGTGAGGCACAGCTGCATATACACAAAGAGGAAAAGGTTTAGCCTCGTAATAACAACGCCGGCTGACCAACTTCAACTTCACTGGCTCACTGCATCCCCGTTTTCCTTGGGGAGGAGGCAGTGCTGTGGCCCCAGAGCTGGGTCTCAGAGCAGACCAGCCACAACAGCCTTCTCTCTTCTCAGCCGTACGAGTGTGGCTGACCAGAACCCCCTTCCCTGCGTGCTCGACAAGGCGCAATCCGAGGAGCGTGTCTGAGCAGTATGGGGGAAGGCTCAGCCGGTTCCCCTCGGGAGCTGATGTACGCAGTGCGCAGGTGGCACTGGAAGAGAGTTGTGGGGCATCACGAAGATTTCCTTCACGCACTATCGCATTTTCTAGATGGGCAACAGGATACCCTGAATACAGTCCTGGCATTGCCACAGTCCCTGGCAACGGCCAGAAGAGGAGATAACGGCAAAGGGGAAGAGATGATCCCTCTTTCCTTCCTAGTAACCCTACCTGCTGAGCATTTGCCAGAAAATTGGAAGGAAACCAGCAAGAAGTGTGGGCTGCCTGAATGCCCAGCGAAGGGACCATCACCAGCAACTATAGCTTCTCTATTTCCTTTCCAGAATTACAGGGAGTAAAGAGTCCCAAAGACTAATTTAAGTAGGGCATATTAACCCCGCTGCCTGTGTCCGAAAGCATACTTCCATTAAAGACCTCAACCGCATCTGTTTTATAGTTTAAACAAAACAAGAAGTTTCATTTAGGAGTCTAAGTTAAATGAATTTCGCTAGGAAATTATAATACGGATGCATTATATTCATTTCTGAAATAAGGTATTTCTCTTCCTGTCTCCAACATTATTAGCATGTTACAGTGGCTTAAATTAAAAAAGAAACATTTATTTTATCACCCTGATATCAGCTCACTGCAATATAACATTTTTGAAACAGGAAAATATCACAGCTTAGCATCATAAATTCAATACTGCAACAAGATAAATCCTACCTATTAATGTAAACCGCTGTGCTTCACAATATATCTACATCTGCAATGCACTTCTATTTGCTGATCGGACTATCATAAACACACATAATTCTCATTGAATAATGGAAGCAACAAAGAAATCCGTGGGTAACTATGTTCTGTAGACTAAAACAGCCACAGCCTGGTCCTTCAAACAGGTTCACCCATGCAGGGATGTTCCCGCGTGCAGGTGACAACATAAAATACCATCGTCCCCATAACTGCAATCTAGATAACACAGCAAATGACATCGAAGTATAGTCGCTCCTTAATTACACATGCACAGAATGTATGCTGGAAGCTTTACTAACTTGCAATATATATAAATCTCAGAGATGTACATATGAAAGACTGGGTACCCTATCAATTAAGAATTTCCAAATTTTTCACTGAATACCTCAAGCGACACTGAAATGACTCAGAAAAAAAAAGAAGCTCATTTAATTTTGTTGAAAAGAAAAATCACTAACCATTCAATTGCTGCTTGCAACAACTAAATTTCCTCCTTTTCCCCTTTACACTCAGGTTAACGCTCTGAAATTTGCACCAAATGGGAATTTGGCACACAGTTCAGGAAATGCAAACACATGAATTAATAACCTGAATTATGCAAATATGGACCTGAGATTTGCAATTTGTTTTAAAAAGCTAAAAGAACTTGTATTAACTGGTTTATCCATGTCCAGGCATTACTCAAATGCTTCTGGTTTAGTTAGTGTCTTGCAGGCTAGAAAAAAGCCTACAAATGCTTTAAGAGCTAAAGCATCAAAGTCCTGCTCTCTCCTTTTAAGGGGTTAGTTGCTTCCAGGACCAGCAAGTCCGGGCTGCCTCCAGTTATACCATGTCCTTCAGTTCGGAAGGATGTAACACGACTGAGTTGTGCTTTGCAAGTGGCTAGCTGGAGGACAAAAAGGGGCAAGAGCTCTGCATCAAGGCTTGGGGACTAAGTTCTTTAGCCAGACTTTTACCGTCATGTAACACCGAGGCTGGGATTGCCGCCCCTTAATATATTTATCCTTGCTTGTTTTATCTCGCAGCACTTGTAACACAACTGTTATTTTAAAGGGGGGAGGGAGAAAACTCGTACTGATGGTGTGCAGAGGGAAATACCCTCCGAGGAGAAAGGCCTGACCCCAGCAGAGTTTTTTTACCACAGATGTTCCCTGTAAAGCATAACTGAAATTGAAACACAACAGAAGGGGCTATAAAAACAACAGGTCACCTTTTGAGTCACTGAGATACCTGGTACTACTTTCCTTCATTTAAGCTTTACTGTGGCATACTTGTACCAAGTCCAAGAAAATCAGCCTTTCAGCTCACAGCCTTTCCAAAATAATTGCTGGAAAATATAAAATAAAGCAAAGTTGGTGAAATCTGCAGTCCTTTGTTCCTCCTTATAAGCCTCTTCAGAATAGCAAAGAGGCTTCAGTGACACAGACCAATAGAAATCCCCATAGCTTGAAAGTATTCAGGATGCTTTGCCACTGCAAAGCAGCTCACACCGCACTGCCTAACCTGAGGTGAAAGTGTGCTGTGATCTTCTGATCTGCAGGGTTGGCACTGGCTTCAAAACAACCGCTTGCATGATGGTTATCAAATTTTTCAAAGGGAAAAAGAGATGCCGAGGGAGTTCTCCCACTAGACCTCGAGAGGGGGCAAGGAGTCCCAGGGCCATAAACTGTGAGAGTGAGACAAGGAAAATCCAGTATCTTGAATGAAAATTATATATACAGAAGAGCTCTTTATTCTGAATACACTTCCAAAATCCAGGACAAAACAGTATTCTCAAGACCTTCCTCAGGAGACTGGAATGAGGTTTAGCACTCCAAGGCATCTTGTTGCTCCATATTCGTATTGGTAGTGAGTTAAAAAGAACAAAAGATTTGTCTTAGAGTGTTGTTAAAGATTGATATTCCAAACGAAACAATTTCTTGCACCCACAAATTCCAGTTTAGTTCTAGATGAAGAGCTCAATTTTTCATTGGTCAACAGAGCTAGGTGGCATTGCAAGAACGCAGTAATTTCAAGATTTCATAAGAAACTTTGTTTTACATGAACCTGAGGATTAACTGCTTTCCATTAAATATTTTGCTGTTTACCCCTTAAATGTACATTTTTTTCTAACACTTGAGGAGCACTGGCCAACTTCTGCCCTTTTCACTCAAAGCCCAGTCCTTACTTGGGCGGCTTGCCTGAGAGAGGACAGCAGGTGTTGGCCTTAGATTAACGAAAGATTGGCACGGGGAGATCAGGAGCTGCTCCACACAAGTACCGCCAGCCGCTTGCCAATTCAGGTCTAATCCAGAGCGGCCACATCTGGAAGGCAATACCAGGTAACGCCTGCACGGTGAGATGTATGACCAGGAGAACCGGTGGATTTAATCTAGTTCTTAGGAATTTACATAAATCTCAGTGAAGTCAAAGGGAATCTTTTTCTGCGATTTAAATCATATCCCAGAATTACCAGAGCTGGAGCAGCCTTCTAGGCAGCCGAGGAAAGGGACCATGGAACAAGTGGCATGGACCCAGTCTATCTCTGCACCCTGGCAAGGCAGACACCTCTTTGGTATTGGGCTGAAATTTATCACCGAGCCTCCTGTATCACTTTGCCTGTGTTTTTCCTCAATAACTAGGAGCTTTTAGCTATCAGAGTACATCAAACCTGTGCCTTCCACAAGCACAGAAATAGCTCAGAAAAATGACAGCAAACATCAATGTGAAACTGGGGGGGGGAGGAGGGGGGAGAAATCCGCTACAGCATCATCTAAACATAAGATAGTAAGTAATAGCATTAAAAAAATCTATTTCACACAGATGAAAATCATTACAGTTCTCTAGAGACCCTCTCTCTCTCGGCAGTAACCCGTGTCATTTCCTAGCTAGTAAAAATGTGCCACAGGATATCAAAAGATGGTAACCTTCTTCTAATTTTAATATTCCTCTAATCCAATAATGGCTTGTTTACTGCTTTCTAATTTAAAGGTAATTCATTAGATGTATCCTGTCACATCTTATTGGCATCGAAGGTGTAAGAATCATACACACCTCTGAGGCATGTCAGCTGTACTGCTAATATTCTGTGTGGTTCCCCCAATGTAAATGGCTATCGATGCAATGGCACTGATAAGGGAGCGCGTGTGTGTACGTACACATAAATTACAAACAAAAACATTAAAAGACTTCAGGGATGAACTCTGGACCCAAAAATGTACATTCAACACTAGGAACTCTAGCAAACAGAAAATATTTTAGCTAACGTAAGTGATTTGCGTGCAAATATTTGTGATAGCGATACAAAGGGTCTCACACAGTCTGCGGGGAAGCCCCCGACTGACCTGTGGGGGACTTGAATGAGTCTGCTGCAAAATGATGAAGGTCAAGGAAACATTAGGCAGAAGAGGCAGCCTGAACTCAGAAATGCACATTTCGGGAGCCAGACCGTGCTTGGCAACATCTGTTGCGATTCTGCAAAAGCGACCCAAGACAGCTGAGTTTTTGAGTAACCCTACAGCAATGTAACAGGAACTGAGGCCAAGGGCTTCCAACCTGCTAGACCTTGGCAGCACGGGGGCACCGAGGCCCTGGGATGAAGGCGAGAGCACAGCAGGAGCCATTAGCACAGCGGGGGAACACGCTCTTTCCCGCCTCACTAGCTACGGCAGCATCCACCTGGCTGCACGGTTTCCCTCCTCGCTCCCCTGGCACAGAGTCTGTGCCTACCTCCACGTGAGCAGCTCTACTCCAAGCAATAAGGCAGAAGAGGCAATTTACTACAGGTAAATCCACTGTGTGCTCAAACACGGTGTTCAGGCAGCTTTCCTGCCACAAAGGCTGAGAAATGTTTGGCTGTTTGTATTCTGCCAGCAACCAGCTCAGTCACATCATCTCTCTCTATACCAGGGAACTAATATGTCCATTTTGAATAATCTCTTCCCAAGAAGTGAAACCTTTGCTCAACCAGACTAACCACACACACGTGGCTATTTAATGAACCATGTCTATCTCAGAGGAGAGCACAAGACTGGGAAACACAATGAAACCGTGCTAGGAAACCACCCCGTTTGTCCAAGCTTGCATCATTCCTTAGGAGCAGGGCAGGATCACCACATCAGTTTGGAAGACAGTTTGGGTCAGTACGTGTCCAAAACCATCACCTCATTGGCTGTCGATGATGTCATGCCCATGCATTAATCCCCAGTGACTGCAGGTTTAACATCACGCATATCACCACATCATCTACATAACGACAATGAACGCGAGTCTTAGAGGAAATTACTGGAGCAGAGAATAAAGCAACTTGTTGAAACAGGGAAAGTAGCACCTCTTAAACGACTATTTCCAGCTTTTTTTTTTTTTTTTTTTTTGTCAAAGTGAAGTTGGTGGGGTCAGGAAATAACACATGCCTCACTGAAAGGAGTAGGTATTGCTACAGCTCTATTTGCAAGAAAGTAAATCTTCAAGATCTCCCACTCAAAAAGGTAAAAGTGCCAGTGGTGAGAAACCAGCTTATCTGGGAAATAAAAGTATGTCAGGAGCTATAAAATCGGTAGCTGAAATTGAAAACGTTTTTAAAAAGGAAAAAAATTAAAAAGTAAGAGCGGTATCTACAAAGCAAGCTTGTCCGATTGCCAGTGACATCCTTATCACCGGAGTAGCTATGGCAGTAAATGAATTACATGCACGCACGCTAGTACATAGATATATTTAAACGTAACACAAATACTTGAAGTGTTACGGACTGTCACTCAGTCACACTCCCAATGCCAGAGCCTGCCCAGCCCTCAGGGCTCGATACGGACGTACTCGAAAGCGCAAATATCCCAGGCGCTCGGCGGCAAGGGGGGGTCCGCCCGGTGCCGGGCTGCGCGGCGGGGGGGCGGCTG
>NW_008825271.1:7444467-7446210 GCF_000699105.1 Pygoscelis adeliae
CACCTCCCCGCGGCCCGGCCCCGGCTCTGCTCCCCCGGTACGGCTTACCTGGCCGCCGTCTCGTCCGAGGAGATGCTGCGCGGAGGCGCGACGGAGGCAGGAGCACGCGTGTCGGGAAGGGGGGGGAATCATCCACGGGAGAGCGGGGAGCGCACCCGGCTTTCAGGCTGCGAGGAGGATGCTCCGCACAGCCGCCCGCACGTAGCGGCGCATCGCCCAAAGTGGCTTTGGAGCTCCCCTCCCACTCCTCCTCTTCAGAGACAGGGGGAGGAAGCACAGTGTCACGGCTTTTCTTCCTCTCCCACCTCCGCGGGGCTCCTCGCTCCCTCCCTTCACTTCTCCCCTAGTACATTACTCCACCGCGCACGTTAAGTGCGGAGCTACAACTGTTTGGGCAAAGTGCCCTCTCCTCCCTCCGCCCCGGGCGGCGAGGCTGCTGCAGGGGAAGGCTGCGCTGCCTCCCGGAGGCAGAGCCGCACGCCCTGCTCAGCCCGGGCTTCTAACCGCCTGGCAGAGCCCTGACCTTGTTTTAGCATCCGAGCGGCCGCTGCTCAGCCGAGGGAAGAGGAAGGAGACGTTTCTTCAGCCTCGCAGCCGGGCCAGAGTTCGCAGCACCTTTTGGGAGACGGCCGCAACTTGAGAAGGGTGCAGAGGGTCAGGGCCGCAGGCTCCCCCCCCCCGCCTCTTACCGCATATCTGATCTCTGCTGCCCCGTACGCCACAGTCCTACGGGTTATCAATAAATTATCCCGTTCAAAAATTTAGTTTAAATGGAAAACGTGAAAGATGGTGTTTCACTGACTACAAAGCCGGGGTCACTTCGACAGGCTTTCCAGCAGCCACTGGGAAACGGATTCTGTTTCTTGCTCTGCCGCTGACTTTCCGTACAACCTTTATCAACTCACTTCACACCCTCGGTTTCTCCTGTAGCCCTGGTGCTTGCTTAAGCAGAGATGTCCAAATATGTGCTTCAGTGGGAGTCAGGCATTTAAACGTCTGTAGATATTAGTCCGATTTCCGTGAGAGAGGGCAGTGTCTCACCATGAGCGGCCGTAGAGCTCGGTGCAACGGTAGGCTGATCTTGGCTACATTCCCCAAATGCTGTTGTGATGCAAATCATCATCATCCTGGACAAACGTTCCTTAAATCGGAAGAACCACTGAAAATATGCCTTGTGGAACAGGGCAGGCTACTTTTATCACAGGAAATCACTCATCAGCTACTGATTTGGAATTGCATGTTGCCTTTCAAGATGTCCATGTGCGACTTTTCTAGTGCACACGTGAAAAACAGGAAAAGTCTCAGTAGCTTTCACACCACAGTTCACTGTAAATTAATAATACAGTAGCAGACTCTCACATCTTGGATAAATTCATTTAGCCTGACAGAAAGGGTCCAAACCCCCAGCCCTAGCTCTCCCTCATCTCATGTTAGCATAACTCAGCTATGCCCTTGTAATCAACAGCAGCTACAATGCAGTCAAAATAGGAGGGAACAAGCCCACGGCATCAGATCACATTTCTCCATCTCATTCCTTATGTGTGGAGCTACCACCTTCTTGCCTACTGCCCCTGACACTTAACATCCCTCCAGTCCTCCAGACCTCTAGCCAGCCTAGAAAAGGGGACAGAGAAAAGGCAGAGAAAGGAAGGAGCTCCAAGCTTGCACAAAGGATTGTGAGAAGTAGGTCTGGGGAAAAGGGAGAGAACTGGATATACTGGTGGGAAAGGGAAAGGAGGCACA
>NW_008825271.1:7446256-7453776 GCF_000699105.1 Pygoscelis adeliae
TCTTGTCTTGCTGCCTGGGGAACAATTTGTTGAAAGCAGGCTAGCCCAGACATCAGACAGGGATTACATAGGATCAACAGCCCCCGGTACGTGTGGACGGAGCAGTTCGCCTGCCGTGGGTGCTCTTACAACCGGGCTGCTGAGCCGCAGGAGACAGGAGTTCACCGCTCTCCCCCACCTGGTGCTATTCTGCGCTCGCATTCCCCTCCCCAACCACCTCTGTCTCGGGCCCGTCTCTTAGACTCAGTTTTCCCATCCAGACAATGGAGACAGCCACATTTCTTGTGCAGGGCGGCTGTCAAAATGAATTAAGTGATGTCCAAAGAGTACTTTGAAATGCAGATATTAGGCTCGCTAGTTTTAATGCCTCCAAAGCGGTCTCCAGATATCTCTAAATCCTTAAGATATCCCTGATCAATTCCTGTTTTACAGATGAGGAAGCCGAGCAGAGGGACGGATGCTTTAGTCCATCTCTTTTATGTCGGGCTCTGCGGGTCCCCCTGACCTTGCCGTGGCTCAGGATCCCAGTTGCTGGCCCGCAGTGACTGAGTCCCATCCAAAGCTGCATTTTGCTGACGACAGAACAAGCATCATACATGCCGTGTATCCACACCCGATTACTAACCCCCTATAAAGCTATTTCCTTTGACAAGTTAATGCCTAGGTTTGAGCTCCCGTCCCCTCCCCTCCCGCAATCTGGTGTTACATGCATATTTCTGGCATCCGCTGTGCCCTGCAGGACCCCCCCAGAAAGTGTGGGCAGTGTGGGGCTGAACTAAATCTCTCCCTGTATTTTCCTCGCCTTCGTAGGTGTACTGGGAAGGAGCAGGACGCAGGAGCGTCTAGTCCCCAGGCCTGTGATCAAATTATCTCTCCCTCTGTCACACATCCTAATCATCACAGCTGGCGGTCATGCCAACAATATTAACGCTGCTGAGCAGCTTTCCGTTTTGCAATTAGCAAGGTTTTCCGCTTCCCTCAAATAAAAAATAGGCTTGTGCTACTTAACGCTGCATAAATGATACAGATACATTCAAGGCCCATGTTACTGTCTTGTTGAGATGAACCAACATTATAAGTGCTGTAGATATTTTAAATCTTTTGAAGATTACAATGGTTACAAAGCTCATTATTTCTAAACATGTTTATCCTTCCTCTCTTTTTTGTTTGCAAAATTAGGCAATGCGCAGTTTAAATAAACAACTATTGTACTATTAAACATTGATTAAAGAAAAGGGTTCCATTTAAATTATTAAGTGGTAAGATAAAAAGCATCCCTTCTCTTTTGTACGCCACTTTATTCAGAAGTCAAACTTATGTAGTCTCACTGAATGCTAATGAACAGCATAATAATGCACAAGGGCAAGAGGGGGCTGAGTAATTAAAAACAGAGGCCAGAAATCAAAGGGCTTGAAATACACTTACCAAAATAATTCAATTATACATTAGAAACCTGGGATAATCGAGACACATCCCACAGTTTCATTCATCACTATGCCCCAGTTTAATATCTATACTGGTTTGCTGTACACAGGAAGCAACAACTGGGACTTTCATGTGTGATGCTTCAGCTGAAGAGACAAAGGCAACGTGCACTCGGGTCCCATTCTCATCATGCCGCACCTTGGAAATGGCTTCACTTGACTGAGTATATTCTCAGTTAAACTCATTTAGGGAACTATTTTTAGCCACAAGCTATTTCTGTATTGGTTGTATATTCCTTTTCTCCGTAGCTTTGCAATTAATTAATACAAATCTCCACACCCACCATTTTAGCTTCCCTATAAATCCGTCTCCCACCTCTCTCCTCGGCTTCACCTCTTCTTGTGGTTTCGGGCTTTCCTGGTTATCCACAAAAACCTCTGCCAAGCAAAGCAGCAGGTAGGTTCATTCAGCAAACCGTGCATTTAGCTGGGATATGGCACCATGCGTCTCTGAGGTTTTCAGGCAACACAAGCTGCGTCAAAAAATCCTGATGTAGCTTTGCAATGTCACCTCTCTTACGGGCCAAGGAGTCCCAGTGCAGCTTCTAGTCTCCAGGATGGCAAATGGGGAGGGGGGACTGTGCATTTCAAGGAAATTCCAGTGCCGCGTGATAAAACAAGGAAAAAAGAGCCAGCCTGACCGCGTTCAGTGGTTTTGGAGGTCAGCGGAGGATTTACGGGATTTTGCTTTGTGCAGTCTTGGTGCAACAAGCAATGATCAAACCTAGTCCCATTAGCACCGATAACAGCTTCATGGAGGAAACCCCAAGTGATGTATTGTCAGGAACCACGGAAAAAACAGAAAGAGTGAACAGAAGTTTCCGGCTGACAAAGGATAGCACTGTTGTTCAAAAAGTTTGCAGATGCGTAAGTTGTTCCCTCCCTTCTGGCACACAATTAAGGCAATGACAGGAGAAAACTGTTGGAAACAGCCAATTTCAGCAAAAAATCCAGAATTTCAGCAAAACTAACACTCAGTTGTGTATCAGCTTCCTGAGGAATCAGAGTCTGATTGTCTTATTAGAATTTTTAAAGGTTTAAGCGTAGAGACTACTAGTTGTCTCTAATGAGCACAGAAGTCAAACAAAATACTGCTGTGCTTCACAAGCTGAGAGGAGCCTGTAGGCCAACATAGGTCGCAACATTAAACGATAAAAAAAGGGAAACAAGAATCTCGGGTCAAGTTTTCCAAAACTAGGGGTCTTAATTAAAATGAAGGTTATGACTTTAGCAGATGGGTGCCGTTTTGTATAGTCCCAGCTATTACCGAGATTTGCTGCATCTTCAATTTAGAACAAAACAAAACACTGCATGACAATAGAGCAAGCGAGCGTGCTTTAGCCAGGGTATGACAGCGGCAAATGCGGATGTCCCCAACTTCCCCAGCCCTATCAGCTACATTTGCCTCAATCAGAAATAAAGCTCCTTTTGAGCTTCCCCAAAAGAAGATGTACATTCACTTGTGAAAAAGGAGATCATTAAGACAAACAAACCAGCCTGTAATGTGAGCTGGAGCAGCGTTTGCCAAAGGGCGAGAGGGGAAGGTACAAGTTAAGACAGATATAATTTCAACATACAGTGAAGCAGAGAGCAAAATACCTGTTCTCCCCATTTCTCTAATGAGGAATTCATTTTTAGAAGAGAAGACGCTCCCGTACATGCTGCTTGATTTTGCAGAGGGATTGACTGAAAGGGGGGAGCTATAACCGAGGGCAGGGCCTGAGCTACACGGGAGCCCCACTGCTCAATATTTGTTTCCCAAATTTGGTGATGAAATACTCTAATAGATATCTTAGCGACATCCTTTTCCGAGAAACAGTCTGGGGCAGTAATTCTAACAGGACAAGTCAGCTGTAATGAATCTCTTTCCTCGCGCAGATGGGGCCTCCCTTTACTCACATGCATAGCTTCTTCCACTTCCTAAGACTACACAGAGACAAGAGCAAGTAGCTCTGGCCTCTTACACTTGCCTGCCTTAAACAATATAGTGGCAATCAATAAATGAACTTCATTTTTTTTTAAATATGCAATTACATGAAATGGATTGTAGAAGTGACAAAATCCAGAACAGCTCCACAAACACAGAGCTGGGCTCTGATTTCTATCAGTATGAGATCAAAGTAGCGTAGTTGCTCATTTACAGCTCAAAGCTGCATTATTTTCCCTAACTCAGGCTGTATTGCTAGTCGACTGAACTCGGTACAGCAGAAATACCAAGCCATCTTGATATTCCTTCCACAGTAAACAACGATTTACAAAGGAGGGGGAAAATCTCCCTTCCCCTCCCTCTTTCAATTCATTAAGTTCAACTGTGATAACCAGTGAGGCATACAGGAAAGGGTTAGGTATCTCTGCCTCTGAATATTTAATTCAGGACTAAATGTGATGCACAGCATCCTTATACCCTTGGGAGTTCAGCAGCCAATATGCCAATGAATATATCCTGACAATAGTGATATTTTCTGCACTTTGGAGGCATGAGTGACATTTGCTCACCACATATGTTACATCGGATGCTGAGGTCTACACTTGTGAGAAATTAATCAGAATCCATCTGTTTCCTTCTCATCCCGGACAATTTCATTACAACTTAACCAAAGATTATAGGATTCCCATGTCTGTGTCCCCAGCCCCCAGCCCAGTCTTGGTGTTTCCACACTGAACGACTAAAGCTGCTTAGTTTAAGTAAGGTCAGAAACAATCTTCCTTCCTGTAGGGAACGGCGTAACGCTCACGAGCAGGGTCCAGTATCTGCTCTAAATTACACGTAGGTAAATCCAGACTACCCCTATTGAACCAAAGGGGGTTTAGATTTATCGTGGAGCAGGATCTGGACCTTGATCATTCGATGCATGTTTCTGGCGGCTGATTTTGATTGGTATCAGGCTCGAGACGGCACAAAGTCACTCTGCAGGTCCTCTGTTACGTTTTCATTTACCTCTCCAGCGGGTGAGCAAAGGGATGGCTCAGCCTTCCTGCGGGGCTAGGAGATATTGTGCTACTGTTGGGAAAAGAAAGTGCTCTGTCTTAAAATACTCCCTGTACTCCATGCAGCTTAGCAAATTCTTTACTTGTTTCTTATTTGCTAGTACTTTGTTAGTTTGATGTAATAGCAAGGGAGAACTGGACATAAAGATTGCTTGGACGCAGCTGATTTATAATGCCAAATATTGCACAATGATGGATGAATTTGCTTAAAAGTGGGTTTTTCTAGGAGTTCTTTGCATGAGGCACAAATGGCACACAAAAACCCAAAACCAAAGCATAAATATCAGTGGGAATCTGGTACTCGATTGCTAGGTAACAGTTGCAGCCAAGCCTGCTAACATCAGATTTCCTGAATGACAGAGGAGCCAAAGCTATGAACCAAAAAGCGAGGTTTCCATTACAGAAGCTATCAACAGAGAGACACCGAGTGGGGGGCCTGGGAAAGCCCCCTGACGAGGGAAACGGGCTCCTGCGATAAGGAGGGGCTGAGAGGCAGCTGTAGCACCCAGGGTGTACATGTCGGAGAGGCAAAACCTGGGATACAAAGGGATCGAGACTGCAGGCCGGCTGCCGCTGCACGGACGGAAGCAGGGGCTGCGCTGCCAACCCAGCGCGGGAGACGGCAGGTCGCAGCCCCTCTGGCAGGTCCCTGTTTAGAGGAGCAGGATCTCCTGTACCTGCAACCTAAAGTCTTTCAGGCACTTACCCGTGAGTGCTTTGGCTGCTCAGCCTGAGTGAAGGAGGATACTTGGAGACGTGAGGTTTTCCACCAGCTTCGGCAGGACCGCTCACCTCTTCCAGTTGTGGCTGGAAATGAAGCACAGCGCGACTCGAGGTCCAGACCCCGGCCCGTGAGATGGCAGAAGGCAGGCACTGGTCCCGCTGGGCGTCGAGCAGCAGGACCCCAACAGGGATAGGTTAACGCGGTTGCCCTAAACTAGGCAAACATCCCCCAGTACTGCGGCTTCACGGGGACCAGCCCCAAAACCTGAGCGTGGTGGCAGTGGAAGAGGAAGGAGGCGATCAAGCGAAGCTGCGCAGGAACGGCTAGAAGGAGCAGCTGTAAGCCATAGGTTGTGGCAATGAGATTTGTCTGCAAGCAAAGAAATTCATCCAACAGCGGGGAGGTGGAAGCCGAAGGCAGATGAGATCTGCAAAGCAAAACACCGTTCAGCCAGCCTGAGATGGGAAACCGCACGAAGCTCCCTGACCCCGTTCGGAGCCGTGCTGCCTTCCCCACTTCTCACAGCTATTATTCCAGCTGACTTGCAGATACCCGACAGTTATTTTTGAAATGAAGGTGCATTCAGATCAGGCTGTCACAGCCTGTCTTTTCAATCATGAGTTACTTGATCAGATGCTTTTTTGCTGCAACAGAATCACCAGGGCTTTAAACAGGACCTATATTCTAGCCCCAGTGCTGGATACTTCCTTGCCAGAAAGATATTGACACATTGGGAGATCGCTATAAAAGAAAAGGAAGATCTTGCATAAATTAACTTATGCTATTTATAGACATGGAGAGCAGTCTATCCATGGGACCATCTGCTAACCTATGTCCCATGGCAATTAAAGTCAACGTTTCACCGTATCTTCTCCATCAAGGGCTGAGATTATGCACTGTACTCTTTTTTTTGTATAACACCGACCTCACATCTGTGCTGTTTAGTGTCTCTCGCCAACTTTCCATAACACGTCCCATATCCAGTCTCTGAGTGCCTGCTACAAGAAAGGAAGAACTCAAACGGTTTATTTTTATTACTATGAGGTCGAGGGGCCAGTAGGTGACAAAGGCTCTAGTTATTTCATTGATTCTCAATAACTTTTCTGTTTTAATAAAAAAGAAAACAGACGTTATGCACTAAATTAATGAATTTATAGATTCGATACAGAGCCGAGTTCATACAGTCAAATCTTTCCAGTGCTCCTTGTTATAAACATCCCACATACATTTTCAGAAGCGACTTACGGTTTTGGACACTATGTTTTTAAGCATCCAACCCAAGATGCTTTCCAAAATTATCAAAAACCTGTGAGCAGACCTCTTGCCATCTCATTTTTTCAAGGAAAGCTGGAAGCCTAAAAAGTATGGCATCCAAACATTTTGCTTTAGAAAACAGGTAAAGACAAAAACCAACTGTATTTAATGTATAGCTCGCCCATATTATAGATACTAGACAATTTTCTGAAGTAACTTAAAAGCTTGAGTCCTACTGCCTTGTTCCATATCTTTTTATACACAATACGTTTTTACTACTCTATGTAATTTTAATAATTTACACTGGCACCATCATCTTAGCAACTGCATTCACTACATTTACCAACAGGAATTACTATAAAAGCACGGAAGAAAACACAGAGGATTCGATTAGCAGGAAGATTTGCCAGAAAGGCAGCCTTACAGCAGGGCTGAAGGACTCCTGCTCAGGTGAAAGATACTATTTTACAGAAATGGAACGCAGGGATACACGTTTCATGGCCACTAATACATTTGGTTAAATAAAAAAAAAAAAAATTAAAGGCTTTTTAGCTAGTATGTTGATCAATCACATGAATAACATCTCAAGTGGTGCTCCACCTCTGTCATACTTGATATTACAAAAAGCTTGTTTTTTCCAGATACGTGGGGATGTGTGTGTGTGAGAGAGAAAGAATTTGAAATGTTAAGCTGTGACACAACTAAGTATTATCCATTTTGGTCTGAAAATTATTACAGTCACAAGACAATTAGAAGTTATGTGAGCACAGAGATGATACCCAAATTTTTGCTGCCTGAGCCACCCTGCATGGGAACAATCCTCTCCCAGACCTCCCTTCCCCTTCCAGCCTCCCCAAAACTTTCCTCTCTCTGGTTTCCACTTTCCAACACAAGATACAAAAACTCTGAGAATGAAGGTGCTGAGGATGAGCTTTACAACCATGACTGTCTTCCCAAAGGTCTAAACACTGCTGAAAACCTAAAGGTTGTTATGCAAAGTCCTAGAGGAGAAAAACTGGTGTAATCATAGAATCATAGAATCGTTTAGGTTGGAAAAGACCTTTAAGATT
>NW_008825271.1:7454354-7463040 GCF_000699105.1 Pygoscelis adeliae
TTGACTAGTGTCAGCACTGCTCAGCAACAACTAAAACATCGGTGTGTTATCAACATTGTTCTCATCCTAAATCCAAACCACAGCACTGTGCCAGCTACTGGGAAGGAAATTAACTCTATCCCAGCCGAAACCAGGACATACCCTCAAGCAGATCAACACTCCCGCCCAGCTTGGTGTCATGTGCAAACTTACTGAGGGTGCACTTGATCCCCTCGCCCAGATCATTGATAAAGATATTGAACAGAACTGGCCCCAATACTGAGCCCTGGGGAACACCCAAGACTCCAAGAACAACCGGCCTCACTATTAAAGACTGAGGCAAAGAAGGCATTAAGTACCTCAGCCTTCTCCTCCTCCTTTATCACTGTGTTTCCCCCCGCATCCAATGAAGGATGGAGATTCTCCTTAGCCCTCCCTTGGTTGCTAATGTATTTACAGAAACATTTTTTATTGTCTTTTACAGCAGTAGCCAGATTAAGTTCTAGCTGGGTTTGGCCCTTCTAATTTTCTCCCTGCATAACCCCACGACATCCTTGAGGTCCTCCTGAGTGGCCTGCCCCTTCTTCCAAAGGTGTCATAACCCCCCCTTTTTTTTGCTGAGATCCAGCCAAAGCTCTCTGGTCATCCAGGACGGTCGTCTCCCCTGCCGGCTCGTCTCTTGGCACGTGATATAACAGACCATTACTGACTACGGATGTAACATGCACAAAGTATACCAGGGCATAGATGTAAGTATTTGTGGAGAGGTTTTAATGCCATTGTTGTCCATTTTTGCACATTAAAACCCACAAAGAGATTTATTTAGAGCATTAAATCATTTCATTTCACTTTGGGTAGATTTTTAACTATTAAAATATTCATCATGCACTCCAAGATTCTCTATGCCAAGTATTTATTTTATTTTTTATGACCTTTTCAATAGCTTCTTTAAAATACTTTCAGGTGTACATATTGCTCTTAAAAAAATACTGAAAATAAGAGCTTATTGTAAAACACCAAAGAGAAATGAGGCATCAGGCACTGCTGAGACCAGCGCCCATCAGCAGTGGCCTCTGACCACAATACAACAAAGGGGTGGATCCCACGACATTCCGTGCTCAGTGTAAACAGAAAGTGCATTTTTTTCCAAGCTGAAAGTTTTCAGAGTGAAAGTTCTTGGAGCTTCACAGAAGTAGATGTAACTTTCTACTGCCAAGAAGGCTGGGGGGTGGGAAAAAAGCTTCTGTAAAGGGAGTATTTGTGCCAAAACCTCCCTTTTAGATTTCCCTTCAGACGGACAATATTTTTTGTAAGACGGACGGCTGGCACTGAGAAAAAATATCACTATTTTCTGTTTGAAGATTTCCCCCTCCTCTTGTTACCTTCTTTGACCAACAGGATACCCCTGGCTCTGAAGCGATGCTCGGTAGCAACCAGCCCTCTCGGCTTGCCGGCAGGGTGCCGGACGCAGCGCTGGTGCTGCTGCTCTCCCCCCTTGTGCCACGTACCTTAAGACAAATCTGGGCCTCTGACTTTCTCGAGCACAGCCACGCGGAGAGCCGCACGTAACTCCTACTCTAGGTAGCCTGACGTAGTCGGTACTGATCAGCCCAAGCTGCCTTCGTCAGAGGCAATTACAGAGCTGCCTCGTCGGAAGGGGATATCGTACGGCGATGCGTGAGGTGCCGTCCCCGCAGCCGGCTGGCCTCACGCACTTGTCGCAGGGGGCAGGAGGGGCCACGTGTCCGCAAAGGGGGTCTCTTCCCCACGGTGCCACGGGCTGAAAGGCACAGGCACTACCGTCATCGTGCACGCGGTACTAGCTGGGACTGTAGCCGACAAGCTCACCCCCGCACCGGTTTCCTGACCAAAAGATCAGCAGCACCACGGAGGCTCGGCCCACCTCGTCCTGCAGCTCTTCGGCACGGTGGCGGATCAAGCACCTTCTGCCTGGAAAGACACTTTGGATGGAGCCTCTGACAGAGTCCGAGGCCAGGGCTGGCTCGGATGCCTTCACACCCCAGTGATGTGGCTGCTCCTCACCCTGCAGCCTCCTCAGCTGGAGATGCTGAATGTGATTAAACACAATTTGGCAGCTGCAAAGCTCAGTTACAAACTGCCTGGGAGGAGATTACCCACAGTTTCAAGAACATTTCTTTCAATCTGGGGAGAAGCAGAGACCTCCCCTCTCCTCCCCGCGAAGCCTCTGCTTTATGCACGGAGCCAACCTCATTCTCGAATACCAGAATTTGAACCGTTATGTCCCTCTCTATATTCCTTCATGTGATTTAACTTCTTCCACACGGAAAAAAATTATTTTAACTGTCCTTCCTTCTGTCTCTTCTCACAGAGGAAGGAGTCAAAGGGCGAGGCGCAAACCTGAAAAATTATACCGAGCTTTTACTGACTGCTTTGGCATCTCCTCCAAGAGCTTTCTGGCCACCACGGCTCCTTGGAGGACAGCGGTAGGCAGCATCTTCAGGCTATTTCATACAGAATTTGTGCCATTGCTTCTCTGTCCAAAGGGGTTTCATTCTGCATCTATATAAATGTAGAAAGCAGAAGAGGCTGTTTACCATTTATGGTCTCCAGGGAGTAAGGGATGTGCTTGTACATAGTTATTCCACCTGTTTTGTTTTCTCTCCCAGACACTGAGATTAATGTAAAAAGGCAAGTAAGACTGCATTTGTAGACACTGACTACATTATTACTGAACACAGAACGTAACACTGAACGTCTGGGTCATTTAAAAGGTGACATGCATTTGTGAGAAAATGCATTTAGTTTATTTATGGACAGAGAGACACACTGGATTCACTATATCAAAGGCTTTCCCAAGCAAAAGCTCCAGTCAAGGTAGAGTAAGCGAAGACATCTCGCAGCTGGGGAGGAAGCTTGTTCTTTTTCAACAAATTGCTGGTTATACGGCATATTAGGTATCATTAATGGACCAAATAACTTCTACTGAAACATGACCTGCTATTTCCGCAAGCAAGTCTCTTACCTTTACCACATTTATTTCCTACAAACTCTTTGATTTTCATTTAATGTCTATCTAAAAGGCTAAAGACGCAGGCACTCCACTCAGTTGCATTGACATTATCTTTTAATTAGCAGAGGTCACTTAATGCTTTTAGTACAATCAACAGTTGCTTGCTTTCTTTCCCTGATCAACTGCAAGAGCAGCACAGTTAATGCAGACTGATTAAAACTCGAAAACCCTTTAGCATAAAAGTATCTCAGGACAAATACAATCAAGCCATTGCATGTAGATCATTTTCCTTGACAGCTTTGATTGCCACTCCATTAGTGTGTGACTGATCATCGGTGCACAGCATCATTTTCTAGAAAACACCCTGATTTGCGCAGCACCGCCAGGTCGCAGGAAGGACTGCTCAGGGTCTGCGGGTAAATGGCCTCTCTTCTATCGTGGGTCTCACCAGAAGATTGACAAAGCTGTGGGTGAAATCAGTCCCCAGGGCTATCTCCAGCTGCATGTGTTTGACAACCTTTTAGTGCTTCCAAAACCTTGTCTCAGGAGAAGGAAAACTAAACTTAGGGTTCGCATGTGATTGGTGTTATTAAATAAAGCTCACACGGGAGAGACAACCACAACTCGCTGCTCGGCATTGCGGCTGAATGCACATATAAAAAAAAAGTGACCAACCGTATAACGTCTCGCAAGTATCAATCAGTTTCCTCATAGACAGATGAAGCTGGGATCCTTGCTTGATTTCAGTGGAGAAAGACCTGTCGGGTGTTCGGTGGCGAGAGATTTGCCGAAGTGAATGAGTGTTTTGGGAGCAGGGACCATGTTCAATTCAAGAGGGTGGCAGGTCTTCTCACTCCAGAGTCACCGGCCCTTTTAAGAGACACATTTTAAAAGCTAAAGGCAAACAGATGGCGCTACTGTCTCCAATACCTAATAGTTTTGTAAATCCTTATCCTTTTGACCCATACACAAAGAAAATTATTCCAGGAAGCCAATGGTAAGAACTCCTTTATAATCCCTGTATTATATTATATCTGCTACTGAGTTTGCAAAGTCAGTAAAATGAAGAGAGCTCTTACTATGCCCGTTACAAATTAACGTAACGAAGGCTTCTTGCTCTTCGTAGCTCTTTATTGCTAGACAAGGAGCATATGTCAGAAAACATATGGCAAACAACAAACCCAGGATGAACCAGACCAAAAAAAAAAAAAAAAAAAAAAAAAAAAAAAAATAGAGCAAGCATTTCTATTTAAAAACAAGCATTTCTATTTAAAAAACAATTACATAAAGCTCCCTTGGAATGGCCATATACATCCACGAACCAGCCGTTTTCATCCCCTGTGCTGCATTTAGGTTATGAAAGGATTTAGTTTCCCAAGGAAAGAATTTGAGACATAAGGAACGCGGGACAATTTTAAATTAAACAGCATGACTATGGTAACATCTGCAATAGATTGGGTGCCCTAAACACAGTACAGGAGATAACAGTCGCCCTATCGATGGTTTGGTAAATAATTTCTCCTACCTCAAGGGTCATTACATCTTCAGCTCTTTCTGTCATTTGTGATTCCACCGAGGGGCTGAAGAATAAAGTCTCTACAGGTGCTTATGGTGCAAGTGAGCAGCTATAAATAACATCCCCGCATTCGGCTGCGCAGGACAAGAAACCTCATTCACATCCTGATGTTCCTTCCTTAGACGCCAACTTCCAGCCCTACAGATCTCGGCATCTCCCGACATCGAATCTGGCAGGCAGTCGCTAAGCAGCAAAATGAGCCATTACGGAAAAGGTTTTGTGCTTTCCTGCATCCCAAAAGCTCCATAATCCCCTCCTGAGAGAAACGGGGAATTGGGCTGGGGGGAAAATCCCACCAAGTGGCACGTTCCCAAACCCGTGAATCAGCAGAAAAATCTTCCTCTCCAGTCCTAAAGTTTGAACCCATTAGGTGGGGGATAACACCAGCCGAGAGCAGGTCCCCACTGCAGGGGTAACGCTCGCACATCTTCCCCCCCACGCTGCCGATGGGTGTTTGCTCCAGCAAAGCGGAGCACGAGGCTCCCTCCAACTGCCCAGCCGTGAGCTGTTTGCCGTTCACTGCCCTGGGAGCAGCACTCTGCGGCTCTGTTGCAGACTGATGTGTGTTAAAATAAACGAGTAGGTCTGTGGCTGAGGACTGCGTTTCCATTACCGGGGAAAAGATTTAAGGCTGGGGCCGGTGCAGTAGCGTTCTCCCTGCTGGTCCCTGGGCAGGCGCGGGCTCGGCGCTGCCTGCGTAAGGTGCCGGCACAAAGAGGAGTTCAAGCACGAGGCCGTGAGGGAATCTTATTGTATGGGTGCTGGTTTTTGGAGAGTGCCAAAAAGAAGAGGGTCACCTTAACTGAAGAGAAGGGGGAGGAAAAAAAAACAAATCAGTGAGATTTAGTGTACAAAGGTATTAAAACTAAAAAAAGCTGAGGAGAAGGCATGGGGGCACTTAGATCAGGCAGGCAGAGCTAGACACGTAAGCAAGGCACAGAGATCTCACGGGACAAGGTTAGGACAGAAGTGACAGCTGGTCTGAAGAAAGAGCATTTTAAGACCCAAAACCCTGTCAGGAAAACCCAGCCATGAGGCCGACAGAGAAGTTCAATAAAAATGGGCAGGCAGAAAAAGGATGCGAGATACATAAATACATGCTTATTCAATAAAGCAAGAAATGGAACGGCAAAATTGAGCAAACAAGGCTGCCCGGTGACGGGAGACAGCCTGATTTATTTGCCTTGCTGAAACACAGCAGCGTGGAAAACACAGCGGGGAAGCTGTGTTGTCTCAGTAGGAATTATTCAGCAAAGGAGGGTTAGGTCATGGCTAGAGCACCAGAGCGAGCCTCTAGAAGCCAAGTTTCCAAAGGAAGAAAAATCACACAGGCGATGCATAATTGATGCAGATGTACCAGGAGCGTTGTACGGCTGGCTCTGGGGACAGAGAGGAAAATTATTTTTGAAAAAAAATCAACAAACAGTTAATAATAAAGAAGTAGTGACTTCTAATTACCTATATACAGCTGATTACAGCCCTTGCCACAGAGACAAGCTGTTTCTTAGCAACTCGGAGGCAGCTTTTGGAAGGGCTCGTTCCAGGGAGAGAAGCTCCCATCTCCTGGGGACCAAAGTTTAGTGGTAAACTCTGCCTGGACCGCGAGGTTTTAGGGGCTGCAGTACATTGTAGCAATGTCATTTACCTCCCATAGGAAGAGATCACACTAAGAAAAAAAGAAAAAGAGATTTGAGAACGTGGACAGGAACCGGGCGGTCCTGTGAAGAAGGATATTCAAATCATAGATTTGGCATCGGGGATGCCCAGACGTTTCTGGCAGAAGAGGGGTGCAGCATCGCCCGAGCCAGCAGCGCAGAGGAAAGTGCAGATTATCAGGGCCAGATGGCTTCACCCAAAAGCTCCGCAAGCAGAGAGCAATTGAGCCGCTAGCGTGGAGATCCCTCCTCATTAAAATCAGGTGTCCCCCTTTTTTGAGAAATGCTCAAGACAAATCCATTTCCCAGCCATGATTTTTTTTTTTTCCCTTGCGCAAAGAAGTTGATTATTTTGAGAAGTCATTAAAAGTCACACACACCTAGGTGAGCAACATATTTCTGTAGAGGAAAACTGCACCTTTCCGCAAGTTAATCTGCAAAATAATAAGAGAAACTCACATATAAATCATGTGATCTTTGAAAATCTTGGGCAAAGGCACTGGCAAGGGTCTGTTGATGAGCTGAAGTATCCAGGAGAGAGGGAGCATTGCCATGGCTCAAGAACTGCTTAAGAGACAGGCATAGCTGGTTAATTTTTAAGAGGATCAAAGACCTGCATCACCGTTGTTGTTTAATAAATTAATGAGCTGGAAGAGCACACAAAGAATAAATGTCAAATACTAGAGAGAAGCTAGAAAAACTCCAGGGGTTCAGGAAATCTGCATGAATAAACATACAGAAAAATAAAGAAACACACCCAGAGCATGACGCAGCCCTACTCCTCAGTAGACATGAGTCTTAATTCATTGGAAACTGCTTCCAATGATAATTAATAACGAAAAAGAACAAAATGAAATGGAGCTGCCTACAACAGCCCTGCCAAAACTTTCCTCTGTGAAGTGCTGGCTGGGAGAGCGGCTGCCAGGAGAAGTGTCACCATGTAAAATGACATCAGCCCCTACCTCTGATGCAATCTTGGTGCCGCTGAAGTCCCAGGAGGGGCGAGTTGTGGAGTTCAGTGCGGCCGGTGCCAGTCCCCACCCTCCAGCTCGGACTGATGGCAAAAACCCAAAGTGTAACAAAAAAAAACCCAAAACCCCCAAAAGAAGCAGTCCAGGTCTGGTTAACTCCAAGAGGAGACAAGGAACAGAATATACTGGGGTAAATTGACACCTGCCCTCAGGGAGAGAAACTTGGGCATCTCTTCTTAGTAAAGGGGGGGAGAAAAGAAAAAAAAGACCTAAAAAAGAACAACTTGGGTGACAGGAACTTAAGAAGTGATGGAAAGATAAGCTGGGGGACAATGAAGCTGCAAGGAACGTGCCGTACTTACTTCACAAGATGTCGATGTCCAGCAGGCATTTTGCCCACAGCGGGATTTGCACAAGGATCTACACAGGATCCGCAGTCCAATTCCTTTTTATCCTTCTTCATTTAAGTGTCCCAAGCGCAACATTTGATAAGCAAGTCACTGTATTCCTGCATTCGGGAGAAACCTTTCCTGTACAGCAGTGCTCTGATGCAGCACTGCAATGCCTATATCCTCGTCAAAGATGCTTTAATAAACTGCTCTATTAAAAATAATCTGCCAACAGAAGAGTATTGACTGTGTAAATACGATATCGGAGAGTTGTTAGAAAGTAAATATGAGAACAAGTAAACACTGTTTTATCAGGAGGGGACAACACTCAGAAAGCCTTAGAAACAAGCAAAATTGTTTAACATTTTCAAAACATAAGGCAAAAATCTTTAGCTGAGTACTGAGCCAGTGGGATCTGGGATGTCCTTGACCAAGTCCCCGCTGCTGAGATCAAGCTTCTGCCATGCAGACGGGGTTTGTACTTTCCACTATTGGCTCCAAAGTGACAACAGCATTCTCAATTGATGTCATTGCATGAAGCTAATATTAAATGCTTTCAAATCTGATCAATAAAATCCAATTTACATTAAATGACCAGAAAGCTGTCAATTTTGTTTATTAATCCTGGACTTTCTCATGAGTTCCTGACTCGAAAAGAAAACATTACGGTTATTAAGTAAGTAACGATTAATTTTTACATACCATTAGGAAATGTTTTCTTTGAAGCACACATTAAAAGGTCAAATATTCCCAAGTTTTTCTTCAGGTGGAATGTTAAAAACACTAAATAGATAATATCCAGGGCAGTTTTGCAATCAAGGGCATTAGGAGATTTGGAGTATCTGTGTGCCTCTTAATTTACTTTTTTTTTTTTTAATAAAATGTTTTAATATTCTGCACTGAACTAACGACATTTTCTTCTGTTAGGGAAAAGTAGTCCTACGAACAACATGACGCCTTCCGGACTCGCCAACCCGGGCTGCAGACCTGCCTTGCAGTCGTTACACACAGAAACCGGGGCGGGGAACGGCACGTTTGGCAGCGATTCAAACACCGTACCCAGGGAGCAAACAGATTGCTCGCAAGAATTCAAATCAAAGCATCACTCAGACTTCAAAACGTAC
>NW_008825271.1:7463119-7485145 GCF_000699105.1 Pygoscelis adeliae
CACCTCCATCAAAGGAATCCCCCGCATTTCGCCAACGCTAACACAGCCGCTGCTGCGGGACACGATGTGCCGGGACTCCAGGTCCCAGCAGGAGCCGGGTTTCCACCCGGCCGGCTGGCTACCGAGAGCCGCAGAGCCCCACTCCCCCCACCCTACCTAAAGTGCCACTGAGCCACGTTCTCACTCAGAAGAGCTCCCAGGCTTCAAAGCAGCACACGTTCGAGCATCACTTGAGCACATCCTGAAGTGCTTTACTGGAGCTGTAGCACTCGAGCTCTGGCTTCCCAGCTCCTTTTGCTGCGAAGCCCTCTGCTCCTCACCAAGCGGGAGAGCCGATGCGGGCGCAGGTGGCGAGGGCAGAGGGACCAGAGCACCCCACCCTGCCCCTTGGCTGCTGGAAAGCTGCTGACACAGATACAGAAATAACCGATAACGTTAAGCTACCGGGGAGGAGGGCGTTCCATAAAGCAGAATGCAGGCTGCTTAAATAATGAATTAAGAGTCATCAAAGAATACGTATGTAATAGGACAGAGAGGGAAGGCCTGATATTTTAGACTATGCTAGACCACAATGAATAAATTATAAGAAAGGCTGAATACTTTACTAAGTATAAAGATGTCTAGCAAAAGAAACGTTCCTACACTTATCCCCCACTGGGTCCCAAATGAAGACAGAGCTGAGGGCTCAGCTGGTCCGTGAGATCTTTTTTTCCCTGTGTACATTTTCATCCGGACTGAGGTGTCTTTATTTAACAGCATCCATCCTGTCTTTGAGCCTTTTACACCAGAGACAAGCTTGCTTATTTTTCTGACATTGCTGAAGTTCTCCCAGTCATAACAAACTAAGAACACCCAGTCAGTTTGACAAAGATGAAGTGATAGGTAGGAGGCACATTTCATTACACTATCAAGGCTTAGCCGTGGTAATTGGTGAAGAAACAATTCAGAGCTGTCAGCTCGATACACATGCCTTTTCACTGACTGATGTGCCGAGTCCTTGATGGGGTAATGAATGATGTCCAACGGCGGTCACTGCCGCGCTCGCACCCGGCATCCTCACGAAGCCCCGACCAGCGCGACCGTCCGTCCCTCCCTGTCACGGACACAGCCCCTCAGCCGCCTCCTGCGCATCCCAAGGGCCAGGGCAGGTTCCCGCGCCTGACACACGATCGTGATGAGGATTTTAATTATCTGCAAGGAGCAAAAAAATCCAATGCCGAACAGGGATAACCCCTGCTGCAGCCTCCACCAGAGCTGCACACACACACTACACTGCACGCTCAGGATCTGTCCACGTTCCTCACCCGACACAGACCCACGGATGATAGCGGAGAGATGCCAACTTGTAGCAGTCAGTTACTGACCTGGACTGCCCACGGCAGCCTTCCCCTTTTCACAGGGTCTGCCCCGCCCCTGCACCACTGAAAGGGACACGATAGTTTCCAGGTTTCATCACATATGCTCGTAGAGTGACTCCGAAGAGCCCTAATTCGAACACCAAAGTTAACGATGGATGTATTGCTCTTGCGTCACAGAAAGGGAGAGCATCTGCCTTCTTTCAATACTTCCATTGTATTACAAAACTCACCTGCTTTCCATCCTTCTTGCACGGTAATTCAAACAACTACTACCCCGTATTAACTTTTAAAGCCTATTTTCATTTTGCTCAGCTGTAGAAAGCTGCGGCTCAGACGGCAGGCAGAGAAATCAACTCCACCGGCTTCAACCAACGAGCAGGGGCAACGCAGGACACCGCGTCCCTCCCTGGGGCAGCCAGTGGCCTGCGGCAGCTCAAAGGAAAGAAAAGTCAATCAAGTCCATTTTTAATGACCAACTGTGGGATATGTTTGGAAAAGGGGTAATCTGCACAGCACAATTATTTTTCTTTAAAAACAAATACCCTTGTGGTAATTGTTTGGTTTTTTTAAAACAGAAGAACTCCTCCACCATTTTCCAGTGTTTTCTTACTATTTTCTGAGTGTCAGTGGTCTACATTTTCAACGACACCAGATGCATACGCACACGCACACACCCCCCACTGAACTAAATGGGAGAAGCAATTATTTTTTGGAAGGTGCAGAGTATATTGCAAGACTGGGTAATGTGTTGCATAAGTGAAAATCAAGACTTTGCAGCAGAACACTAATTGCATTAACTACTAAAAAGTGACAGTTTGGCACAAAATGTTTTTACAAGAAAATGAGAAACAGCATTTTGCTACAAAAGATTAACTGGAAATTGTTTTCCAACACCAACTAAGGTGCTTAAAGAAAAACTGAAGAAAAATATTCCGGTATTATAGCATCTGAATAGTCCTACGCTAAAACCTAAGATCTCCCCGGATTAATTTTTTCCAGGCATTTCCCTCTACAAACAGGAAGGGGGGGAAAACAAAATCATCATCTGCAGGAGCAGTTGCTTTATTGTACTCCTCTGTGAGCTGACTCTCTGCATTTGAAATGAGATTCCCTTTGAACAGCCAAGACAAGATTGGAAAGGGCTCCAGTGCCACCTACTGCACTCTGCTAAAATAGGTAGTGAACGCTGTTCTGCCTTACCTGGCAATCGGGTGTCCGCTCCAAGGCAAGAGGCATCTCCAGCCGACAGAGACCACCGGGGCAAGCAGCAGCCACCTTGGCTAACGCTGTGGCCTTCCAGCATTGCACTGAACGCGAGCGTGCTCTCCTGAAAAGCTGAGGAGAGCAACGAGACTTAACTTAAACATAACGTACAGCTCCATTACTGACCGTGAACACACAACCAGACAAAGCAGATTTCGAGTTCTGAACTGATGATATTCAGCAACTATTAAATAAACCCCAATTCTAAGTGCTGGGGTAGCTGAGCTCTAGACGACTGATTTCTCACCCTCTACTCAAAGGCTTCGTACGTTTTGTGTACTACGTTGTTCCAAATACTCTAACGGCTAAAACCAGACCTGATTTTAAAAAAATCCAAGCAAAAAAGAAAAAAATCAATGCCATGTTAGAGGTTATGCATATTCAAAACAAATTCAGGTATTTTTATTCCCAATACTAGTGCCATTTTTCTTTTTTGCTACTTCTCCTGCTTTTTGATTTGCCATGGAAAGATAGGAAGGGAAATGAAAAAACAGAAGAAAATATAAAGAAAAGGAAAAGACAGTCTGCTCTTTACTTTGGAGTTTTATTCCTTTATCCAAAAGACAACAGTAATAACAGGAATAGTTACGGTTACATTACATTTATATTCAATATATTTCTATTTTATATCAATAGTGTTCCATATATATTTATTATATTTTTGTATACAAATATATTATGTGTATATTTTTATATTATAAAAATATTTCATTGTTCTAAGGGAGGACAGGAGCCTATTAAAAAAAAAAAAAAAAAAGGTTTCAGAAGGCGCTGTCAGCTCCCTCAAACTGTGGCAAAACACCCCCTGGCCAACCTCCACGGCCCCTTCCAGCTTCTCCCTCCAGCGCAACTTGCCGGTCACCACCCAGTTTTTCAGCCCTGGCCCTTCTCCCCGAGAGCCCCACCTGGCCGGGGATGCTGCTCCCCTCCTCGCCTGGCTCGGACCCAGGGGAATTCGGGTCCTTTCGTTTCTCCCTCCTGTACCTCCTTGCAGTTTATGACAATAACGTTCTCGCTACCCTCCTTTTTGGCTCTGTCCCAGTGGGGTTTCCACACACTTCACTTGATTTATAATTGCGTTCATGGAGGTCTTCTGAGCCTCAGGCTTGGGAACGAGACTCTGCCCGTTTTAGCCATCTGCAGCCTTTACGCTTACTCGTTCCTCCTTACCCCTCTCACTCCCTCCGTGCATCTCCCTCCCCACCTCCACAAAATGCTTTTATCATCAGCTGCACTATTTGCGATACCCCTGCTGTAAATTGCTCAATTCCACCAACAACAGAAGTTACTAGAACTTTGGACCTGGACTCGCCAAGACTGGCTCAGTCATTCTATTCCAGCTCTACTTTCTTCCAGAAAGGTTACCCCAGCCACAACCAAGACCTGCGTCGAGGTACTGCCACACCAGACGAGCAGCTCACACAGCCATCCCTTACACCACAGCCCTTATCTGCAGGAAGAACGAGCCTGTGGCAAACAGTTTAAACTGCAGGCTTTTGCTAAGCCATCTGACCTTGGCTGAAAGGAGTTAGAGAGCCCTCACACAAGCTGACCGACGCAGCCTGTAGACGGGAGGAGCGGCTCCCGTTCAGAGTAGGTCAGTAGCTTCAGTAGCTGCAGGCTTAGCGCCCTCACACCCACGCTGTGAGATGAGGAACTGAAATGGAAGAAGGATGATGAGCGTTCATGAATGGATAATGAAGAGCCAAGCTACTTCGGCCGTTTCAGGGCCAAAGCCAGAAGAGTGTTTAGTAGCAGTTCTTTTACTTCAGACAAAAAGCCCAATCCATGAGAAACGTGTGTTCAGGGGAGTAGAAGTAAGAGCTCAACCTTCAAGGCAAACACTGCAAATTGAAATAATTATTCAATGTTGAAATCAAAGAAAATTATCCCCTCACATTTCACCCTTCTGAGCAGACAAAAAGCTCTCAAGGAGAACGTTTCCTTCAGTTTCTCTCCTGCTTAAAAAAAAAAAAAAGATTAAGAGACATTCTAAACCCTGAGTTATCTCATTAATGGTACAATTGGCAAGATTAACAGCAAAAATTAAACAATTTCATTATTATTTAATTGCTTTTAAAAATGTATTCCCTTAATATTTATAATTGTACTCTTAAAATTAATAATCCTGATTTGCCACCTCCCCATCACAAACCATTTCTCACACTTACCCAACTTCCACAGAACTTCACAAAGAAAAAAACTGAAAATACATCTTGAAGACTTCTGAAGTAAAAAGGAAAGACACCATGTGCATCCATAAATTATTTTTTATTTCGAATCCAGCTCTCTGTATACATTGTACATGAAACACAGGCAATCCCGTAAGCATTCAGGATTGGCAATGTTCATTAAGTCCCAAAACTAAATTAATCATGCTGATGCCAACGTGCCAGTTAAACACAGACTCTAAACTTAAGTAAACTGGAGAAACAGAAAAAAAAAAAAAAAAAAAAAAATCAGAAGTAGCAAGGAACAAGATTCCTATCGTCTGTTAGGAAAACACAATCCAGAGCTATACCCTGCCTAAAGAACAAGTGGCCCCAAAGTCTCATGGCTTCCCTCAAATTCCAATTTCGAGGCAGACCGAGATGGCCCAGACCCTCTTTAAGAAAGCCACGGGCCAGATCTTGGCTGTTGTCCAAATTCTCTCTCAGGATTTATTGGCAAAATCCTAGTAATCCAACCGAACCTCTTTCTGCTGCCAAGATAATTAGCTTTACAAAAAGTCGCAAAATCAACCAAAATAGTATTTTCACCCCAGTAATATTAAGCCATAAAGGCTGAAGAACATGTTGACCATCAACTGTCAACGCTGCACTCAAATTTGCTGAAACTGGTGAACATTGGCAGGATATTTTGCCCTTGGATTAAGTCCCCACAGCCTCTCCTCCACGCATCCGGGCATATGTTCAACCACTTGTTTTAGTGAGTCTGAACATAGCTTCAGAGAGAAGCTCCTCATTAGCTGCTTCTGCACAGATTCGAGCACATGTCTGCATTCACGCACTGGCTTCAACAGCATCATCTGCAGCGCAGAAAGTTAAACATATACAAGCGTTTTCCACAAACCAATCTTAAAATGCCTGGCAACAAAGCCACCAGTGCAAGATGATAGCGTTATCTCAGAGTGATTCCCAGATAAATAAATCTGAATATTTGTTTGGACCTCAGAACATCAGGTTGCCATGGCAGGAAAAAGCAGACACACATGACTCTATGCAATTAATAGTATTTAAAACATTTGCCTCTAAAACCTGGCAAACTATGACCAAAAATTTTACACTTTTTTTAATTAAAAAGCTTTTTATTACAAAAAAAAAATCATCAAGTGTCTGTGCACAGTTCATAGTTAAATGTCGTCTTTGTTTTGAGTTGGTTCCATTTGAACTCAGACATTTTACTGACTTCAGTTTTATACAATTTTTTTCTTTAAAAATCCTGCAAGGTAACCCCCCCGCCCCACACACAAACAAATACAGGAAATTGTATTTCTCAGGGTTTGGGGGGTTTTTTCATGTCAAGAAGTGCAATTTTGCTTCTATGGTTCTTTAAAGTAAAACAGTTCTATCCATCAGTAAAACAATACACTACGCTAGGAATTGCACCAGATACCTTAATATATCTTGTGTATCAGCTATATCTAGCTTTTCCTATGCACTGCTTAAGGTCGTGAGAGACCTTATGAAAATTCTGCTTACAGTAACTCATCTTTACCAGAATAGGCAGGTCAGTAAATGTACCTACACTCTGTGAAATTGCCTATGACTGCTGGAGAATGGAAGTCAATAATATCTACAATTATACCAGTGAAATGTTTACATTTACTGTAACTCTCTTGCTTTTGCATACAAGTGCATGCTCTGCTTCAAGCCACTGAGACTGCACGATCATACTGCAAGTCTATCATGGGAATACAGTCTCAAAAAAATCCATAATTTAACATAGAACTCTGTTTTTTATCTCACTGAACTTGATTCTTCCACACATCCTTCTGGTTCCACTTAAGACAACAGAACTACTCCCTTCCCCCCCCACCCCGGCTAGCACCAACAAGTCAGCTCTGGAGGGAATTTTATAAAGAACTCAGCTTTGGCTTAATATTTCCTTCACTGAAAGCAGTGAACTATGCTACTGGCTTTGGAAGGATTTCCAAAAGTTACCTAGATTGACTTTGACATTTTGAGAAAACAAGAATATTAATAGATTAGGTTTTTAATGACTCCAAGAACAAGTTTGCTCATGACTTCATTTCCTTTCAGCTGCAGCTGAAAGACACCCTATACATCTTATCATTTGTCGTAAAAAACTAGAAGTCCATTCCCTTCAGCATCCTCAAAAAGACTCAAGTTTTATTCCAATTTGCTCAGGTTTTTCCATTGCAGAGTGCTGTTTTATATGAAAAAGTAGGAAACACCCAGTTTACCTGAAGTTTTAAGTATTCGCTTAGGAAGAGATTTACCTGCGTTGAGACAGAAGACTGACTAAACCTACTGAGCAGACCTGTTCTATTTTAGCATTTAAAACTACAGGGAAGAGTGTCAAAGTTTGTATTTCAATGCAAAAACGTAAGACTCTGCTCTCTAACTTGAAAATGTTTCTAAACTTGAAATAGAAGTCTGCAGTGTCTGTTGAATCAAACAACAGAAGTTAAAGCTCGCTTAACCACTTCATTCTTACAACCACTATTTTACAAAGGAAGATCTTCGAACCTAGAAACAATACAGAGACAAGCACAGCAATGACACGGATGATGACGGAAAGGACCTAAACAGCCATCCTGGAACCACTGCGCCATGTAACTCGACTGCAAATGACATGCTGGGCAGTGTCTTACAACAAGGCGGCAATTCCTATTCAGATTTTTACTTACAGGTGCAGGACTACAGTATAAAAGCATCCAGCTTCTTAAAAAGAGGAACTGAGGAGCTTCAACAGGCCTATTTCATTCCCAGAGAGACTATACTGGGAAACCAAGCTGTAACACTCTCCATCCTCTAGCATTTCCTCACATAATAGTAGGCATAAATTACTGCAAGATTAGTATCCACCCCAGAAAATCTTACATGAAATGGATAAAATCTTACATGAAATGGATGGACATATCTTTGTATAAAGACAAGTATTTCAGAATTTGGAATGCAAAAATACAGTGCAAAACCCAAAAAGAGTTCCGAAAAATAGTTTTTACATATCAAAAACTCCCACAATTAAAGAGAGAGATTATAAAGATAAGGTATGGTGCTAAGAAGTGGTTTGACAAGTTAATAATGGGTTATTTCCCTCGCAGAGGTTTACGCATTTCACACCAGCATTTTGCTTTATGTTGTTACAATATTTTTATGGAGCATTATTTAAAAATAATATTTCAGTCAGAAGTCTGATTTAGAATTCATCATGTTTTACCCTAAATGGCCACTTGGAATGCTGTGAAACATGATTTGCAGCCAGAAGCACCAAGTACATAAATTCTTCCACATCAAAGGAGTAATTTGTAAATTTTGGATGTTCTCCCAGCGTTGGGTGGTGTCCCTAGGAAAATGAAATAAGGCCTTTTAGACAGAAAAAAAAATTCAGTACATCTTCCATTCAAAAAGCAAGGAAAAAAAAAATTTCGAGCATCTGCCAGTTTAATTTATTATTTCTGATCCACTGATCTGCTCTGAGGCAAGAGAGCCAGCAAAGTAACTGCATAACAGCAATGCTATGGGTGGCTTGGATTAATGGCCAATTAATTTCATTTCTCTTCTTCCCTCAGCCATTAATATCAAATGATTTCTTACTCACAGCAGGGAAGTTAATTTGGTCTAAAGAATGAAAACCATATTTCAAGTATCAGAACACAGATAGGTAAAACAAGCTAGCCTTTAAATGCTTCAAGTTACAGCACCCACCCTTCCAGCAGTGGCCATCCTTACCTGATCTTGAGGGAATACTTTATTCCTTTTTCGCCAAGTGATGTAGTGAATGCCTCTCAGCCTTGCCAAATCCAGGTAACAACGTTCATCTTCACAATTGTATCTAGAGGCAGGCAGAAAAATCATATTTACCCACAGAGACTGTGCTGAAGTTTACCAGGGTGAAACAGGAAAAAAAAACTTTAGGCCAAAGTGTTTGTCGTCCAGTTCTAAGGCTCCGAAACCATGGACAAATTCTGCTCCACTGAAAACAACAACAAGGGCTGCCATCTGTTCTTAAGACATGGCCTAGGAGACAGTCTGAGGTACATCTGCATGTCAGGCATGCCCCTGTCCAGCTGCAGCAGCTCTTGGGCATGGGTTTCTGAACTTACTTGCAGACTGGAGAAAATGCTCTCAAGCCAAGATTATGCTGCAAAGCACCAGCTCCACAGCCTTCCCACAGCAGAGGCTTCAAGCAGAGTTTCCCAGGATGGAGAATTCAGTGCTCTTCTGAGAAGTGTGCAGCATTTTAGTTCAGTTCTATAGAACTGGAGTGTCAATTATTAACAACCATACTTTGCAACAAAATTTGGCCACAAAAATCATCAGAGGTCTGGAGTACGCCTCCTAAGCAGAAAGGCTGAGAGAGTTGGGGTTGTTCAGCCTGGAGAAGAGAAGGCTCCGGGGAGACCTTATTGCAGCCTATCAGTACTTAAAGGAGGCTTATAAGAAAGATGGGGACAGACTTTTTAGTAAGGCCTGTTGCGACAGGACAAGGGGAATGGCTTTAAACTAAAGGGGCGTAGATTTAGACTAGACAGAAGGAAGAAATTATTTACACTGAGGGTGGTGAAACACTGGCCCAGGTTGCCCAGAGAGGTGGTGGATGCACCATCCCTGGAAACATTCCAGGTCAGGCTGGACGGGGCTCTGAGCAACCTGATCTAGTTGAAGATGTCCCTGCCCACAGCAGGGGGGTTGGACTAGGTGACCTTTAAAAAGTCCCTTCCAACCAAACTATTCTATGATTCTATGGAAATATGTTTAAAAGGAAGCTACTAGAGAAATTTAGGTAAAACAGAATGACAGTCAGCTAAGCCTGGCCAGCAAGCTGGTGCTTATGTCCTGAGCATAGAAAGGTGTATATAAATAACCTTCAGGGGGATCTTTAAACACCCTGGACACGCATCTTATGTAATCAATTCACCTGGATCACCAAAATACCATTAAATCTCAGACTTCCCACGCAGAATCTGACCAGTGAGGCTTTCTCTTTTTTTGCCATTTTGCCCAAGCAATTGTTGACCAGGCTGCATTTTATTTATACCATGGCATCTTAAGAAATCACAGGCTAAGCCTGTATGACATAGTTACACTGTATTTTATAATGAAAGCTTCCTCACTTTCGCTTCCCAGAAGAGACTGCCAAAAATGAAGTCTAGACAAGGATGCAAGTCAAACATTCATAGTCAAATACTAGCAAGGGAAAGTGCTTCATTAACACATATGGACAGACATTAGCAGTTGTGGTATAAGAAGGAAAAGAGAAAGAAACAGACTTACAGTTCAAAAACAACAGCCCAGTCTGGTAGAAAGAGCAAATGGGTAAGCCCAGCTCCGTGCATCCCAATGAATATATCAGAGTTGTGGGTAATTCTCAATTGCTCTGAAAATTCAAGTTCCCTGCAGACAGCACAACAAAAAATGGTGATCTGGCATGCCTATCCATCTCAGCAAGAATTAGTTACATGTAGAAAGCACAAAATTAACTTAAGGGAATACTGAAAGAGAGAATTGATTTTTCAAGGAACAATACTAAGAATCACAAATGCTGCAGCCAGCAATAACAGCATGGAATTAAAAGAAATGCAGACAAGTTTCAAAGCTTCACAAGAGTCTGTTCCAAACATTTGATTTTTTTTTTTTTACAAGTTAAAGTTTTTATAAGTTTGGGGGTTTTTTTACTTGCCTTTAAAAAAAAAAATTGCATCATCTCCTTTAAAAAAAAAAAACAAACAACAAAAACACAACATAAAGGACCTAAACTGTTTTTAATGTAATGTAGAAGTATACAATTCCCACCTAAAGGTGCGGATATCCAACCTGAACTTATGCATAGGGCATCAAGCAGAAATAAGGAGACCAGGCTTTTTTCAGCTCCTGGAACTGTCACTCTCTCCCATCCTTTGACTGTAAGCTCCAAATAAAGTATTCTCTTTAAATAACCAGGTGTTCCCTGAGCACACAAGGAAAGAATGGACTAAAGATACTTAATTGTAAGAGAAGACAGACAACTGGAAAGGGAAATTACAACAGGCTTCATTTGTGTATGAACAATTCATACATTAAAATGGAAAAGAATAACGTCCTCTCTGACCATTTGGAAGAGAGTAGAAAGAAACTGGCTTAAACTGCAACAAGAAAGTTTAAACTGGTTAAGCTGCTGTAAGGGCAGACGTCAGGGAAACCCTTCTAACTATGATGACAGTGATGCTGCAGGATAGCTGTGGAAATCTGTAATGCTGAATGGTACCACAGATGGTTTTGACAAGCACGGGAATTGTGGAAGTACCACTCGGTCACGCACTCAAGTGGGATGGTCTAGATGCCCTCTCAAGGGTATCCACCCTCTTTTCTATTATTAGACCACTCAAGTGCCTTCATTGACAGGGGAATTGGAAGCAACTCGACTTCCTCACACTGCCTCTGCTTTGGTTAAAACACTGATCCTCTCACTGCTGCTTCAGTTTCTCACTCTTCCTGCATGATCCATGACAGCACCATTGAGTAGATCAGAGCTGCTGCCATTCAGCACAGGCATACACCACTTGGGACCTTTTTCTTCAAGCCATTTCTTACTGGCACAGTGCCTACTACATCTGGGCACCACAAATTGACCTCAAGTGGTGTCTTCAGGGGCCAAAAGAGCAGCAAATAAGCCGAGTTATTACTCATTGCTAAACTAAAGGTCATATAAAATAAGACACTAGCATCATACAAGAAAAATCCCTGCTGACCCACAGTTACTGCAGAGCATTAGCAAATCCAAAAGGGCCATGGGAATACAGCTGGTTTTGGGAGAGGGGAGGAAACAGAAAGAAAAGTGATTTCAAAACTTGCTCATCATACAGTAGCTTTAACCTGAGTCTACTAACTCTAGAGATTCATTCCTAGGTAGATGCATCATAGGATGGGAGTGCTTAACTAGCTCACCCACCACTCCCTCAGTAACATCCTTCCTTCCTTACCAGTTCTTGGATTTTGCAGAGGTTAGACATTGGGGCATATGTAGCTTGGCCTGCAAACACCTTTCACCAGCCATAGGCAGCATGAGTTCACACTAGTTTCTTCTACCAACTTACGTACTTGTATTTGTAGTCTACCACTTTGACCTCCAACGTCGATACTGTTTTCAAAGCATTCACAAGCTAAGGAGGAAAACAAAAAGACAATGATTTGGTGTTCTCCTTCAATTAATTCATCCCCTGCACTCCTGTTCGTTTTTACACACTCCTCCACCCCACCAGGGAATTACAATGAGTGAGACAGAACATACTGTCACTGCCATATAAAGGAGCAGTTCCCCTCCTTTCCTGCCTTCCCACCTAAGATACATACGTCATTCCTGGCAAAGCAACCCCTGGAGACGAGACTCGGATCTCCTGCACTCTCACAGAGGCTACTGTTGATTTTTACATGCTCCAGGACCCAATCCTAAACCACTCAAACTAGTAGGAGTTTTGCCAGGAATAGGGGGAAGAAGTGGTTGGATTTCCAAAAGATACTCCAGTACCTGAAGAAGCAAACCGGTAGCTAGAAGGATTTTGGAAGATACCTTACTAGGTCAGACTCCTACTCACATGAGAAGTGAAACCAGGTTAGAGCCTGGGTTTCTAACCTAAAAGGGCTTTTTCCAAGTGTCCAATCCATAGCCAGCAGAAGAGGGAGAAAGAGCCAAGAATTTTCTTTTACAAAAGTGTAGTAAAGATAATATTAACTTCTCCCTTTCTGTCATGTGCTCATTACCCGAAAACGTACTACACGTAGCAGTGCAGGCATGCACTGTGGACAGCCTAGCAGGTAAGGCACAAATCTAGCCATCTGCACTCTGTCTATTCTGCCACTGAGCTATTGCATCAAACAAGCCTCAGTTTCTCCCTACGGAAGGTGGGGATGACAATGCCAATCCATTTCTGTCAGGCACTAACAGCTAAGAATGAAGACAGGTATGAAAACATTAGATATTATCATTTTACCACAAGAGAAGCTACACCATAAGTCCACGAAGTTGCATGATTTGAAAACATAAATCAGTATGAAAATTCATTAAGTTTTGAATGCACATACTCAGATAAAATAGCTTATGCATTTTAATCTGCAAGCATAACAAGGTTTTTGTTAGAGCCTTCAACGCTGGGGATGCTAGAAATAAAAGAGATAATCTGAAAGCAAAATAATTTAATGTTATCAGAAGCTCTGCAGTGTCTGTTAAGAGGAAATGCTTTTAGTATTACATCTGTAGTCTTCCATTGGATATTTAAAAAGGGCAGCAAGGTTCAGTGTCTGGTGTACAGAAGTAGAGACTGATTAGAAGACTTATTAGAAGAAATTAATATCAGCACTGAACATATTTGTCCAAGATTTGTCAGCAGATAGATGTCTTGGCTGTACCTAAAAAAAAAAAAAAAAAAATCAATTCAATGAGCAAAATTTAACTTCTGATAAATTTGTTTTAAAAATAAAAAGGACCACACCTCATTCTGGTTTAATACTTTCCGGTAATCTGTACTGCGTGCAAGTATTGTGACTCGAATTTTCCCATCCTAAAAAGAAAGAAGCAGCAGTTTATTAGCTATGAGGCAGACCTTACAAAAAAATCCCAAACACTTCCATATTTACTTTTGGCAATTATTTGAGCAACTAAATATGTTCCCTCCCCATGTAATAGATGATGTAACCACCTTAAAATTCACATCGTATTTTCCAACAGATTAGAAGTGTCAAAAACTTTGCGAAAGTGAAACAAAGAATAAAACATTTTTTGAAAGATTTATTTTATTCAGTACAAAAGAGCCTTTGTATAATACATTATACAGCAGTTTTTGAAAGCAGGAAAGCAGCTTTCAGGATGACTTGTGCACAAGATCCTTGGAAAAAAATATTTTACTTCTATAACAGTTCCTCCTTTTACCTCTTTAAATTAATTGGGCTCACAGGGGTAAGTGTTCCAAGTGGAATAAAGAGATTTAACTGCATGACTCCCATTAGTGTCAGCAGGAGAAGCATAACTAAATGCCTGTGCAGTGCTTTGAATGCGTGCCCCTCAGCGATAATGTGTAGGCTACTCTTTAGAAAATAATTCCAAGAAGTCCAGAACTGCCGTATCCATCAATGCAGCCATTGCAACAATTTGCAAATCCTAACAGCGTGTACAACAGAGAAGCCCAGGGCCAGGCAGATGGTACCGGCCAGGGATCGGAAGGACCAGATTCAATCATTTCCTCCTCTGATCTGAGCTCAGCAGTAACTATGAGGATCGATAAAGAGCAAGCTCACTGCATTGCTCTGTGGGATCCCCTCTGCTGGTCCCAAGGACAGCACCTTGTCAGCGTGCTCCAGAAGAGACCATGTACCATCTATCTTGCTTAACTAGGAAGGACACAAAGGCCTTGAGCACAGAGAACGGAGACAAGGAAAAGATCCTAGGGTTGGAAGGAGGATGTTCTGAAGTCTGTCCTATGGAAATAAGACACGAGGGCAACTTTCACAAACATAGACAAATGTTTGCTGAAGGCCTTTATAGAACAGGCTGACTTACTGGAAAAAAATCCCGAGCGTCACAGGAAAGGACGAAAAGTGCACTATATGCCCTTATTCCCCACTGGGTCCAGCTTGCTAATGCTGTTTCTCTGGTAAGAGCCATCAGCTCCATATTGCAATTTTATTATTCAGTTATCATACCTTGGGTCCTTCTTGTGTGATATTTAATCTGTGTAACACATGCTGAGAGAATGCTCTAAATAGCCCTGTACCGTGGCAGCCAGAGATCTGAAATTAAAAAAGCAATTGTTAACACAAGAAGTTATTTTCCTCAGAAAAACCTCTCTTTGTGATCAGTCTTTTGCCATTCTTGTGGAACAAAAGCCTAGTATCATGCACTGTGCTAAACATGTCACTATTCACTGCAACACAAGTGGCACTATCATTTAGAAAGAAATATAACTCTCTCTACAGTGTTACAGCCTGAATGCATGAGCTAATACCACCGGGAAAGTCTGTCAATGTCTGTCAGTGTACGAGGTCTCGTGTTCTGCAAAAATACCACTAAGTTCACAGTGCCCACCCACTAAAGAGGAATAATATGCATCTCAGGAACTGTGACACAGGAGATTGCACACAACCAGTTACTATCAACCAGCTAAAGTAACTTCAACATCCTAATCTTTAGGGAAGATCATTTCATTTGGAGTTGCATAGACTTTCAATGCAGTACATTTCATGATAGCTCAGCTAGACATTTGAGAGATTCATTAGCTCAGATTTTATACTGTCACACACACATCTAGTTAACACAGTGGATGGATAAAAAGAACTCACCAATGGTGTGTTATAAAACAAGCCATATCGCATTCGAGGCAGTAATGAGAAGACTGCTTCTTTAAAGCACACCTGCAAAGGAAGATCACAAGAAGTTACACTGCACTGCTACCTTCCGCTGGCACATTCCGTGCTCATTCAGTGGGGTCACTGCTTATAACGAGCTAGCAATTACATGCTCAAGAACATCAACACTTCCTTGACTGTGCAAATGAATAGAACAAAGACAATCCTGATCCCAAAAGAGCTCTCACTTAGGATGCTACAGATGCAAGTGTGGGAAGAGGTAAAAAAAACACCCCCAAAACAGAACAAACATGAACTAAATAGAAGAAAATCAGTTAGAGAGTTTAAAGACAGGCTTTAAAGGATTTAAGAGACTAAAATGAGCTCTGAATGAACGGGTACATTTTTTGGTAGGAGTAAAAATTTTTTTAATGATGAGCAGCAGGTATATTAACAGTTGCAGGGGAAGATAAACACCTCAGTAGGAATCAGAAGACTTAGAGAGACAGTACCATTTGAAAACCCTTAACTTCAGTAGTGAGTCCTGCAGAAGTGAAACCAACAAATAAATATCACCTCTCAAAGGACACAAAAGTTAGGTCCATCTATATAAAGCATAGACATGCCACAGAATTAGGTTACAGCTCTGTCTCTTGTTTGAAAGGTAGAATACTCATATTATGCAAATTAAACATGCATGGAAAGTATTAATGCTTTCCTCTGAAATACCCATATCCACAAGTGACTTGAGAAGCTGTCATATTTGCTACCTAGGGACTATGAGTTAAAACAAAATATAAAATTCCATACCCTTTTAGAATCAAAAGTTTTCAAGTGTATTATTTCATAGTCAGTAAATGCCTTCCATGTCTCACCGAACAGGTCACCATAGCCATATGAGCTCTAGGAGGAAAGGGAAAAACACAAGGGCATAACAATTACACAAATGCATACGAAAACTCTCTTCTTGATTTACAAGTTCTGTATACCAGTTTTAACATATGGTTAATATGTGCATCACCACCATGGGACCAAGATGGCCTAGCACAGAACACAGACATGACAGAACGCCGAACCCTGCACTTACAATGGCAGTTAACTCAAATTACCTGTCAGGTAGTTAATTTTTAATAAAACAGTTCTATAAATTAGCAATCTAGGTAAGTTCTTCAGCAGCAGATTAGAATTTCTGAGTTAGGAGCAAGGAGTTCCTACTACTTCCCCCAGAGACAACAGAACACAAGTTAAATTTGAAATAACAGAAACATTGGGATGGTAGAAGGCACAAACTTCAATTCCTGAGACTAAAAAAACCACCTGGGAATTCAAGCGCTGCAGTAATGTTTGAAGTAAAAAGTCACAACACGCCTGTTTCACATTCACCTCTGTTTTGGGATGGTCACTTCTATCGCAAATTGAAGGTAATGATCTGATCTGATGGAAGAAACAGCCAGGAAACTATGTTTTGCATTACTTTGACAAGCTACCAAGAAGTTTCTCTACAAGGCAGTATAAAACTCCCCCCTTTGCAGCAACGCTCTGTTGAACCTTTTAAGAACCATCTACACTCTACAACATTGGCCTAGCAGCAGGGGCTCTCGCCTTCAAATTTGTAACATTTCCTACACATCTGAGGGCTAAAAGTCACCATCTCTTGCTCTTTGAATGCAACTAAATATGACCTCAGTAGCCCCCAGGTACAGATTCTTGCTTAAAGCTTCCTTTCAACTCTGCAGCTGGTTCAGGCTGCTTGGAAAGTTACGTGGAAAAATTCTCAATGAGAAATTTGAGAATAAGACTACAAATGACCGCAGAAGACAGCAGACATCTAGTGAAATGTAAGAGAATCTGAAGGGCGCCAGATTTCCTTCAGTTGAAGAGGTGCGTCCTTCCCCTTCTTCTGCCATTAAGTTTTAATGAATTTTACACTCCATACTACTTTCTGGCCATCTGTATTACAAGAGCTGCTCTGCCAGATTAGAAGTAGAGAACTGATCTTGAAAGCTGTAAGTACTACTTTCTAACCCTATCTGCTCTCCTTAAAAGTGCTTTATAAACGTTGCTTTCCTGCATTTGCAGAGACAGTCTGCAAATCGACACCCAGTGGATTTCCTACTCATTTTCTGGTTTGTTTAACCTACATCTAAGGGCATTACTATTTAATAAGAACAGTGCACTGATTCTACAGCTGCTAGAAAGTATGGCCAAATCTAATTACATCAAGAAAAGGAAAAAAAAAAAAAAGAGAATGAATAATAAGCTCAAGTCCACCTTTCAATCAGCATAGACAGTTCATCAGCAGTTAGCTGGTGCCATCATCTGGTTGTACACAGTAACGAACTGCAGACTGAGCAGTTAAGACTCTCTTAAAATGATAGTACTGTGACAGTACTTACTCTGAATGGTACATTTGAAAGAGTTATTTGATTCAACAATGCGATATTAGAAAAACAGTTGCTTTTCAAAGTAATTTACAGTGCTATCTGACACATCTGATCTTTTCAGAAAGTCAGAGCTGGATTAACAGGTCCCTGTATAACAGCTAGAGAGCTTGCTTATGTGGCAGACACATTTATTTTAGCTTTCAAAATGTAAGAGAACTAGAAAAAAGGGTCTCTTCTAGCCAAAGAGGTTTCTCATTAAATAGCACGCAGGGAATATTTGCGTTTCTCTATTGAATATTAGTTGTCCTAGCAGTAAATACTGAGAAAGAAAACCCAGTATTTTACGAGAACAAGACAGGTGTGGGACAATACCATAGTCGAGAACTGGGTTATTTCTGGACCCGATTATACATGTTATCTGGCATGTTACAAGTTGCCCAGTTTTTCGTTGTTTAGTTTAACACTCTCCTACACAACTCAAGTACTAGCCAGTAAAACTAGTATTAATCTTGAACACAGTCATGGTTTCAATTCAGCAGTACAGCAGAAATAGCCCCACTTAAAAACTTGTTTTATATATCATCATGGCATTCTAAGAGGTGATTGAGAGAAGTAACTGCAAGAAGGCTATTTAAAGGAATTAAGTATTAGACCCTGTTTTGATATATATAAGGATTTCATTTAGTTGTTTTCTTCATTACAGGCTGCACATTACTGATTTAGAAAGATGCAAGGCTGCATTTCTTTTTAAATATAGAAGACAGTTTTCAGTAAATCTACTTCAATATTCTCAGAGAAAAAAGTCTACAGAAAACAGCATGAAATGTCCAAATGTCGCATATTAGAAATACAGATCATGCTATTTTTGAGGTCACACCAAAAAACCCCATAATTATGTACTAGCAAAAGATGAGCTATGGAGTAGTGTTCAAACAGTACATGGTTTATTGTAGACAATCTGTTACCTAACTATTGTTCATGTGCCTGTATTAACAAGATCCAAAAACTTATCAGTTCCACACGGCTAAGCCCACAAGAAAGCTAAGGATTGCCTACTGAAAATTCGGAGTATAAAGCAGAAACACAACCCATTACAAACAGGTTAAAAGCACAGCAGACTTACAGTGTCCCACATGACTATGTTGACATCAGTACTGAAGGAATTATTAATATGCTGTGTAATATAAAGATTGACGAAATCACAGAAGTGATGGTACATATTAACACCTGCGAAAGAAAGAACTGTTAGCAAAATACATTACTCGCTCCACTTTTTATCAGTTCACGCATTTTTTCCTTAGTAGTATCCTGTATATTATATTAGTTTTCCCCTGCTTCTGATTGAATGCTTCTTATACACCCTAAAAAAGCAAACCTTTAAAGGGAAGGAATCAAGGTAAGAAATCTGAAGTAAAATGTGTTTTTAAAAAGTTCAGGGAAATTAGAAGAGCGGCCAAAACACAGCATAAGAAAAGGGTAAGTTTCACAAGCTATTTCTCATTACAGTCTGCAGCTGCTTTCTGAAGTAAATGAAAGCCACTACTGCTTTAACAATAGCTAGTTAGACATAAAGGGAACATTAAAACAGGCCTTCGGCACTGATCTTAGTTCTGCTTTATTGGGGTTAAGGGAAGCTCTGTCAGCAGGACTACAAGACAGAACTTGTACTTGCACATGAGCCAAAGCCCAAGTAATTCCTCAGGTTTTTTCTCAGAGCATTCCTGTTCGTTCTTGGTTTCTTAAGCTAATACCTTACGACCATGGCGCATAAAAAACTACCATGAAACAAAGGCAGTAACGTAGTCCAGTTTCCTTGCGAGTGAAGATCAGATGCCAGTTTTGGAACTATGTGCACACAGCCCCTCTTTCTAAGCTTCTGACCAAAAAGAGCTGCCATGGTAGGAACTAGCTGCCAGGATTCCTATACTGCGCAAACAGCAGTTTCCCCCCGCCTCCCCTAAAACAAAGGAGCTGGACAAAAACACCTCCTGAGCCACAGCTAGACCACCCTGCTCAACGGTACAAATTGACAGCACAGCAACTCTTCCATGGTAACTGTTCAGGGGCCTGCAACAACTTTGCTTAAAATATATGATATTGGCCTGCAGGGGAAGAGGGGCAATCCAGTTTACAGTTGCAGTATGTCACAGGGTCAGAACACAGCAGACAACTATCCAGTTTAAACCACAGCTTACCCCACAGCAGCTTGTTTGTATGTCTATAACCTGACCACCCCCTTTCATGAACGTTTGTGTCTGCAAAATGCTGCATGAACAAAAACATTGGTGAACTTCAAAAAATGTCAGATACCACTGGCGGATTCCTAAAGATGCTTGGGTGCTGCCCCTCTCGTGAATTTTGGTACAGTGTTGCACAGCATTCACCACAGCTCTCTGTAATGAGACAGCTAATTTCTTCCTGTAGTGGCTTTTCGCCTAAATTTGAAACTTTAAGATTAAAACAGGGTTGTGTTTAGTTTTGTGTGTTTTGGCTTTTCTGGGGTGGTTGAGGGGAAGTATTTGAATCAACTAAACTTATTCCCTTGAAGTTTGTCTTTGAATACTGCTTCCTCTGCCATATCATCCAATACACACAGAATCCTCAATTACTGAACATATACTACAAGACATATATACCCATATCTCGTGTTTCGTGGAATGAAAACTGTCATCCAGGAACACAGTCAAAATCAAAGACGCTGTACAGAAGAGTCTTTGGCACAAAGTCAAAGACTCTGTCAAAACACAGTCAAGAGTCAATGACTGTGCAAAACAAGTGGCAGGAATTTTTTTCTGATTTATGTATTTGTTTATTTATTATCTGTGGCAAAATGTAAGGATTTACATCTAAGTTTCCAAGCTCATCAATGGAACTACAGGAAAAAAAGGAATTTAAAAGTCATATCATTTTTCAAAAATAAAAATCTATTACAAGTGAACCACAAAGGCATAATGTAGATGGGCAAGTTGGATATGGGGTCTTTTTACTGCAGTACTGTAGGATAAAAAAAAAAAACCCAAACAAACTAAACTAAAGATACCAATTACCTGCATCTAATTTCATGAAGTATGTTGGCTTTTCAATAACAACATCACACTTCTCATCTTCTAGGGGCCTGAAGTTTAATGCAGTAAATGTCTGGAGTTCTGCAAACCTACAAAGAGTCAATCACACAGAACATGCTTTGTCATTAACACACTTAAACAAATGTACTTCATACATCTAAGATTTAGTAACTGTTCATCCAGTCCATTCGATTTAACAGGACTGCTGAAAACTGAGAGAGTCTGACAATTAAAATGATTTGAAATTGTAATGGAAGGTTCTTCAGGTTATGAGCTTCAAGAGGTTAAACACTGCCTTTGATCTCAGGAGTGAACAGCATCTTTGATCTACAAATCAAGGCAGTAGAGATCTAACAAAGAGCCTCAGAGCCTAGATCTGCAGGTCTATCTGACTTGATCTGCATTGCCAAAGACACTTCAGCAAGATCTTCATGCTTTGGTCAGAATAATGAATGTAGATGCAATATTTATTATTCCTGGGTCTAAACAAGGATGAGCAGTTGAGATGACAATAGCAGGTAGAGAAGAAAAGTCTTTTCCTCCCTGCAGCTGTTCTTAACTGAAATTGACCATCAATGGAAAATGAGAAAAAAAAATGAAAACACGAGAAAAGCATAAAAATGAATTCTTATATGGACCTTAATGGCTCCAATTCCTTCACGTTTCATCAATTAACTGGCAATGCAGCTTTGAAGTGCTAACATGCAACCCGTAATACTTAACCAGCTACCACAAAGCACCCTCTGCTCTTCCTACTCGGCCTGTGGACTGTTGCCCATTTCACATTCCAAACACAGGCTCCCTGGGAACACGATATGAATATATACCCAGCTCAGTCACTGCATTAGCCCCAACATCACCAAGGACTGTGTGAACTAAGACACAAGTGCAAACTTCAAGGCATTTCACAACAAAACAACTGTCTCCTTCTATAGGCAGATCAGGCATACAACCAGCATCTTGTCCAGAAAACACCTGAAGGTTAGAACTTCAAATTACAAGACGTTTTCAGATCTTTTGCTGCTGTAAATTAGGCAGGACACAATTACACATAGCATAGTTCAGAACATTCTGCACAGATGTAATTACCTGAGCTATCTTATATGAACTCTCAAACTGACTTTAGAAAGAAGCAACTATTTCCTCAGTACGAAATCCCCTACACACAGCTGCTAGTGCCAGTGAAAAAAATAAAAAAGAATTAGTAAACGAACTTGGAAGCAGCCTTGACAAGTGATTCTTACCAAGACTGCAGAGGGCTCTTGCGTTGACCTTCAGCCAAAAATGCTTGAACGTTGAGGGTGCAATGACCTCCAATTTCTCCCTTCTGGAAGAAGTCTTCTTTGAACCTAATGCAAATTAGTAGAAGTCTATCAGCTTTTGTGCAACAGTGCTACAAGTGCTCTGCAATCTCAGTTACATACTCAAGCAAGTGCTAGTTAATCTCAATTCA
>NW_008825271.1:7485167-7489618 GCF_000699105.1 Pygoscelis adeliae
ATACATATTTAAAACCTGAGTATTTTCTTCAGCATAAATCACACATTTCCCGCAATTCCCAAATAAAGATAGCAGTGTCCTTGGAGTTCTGCACATCAATTTAGAAAACACCCAGAATGTTATTAGGAATCATTTTCTCATACCCAAATGAGTAATTCAATTATATTTTGCTACACGATTACTTACAGGAGCATCATTAGTTGGGTTTTCTGTGTTTGTTTTTAATAACAATTTCTCACTGAAATTCACCTCAGATTTCACAACCCAGTTAGTAACCCCAAAATTTTATACAACATACGAAGAGTGAGGTGCAAGAACAGGTTTCATGAAAACAAACTGCGAACTAAAAGCGTTGTCTAAATTAGCTTTTAGGATAGGCTGAGAAGATGACAAAACCCACTCTGAAGGGTATCAGCGTCACAGTCATGAACCAGCTCTTTTCAAGTCAGGTGCCCAAGACGCTGACTTCAAAGATAAGGCAGAAGGAGAAACGAGTGATGCCAGCGTCAGTGGTATGGGTTTTTTACCCAATTTTCCAATATGTAGCATTCTAATTTGGAATGTGGGAGATTCAGGTTCAGATCTCTCTTCAGTCTCGGCATCTAAAAATGCAATTCCTGGTTCCGGTATGAAGGCACCTAGCATAGTAAAGGTCTTCTTGGTGCCTCATACAAAAACAATTCTCCTTTGCACATCACCTGATCAAGAAAGGATGTGACTGAAGACATAGAAAAGTCTTCCTCTCTTCCATCAGAAGGGAGGATTTCAATCACCCATCATCATTCCATAAAACTGAGAGCTTAGATTTTTAAATAACCTGTACTGCTGACAGCAGCAGCAGACAGCAATTAAGAGGTGTAGATCTCAACAGGACTTCAGCAACAAGTCTCTGATCAACAGTAATGCCCATGGCAACAAGCACATCAGCTTTGTTGAACAAATTCTGAAGTCCTTTTCCCTGCCATCCCTTGGTTTTACCATAACATAAGCAAATCAGAGACCTGTCGTGGTTTCTCTTTACAGTTCGTAAATCAATGTACAAGTTTGTTGCTCTGCAATGCTGAAGGTACTGAGAACAGGTCAGAGATGAATCTCCCTGTTAAGAGAAGAACAAGTAGGATTCTATCAATAACAAAAATTATGTTTAAAAGTAAGTGAGAAGTATATCTATCAGAAATACCTACTGTTGCTGCAGGCTTACAATGGGTTTTCATTTCATTGAGCCTCTCTTGAATGTAACCAAAGTCAGCTTGTTTCCAGAATATCTGTTGGGCTGTCTCAATGTCACTTGCCCTGATGTATGAAGGAGAGAGAAAAAAAAAAAAAAAAAATCAAGGTCCGTTGCTCAGTTCTAGTAATAACTTTAACAGATAACATTTTTTTCCACTGAAAGTGGAACAGAAGAGCCAGCCAGTTACTTTATTGACATTTAAGATGCAAAACAGGAAGCAACTTATCAGCTGCATGTAAGTGAAAACGTCAATGACAATTTAAAGCTATTCTCCCGTAAAAGGGTATAAATTTTTTTTTAACATTTTTCCTCTGTTTTTAAAGCTAAGAAAGGAAATCCAGAGTTATTTTAGGAATCTGAATTCAAGGCTAAATCGGAATAATGAAAACATTGTGGCAGGAAGCATTTCAAACAATATTTTCTTCCTTAAAAAGTTAAATTTTTAAAATCATGTTGAAAGACGTTATCTATAAATACACACATACATATACACGTATCTCCACAAAGAATCATCCTTCAAGCTCTAAAGTTCACAACAATGTTAACTTCACAGCTAATATGAAAGTGAGCACTATACTCTTTTTTAACATACTGTACTTTATACATTTAAAATGAAACTTACCATCCAGTTTCAACATAATCACACACTGGGTAACTGAACCTGTAATCTGATTTGCAAGATTTCTCATAACCCCAGCAGGATCTTAGTTTCTTCAAGTATTTCTGTAACACAGAATAACTGAATCAGGTTACGTGACAGCAAAATGGGAAATGACTCAAGTTAGTTGTCAGCTTATAAACCACCTCTTGCTAATAAATCTTGCGTTAAAGGCTTTCGATTTGGTCTGTTTTCAAACGGAGTTTCAGAAAGAACACTCAGATTCTTTATGCACAACAGAGGCTCCAAAGAGGACACGCATGCACAGCAACATTATCCTTGTCTTTAACATGTCTGTTCCAGGACACCCACTTTTCCTGACCCAGTGAGTAGGATTCCAAAATTTTAACATCTCTGACAGATACAGATACCAAAGCTAGGCTCACACAAAGCACAGTGCTCCAGGCTGAGGGTACCACTGCTCCCCAGGCAAATCTAGAAACATCAGCTTCCGCAGCGCTGTAGAAAGCCAGAGAAGGGGGAGCGCAGCTCCCACCCCCAGCAGCTCCAGCCTGAGAGACACCAGAATTGCTCCGGAGCCACACGCGGCCCGGATCCTCAGGTTCACTGTCCCTGCTTCAGGTGAATGAATTATATGCAACCGCAGGGTAAGATTAAATCAGCGTTTCATTGATTTGCCTATCCTCTTGGCGCTTCCGCAGAAGTACTACAGCATGCTAAAAATCACAGGCCTAGAAATTACTAACTGTACTTAGTTCAAACACCTTTCACATGCGCAAGAGTCATTCAGATTAAGATCATCATTTCAGCTCTGCAACAATTAAAAGGAGGGGGGATAAACATCTTGCAAAACAGGACGTTAAAAATCCAGCCTTGTGACAGCGTCAGATTCAGGAAGAGCCCCGTACAACTATTTCAAAAGCAACAATTCCAATTCCCGGTGGAACCGACCCATTGGCAAGGAGACCAATTCATCACCATCTTTAACTGCTATGACTCCAAGAACAAACCACCCCAACATTACATTTGAACAAATGGACAAAAAAAAGCAAACCTACTTTATATGGGCAACGAGAGTCCCGCTTACAGATGCCAGCAATATGCTGATTATTGTGCAGAAAGTACGGAATATGCTCATCTGGCAAGTTGATAGCTTTGTAGCTATATAATGGCTCTTCTGGAATGTTTTTGAATTCAGTAAGATTTTCAGCTTGGGAATTAGCCAGGACTTCTTGCAGTAGCAATCCAAACGCAAGCAACATGAACATGGCAACCTATGAGTTCTGTACTTATAAAAAAAAAAAAGACACTTAACATATCTGCAGCATAGCAAATTTCAAGCATACAAGACAATACTCAGCCAAAGTCAGTCATATACTCAAAGAATTTGTACTTGTATTTCTGAGGTGGTTTCTTTTTCCTATGACAAGCAAACTTTCACTAAGAGGCTAGACTGTACAACCTCAGGATTATCTTTGGCTCATTAGTCATTGAGGGTTATTACGCACTACCAACTCACAGTCAGACTAAAATGGGTGTGTTTACTTCAGCTACATCCCAAGGGATCCTGAGAGTTCAAATGTGGAAACTAAGTATAGAGCATATAATATCCTGTCAGCGGGAAGAAAATGTAGAAATATGGGGGGGGAAGGGTGAGAAAAGGAGGAATTTTAATTTAAAAGTAAGTATAAAAATAATACATTCTCCACTTTGGAAGAAACTAATCATTAGCTGAAGGAAAACTATGCAGTCACAAATAAATGGTCAAACTTAAGCCTGTTTCAGGATGCCTGTTTTTAGTAGTTAACATCACGTTAAAGAAACTTTGAATACTGAGTTACATACTCAAAATTAACTACAGGCCCATACATATCTATATACTCTGACGCAGACTGGATACCCTTCTGGTAATACAACCTTCTCATCAAACACCCCTCCTTTGAACCATTAAACTTCCTGAGAAAAGAATGGATGGCCTGTATCTAAAAAACCCCTTTTGGCATTGTAATTTGCCAAAATTTGCATGCTTGCTTGCAACTGAAGCCTTTAGCAATATTCCTACAACACAAGTAGTTTTACCTGTTTGGTTTGAGGAGAACTGCTTCAGATTTCCCAAGTACACAAACCTAGTGGTCGGGGGGGAGGAAAGCCGAGTTAAATCCGTCCTGCAAAAGGAGGCTTCCTCAGAACACAGTCCTGCTCCTTGGGAAACGTTCACAGCAATGAGAGCAACCTTCCAACAGCCCGGCAGCGTTTCTGACCCGTCCCGGTACTCGGATCCCTGCAGGAAAGCGCTTCCCTTTCCCGACGGCACGCACCCCGGGGCGTGCGGGGGGGATCTCGGGAGGATCACACCGCATCCCATCCCCAGCTCAACCCCAACGCTGCGCCGCGGTGTCCGGCTCCCCAAAACGGCCTTGCCCCTTCCCCACCCGCTGGGCCAGTCATTTACGGGAAGGGCGCCCGACACCCAGTGCTAGTGCCAAGTCCATACTGGACCCAGAGCTGGACCCAGCCTCTGGGCCCGCGCTGGACCCGATGCCTGGCCCACGCTTGGCCCACGCTGGCCAAGCCCGTGCTGGACCCGGTGCCAGGCCCACA
>NW_008825271.1:7490606-7494298 GCF_000699105.1 Pygoscelis adeliae
TTCAGAAACGTTCGCGGAGCGGAGCGGAGAGGTTAATTCATCCCCCCGCTTCGCTTGAGGTGCCCGTCGGGCACACGGCATCGCTCCTGCGCTGCCTTTATCGGCGACCCGCAACGCCGTCCGCGGTTTTCGCTCGGCTCCCGCTTCGACAAGCGCCGCGGGGGCGGCAGGCGCTAGCGCTCGAGTCCTTCGCACCCGTCCGCCACGGGAGAGGCCTCTTCTCCCCTCGTTTGCAGGTGGGAAAGGGGGCCCGGTCGCCGGTGGGAAGGGCCCAGCCCGAGGCGGGAAAGCCGCGGGAGAACACGGGGCGGCGGGCAGGGCTGCGGGGGCGCCGGCTGATCCGCTGGGCCCCTGAAGCAGAAGGCCCTTCTACTTGAATAAAGGAAATTAGTCTAAATCTCTTATTATCTTTAATCCCATTACTGCAGTGCATTTATAAATAAACCAGCCTCTTGTACCTAAATACCCATGACACCACGAGATTTTTAACTGGCATTTGTAACTCTAAATTCAAACTACGTCCGATATATTCTAACTTCAGCGATATTTTCCTTTCATACCACTAGGTCCGTACACACCCACCCCCCCCAAAACTATTTTTAAGTCTTTTCTCAAAGAGAACCAGAGCACACTCTTAGCGCAAAATTTTATTTTACCCTGACCCATGCTTTTTACAGTTTATACACATTTTACAACTAGAAACCAAGGGTTCCAATTTTACCGTGCAATAACCCATTTCATTTCATACTCAGGATCGTTATAGCCCTTAGTAAAACATACGGACATAAATTGCAACAAACTTGTAGCAGGACAAAAAAAAAATCAATCGAACTAATCCTCATCCTCTCTCTCATGTATGGATACACCGGATTTTGAACACCATCTCCCATGCTGATAAAGGATGCAACGCAACGCCCAGAGAAGCAAGCACCAGCGTAGCCTACACCTCATCCAAACCCACCCGCGTTAACCGAGGCCCTCCCGTCACCTTCCACAGACCGGGCAAATAAGCCCCCTCTGACCAGTATGCTTTCAGTAAGCCTGCAAATAGATTTCTTCATACTTGGCATATGCAGTGAAAATGAGGTATAAATTAGTTGCTTTCAGAAGGAATATTCTAAAATAATAAATTTAAACAGAAGTGGACATTAGTATTCTAAATCCTTTCATTTTGCATGTTACTTTTCCAGGCAATCTCAGCAACAGCAATGAACTTCAGGTGTCCGAGCAGATGCTAATCTTAATGTTTCTTCAAAACAAGTGTACAAGATTTGTAACAAAGATGATCAAACCAGAATACTTTAAAGTCCATGTTACCTTCCAACAGCCACTTTGTTTTCTAAGGCTTTCATGACTAAGACACAGTAGGCCATCTGATGCTCCTGCAAAAGTAAAGGTTGCACTAAATGGGAATAAAGAATCCAAAAATAGTCAATACAAATATTTCCATCTACTTCTGTAAAATTTAAAAATCTAATACTCTGACAAATGCTTTTATATCTAAAACAGTTAATGCTGACTGCATGTTAAAGTTTCCCATTTACATAAGTTCTTCCTGAAAACCCAAGAGAGTCTGAGACCTACTCAACACGGCACCTGCGTCAGCCCTTACCGAGCATCTACTCACACGTTACACAGGAAATGTTACCTTCCAAAGCACTGGCAGCAGTAGGTCCAAATAAAAGTTCAAAGGTTTTTGGGGTTGGGTTTTTTTTTGTTTTGTTTTTTTAAGAGTGCTGCATTTGTCTACCAAGACTGTAAAAAAAAAAAAATGGTGAAAATCAGCAATTTGATTCGCTGCAGCAGATAAAAGCTGAATAGAATTTCTAATCTTTGACCAACATAAAAAGTTGTTTTCATTTTTTAAAAGAAGGCTGAACTTCTAGCATTTGCTCATCATAATTCTAACAGCAAGTGCTTTTATATAGTGTGGTTTTTATGGGGGTTTTTTTTGGGGGGGGGGGGTTTTGTTTTTTAAACTTATAGCAACCAACTATGCCTCAATATGAAGGCAAAGTGTTAAATTCTGAGGTTTTTAAGAAGAAAAATGGTTTCACCTTGGTTTCCAAAACTGAAACTAAGACAGTAAGAGAGTAGTTCCTTCCCACCTCCCCATTAAAAAAAAAAAAGGAAGAAAAAAGAAGAAAACTCTTTCATTTTACTAAAGCAGTTAATGTTATGACAGATGGGGAGTTAAGACAAAGTTTAGTGTTCTTGCTCTATGGCTTTATTGAAATCCTCAGAATAACTGCCTGAATCTCAAACTGAACTAGGCTTTTCCACGAACATACCCTTGCCTGTGTAACTTCAGTGACTAACTGTTCTCCCAATGAGGAATAAATCCCTAACACCCGTAGAGAAAAGTCGTATTACCGAGAGGCTTTTCTCCAGAAGCTTTTCTCATCATTCACGTCCTTTGCCTCTCTCAGGCCACTGACTACACAAGCAGGAACAGATTCTCTCACACAAATTACAAGGCGCACAGATGTGAAAAAACCCTTCTCACTGTAGAGGCAATGGTATGATAAGCAAAGAATTTCAACCGCCGAGTATTTCACACGAGTACCTATCACTGCTACAGCTCTGAGATGTAGCAAAATATTTGCTGTCTGGAATGCAGAGAGGAAGAGGCAAGCTTCTTCCGTCGATTCTCAGCATTCCCAAGGGTCCAATCCAAACGTTTCCTCTGACATTACCAAAAATGCGGCTAAACTTCGAGCCACGTGGATGCTATTTGACCAATACCTTGCGTAAGGAATGGCATGAGAAATACTTTGCAGCCACTGGAAACTTGCTTGAGAACTATATTAAGTCACAGTACAATTTTGCAAAAAGTCTTAACCTTGCTACTTATATACAAGGAACCATGAGAACAGCAGCAATTAATAAAAAAGAAATCATTTTTCTGCATTGTTCTGAACCATTTTAGCTACTGTTAGAAGTCAGCATCCAAATCTATAGAACAAATACTGAATAGTTCAGACTTCTGGTGTTAGAAGTTAAACACATTTAGAATTACAAGCAGAGCTACTGTCTCTAGACAGCTCATGAGACAACACAAGCAATATACAAGATGAAGCTGTGATTTGTAAAGTCTCATCTGAGTGTCACGCTCTGCTTAGATGACAGTGTAAAACAGTCAGACTAACCCGATTTGTCTAAGAATAGAGAATTATCATCCTAGCGTTCAGATGTTGCGAGTACAAATATGCGATTTGCTGTCATAAAAATATCCACCAATTATGCTTCAGATAGCAAGCCACTGCTATTTTGTTATTAAAAATTTACTGGTGAGATTTTAGAAAAACTCATCTTAAGAATACTTAAAAAAGACTTGTAATGTCATTTTCATAGATAGATAAGAGTTTATGAACTCAGGGCTGCTTCAGTAAAACTCATGCCTTCCAGTGCTGGTCTCACAAGGTAACAATCATCATTTCTGCTACCGTTCACAAGTAAAATGGTCCACCGTTCAGCAAAAACTTAAATAAAGAGATGACCGAGAAAAACAATTTAAATATTGCACAAATAATTTAACTGCAGACAGTACAAGACACTTAAAGCATTGATTTTTCTGTCAACATATGAACTCTATTATATAGTCACACTTTCTATAATACAGTTTTTTTTTTTTACAAGACATTTAAATTCAGCATTTACATAAACAATTATCTTTACAATCTGTTATCATA
>NW_008825271.1:7494312-7495707 GCF_000699105.1 Pygoscelis adeliae
AATTAGTTTTGTCTTTGTTTTAAAAGTTCATCTATCTGAGTCTTGTACATGTTTTTCACATCTTCGAGATCCAGCCGGAGTTCTTCAGCTTCCTCTGCTTTCTCTCCATACATCTGAAGAATTGTATTGTATCTTTGATCCAAATCCTGCAAGGACATGCAGTTTGTTATCTGACTGTTTTTCAGCTTAAAAAAAAGTTGCTGCTAGGATAGTGTTTTACACTACTAGGGAAAATAAGTGTAGCATTCTTTTATCAAAGTATAACTACTTTACAATGAAGCACACCGTAAACTCTTCAAAAACACTTTATGCTTTGACTCTCTGAATATGGCTACGTTTATAGTCTAGATATAAAAGGGAGATATTCCAAAGACAAAAGATCCTTGAACTACAAAGAATTAGTGCTGGCTTCGGAGGACGTACTGAAGCACCTTGAAGTTCAACCGCTATAAGCATTAAAAAAACAGCAAACTGCACTAAGTTTTACTACAGGAACAACCACAGTTTGTGAAATGTTTCATCGGGCAATTTAACATTCTGCACTTAAAGAACAACGATCATTTCCACAGTTATTCCAAAACTATTTCCAATATTTCAATTTAAGTTCTTAAACATTCAGAGGATTAAAATATTGGTCCTATTACCTGTATCTGTACTGCACACTCATTCAGCTTCCGATCACACTCATAAATCCATGCTACTTATCAAAACACCCCTTCCTCCAAAAAGACTACTTTCACACAAGTGTCTTACATGAGAGAAACAAGAAAAAAAAAAATGCACTCTCCCTGATTTAACATGCGATCTTATGCACAGTGCACATTTCTAACAACTGCATTTTGAAGTGACTACCTAGTCACAGAGTAGGCATTTTTTAGATTCTACTATACAAAAAAACCCCAGGCTCTTCAGTCATTTATCATTAGGGGCAGATTTGAATATAATCCTAAATTGATAAGGGTATTTCTAAAAAAACCAAATATGTCCATTTTACATCAGATTTACAACAGAAATACACTTACCTTTAACTGTGCACGTAATTTTGGTATTTCCTTCACTTTTTCTTCAAGTTCATCATTTTGATTTGTTAATTTAACCAGTTCTTCTGCCATTATTGATCGAGTTTTCTCAAGGTTCCCAATTTCCAGCTAAGGTAAATACTTTTAACAATTAGGAGGAGGAAAGAATTTACCACGTTTATAAAACACTGTATCAAAATATTCTGATACAGTAATTAAGGTTTTTTCTTAAGCCAGACTATGAAACAGCACACCCTGGAAGCACTCTCACTTTCTTCTCAAATCTGATCAGTGGTTTTTTTTTTTTTTCTTTTTCAGATAGACAAGTTCAGCTTTCTGGATAGGTCCTTGCCAAAACAAAAAAGGAAGCAACAAA
>NW_008825271.1:7495756-7504306 GCF_000699105.1 Pygoscelis adeliae
CATGAAAGGGGAAGAGCGAATGCACTCTGCTGTGAGGAGAGGGACCAAGCTTTCTGAATATAAAATTGATCGCATATATTTTATATTGAATATAAAATTTGAATATAACATTGATTGCATTAGTATTTACACTTACAAATGCTGTGTTTGGTTATGTAAGATTAACTACAGTACCTGTAGATGTGAAATCTCTCCTTCTCTTAGTTTTAGCTGTGATTGAAGGTTCTCAATTATACTTGAACCTGCTCCCATCCTTATAGCGTCATAAAGATTGCTCCCACTAGTAGCTATTGGCCCAAATGAGTGATCATGAGGATCATCCTACAAACAGATGGTTAAAGAAGCTTAAAATTAGACACAAATGTGCACCCTTTGGAATCTTCCCTCTCCTAAAGTATTATTTCATTTAAAATTTAAAATTATCCTGTCACTAGGCAAGCATTTCAATGCTTAAAGTTTGTTTTTAAAACAAAAGCTTAAGGTGAATAGGTACAATTTGAGATAGCTCCTTAATGGCAAGTTCTCATGTCACCTATACAACTGTCATTTAACTTGGACATCGATAACCATATCCACAGGAAAGCAGCAGAAGCAGCAGACTTCACACAGACCACAGCAGTCAATGATACTGCCTAGGGAGCAGGGTTGTGCCCTAAACCAGGATTGCTAGTAAAAACAAATCAATTGATTTGACTCCTACTAGTGTTATTCAATTCTTCTAGATGAAATTAGACATGTGAACTCAGCACCAATTCACGTATATATTACTCTGCAATAAAAGTTGTAGTTTCACGCTGTCTTTCACAGATGTTTTACAATCATAGACATCTTGTAAGCAGGCTTTAGATGTTTCTGCATAGGAATTACCTCGTCTAACGCCAATATGCTCTTCAAGAGTCATTTTCTACATTAATAAAAGTTATTGAAGAGGAAAAAAGCAGTCTGTCAAAAAAAAGCCAATATAACTGATGTATGATACCTGCGAGAGGAAAGATGTCTGAAGACCTGCCATGTCAACTCCACTTATGGAACTAGAGCGTGATATAGTTGGAGTACTTGAAACAGTTTCAACTGTAAATGACTTCCGATCCTTAAAAGAAACAACAAAAAAACCCCAACACACAACATCACCAGTTAGATTAAGAAAAAAGTTTACAAGATGGTGAAAGTCAGATTCTGTGAAGAACAGACTGCCCTTTTCCACCACCAACTACAGAACATAAAATGTGACAGATAACCCTTCCCCCATCCTTAAAACATGAAAGTTCAACAATGAAGAACTACTGTGCTACTGACACTTCTAGCCGACATTCAAATCCTCAAACTTTTCAGGAGACAAATACAGAAGTTGCAAATTACACCAAAAGAATTTCTCTTTCAAGTAGCCAAGGGAAATTCAGAGGCAGTTTTGTATGCCCAAACATATCACAGGAAGAATATCCTAAACCCAGAAGTATGTCTCTTTTTAGAATGCATGTTAATACCTTTTTTTTTTAATAAAGTGTATGAATTCAATTCTGAGATTTCTTACATGCTAATACCTTACTGACATACCTTCCAAACAGACTAACCTCTTTCTACGGGCAGCATCTGAAAGTATGCTAGCCCCTAAAGGATAAAGCGCTCAGATTTTAGAACTGGAGATGGTAAAAAAATAGTAATAGAAAGTTTTACTTGAATACCAATTGCTAATTAGCAGTAACAAAGTTACTGACTATTGAGGACTCTTCTGTGCCTTGTGACTTAAGCTGGAAAGCATGTGGTACATTACACACAGTCACGTGAAATGCAAAACAGGAATTCAGTGGAAGCAATGCTAGTAGTCTAAGCAAAGAAAACAAGTAGCTTCAGAAGACAAAGAATCCAAGAGCGTTCAAAAAATCAGAAGATTAAATCAATCATTACCCATATTTTATCTCTTCTCAGGTTAAATACGCTATTACTCAAGACTCATTTCAGTATCGCATCACACAAGCACTTATTTCACTGGAAATAAAAGGCAGTCACAATAAAGAAAAAGTCAAGTCCCTAATGCCTAGGCTGACAGTATATACTGTACTGCTCTAAGTCCCCTTGGTTGCTTGCAACAGTTTCAGGTTCTAGATATCTACTAAAATAATGGTAGTGTCAATAAGACTGAATAGAAATGTTAAGTTTTGGTACCTTCTCCTTTGCTGCTTCTTGCACGAAAATTGCCTTCTTTCTTTCCTGTTCAACTTTCATCTTCTCCATTTCTAACTGAGTAGCCAGCAGCGTCTACAAAAATAAATACAGGTTGTTAAACTCCTGCTAGCTCAGACTTCAATGATAACATAGCTTAAAGCTGAAGTCGGCAATACCTTTTCCTTCTTTGCGTCTTCCAAGGTTTTTGCATACTCATCTTTGAGTCCTTCTAGTTCAACCTCATACCTACATTGAGGAAAGAAAGAGGTGGAGAAAGTCAGTAAGTATTCTGTGTTTACTTTAGATTCATATACTTTTAGAACAAACATAGCTTCAAGGCTTTAAAACATCATGACAGTAATATACTTCAGACAATCTTTACCATGAAACAAAATACCCTTAACAAGCTGGGCAACATTATCAATAGCTGCCATCATTTTGCACGGTCATATCAACACTCAAAAGAATCAAGTCTTCCAACTCGCAGAGATCTGCTGCAGGTGGTTTATGTAAGAGACAGCTTACTCCATTTCACCACAATTTTAAAGAGATGCCGTTAACCAAAAATGCAACTCACCTACTGTTTTCATTTTCCATTTTCTTCAATCTGTTTCTCTCCACTTCTAGCTGAGCCTGAAGGCGTGTATTTTCTTGCCTTAAAAGACTATTCTGAGATTCAGTGGAAGACATCTGAATTTTATTAGAAAGAAGTTCTTCTGTAGCAGCCCGTTCTCTCTCAGCAGCTGCTGCTAGAAGAGTTTGAGACTCACCTAATATTAAGTAAAGAAAAACATGGAATTTAACTTTTTTGATCAAACATCTATAATATAGGCCAATTATTTAAGCATCAAAATGGAATTTGAGGGTTTTTAGATGAAACTAATTTTTCTTTTTTTAAAAAAAAAAAAAAAACCCCCCAACCCCCCCCCCCCCGAACTCTTTTCTGTTGTAAAGGAAATTAAGTATTTTCCACCATACAGTTAGAGGAACAAAACAATGCAGAACAAGGAGACTTTCATACTCTTTCAGAATGCAATATACAACTACAGATTGCCTCCAGAAGAGAAGTAATTTCTCTGGGTCCACCTTTGGGTTTTTTACGCATTTTTCATTTAAAATAATAGATTACTACTGTATCAACAAATATATGTCTCATCACCTATGCAGTTAGGTAAGTAAATGATTTACAGCATCTAAGCACCAGGCTTGACAACTGAAAATGCTGGTGTACTTCCAGTGTCTCAATGTCCATCCTTCCTTTACATGCTGTAAGGACATGTAAACCTTAACACCTCTATCTTACAATCTTATGTTACACTGTGTTTTAAAGAGGATCAGTGAATTACCTGTCCAAGAACCTTGGCAGAATACCCCACATACCATTTCCTTACAGAAAAGCATTTTGTGCTCATCTCTCCTCACCCACCATCTGCGCTTTGGGCAAGCGTCAAGCCCTTTTCATTTACCTTCAGCCATCTCACATCTTCAACAAGAGCCTCACTGTTCAGTAAAAGCTAAAAACATTTTACCAAGTCTGTCAGAAAGGTTCTTTTCCAATTTTTCCCATGCAGAGGTCTGCGCTCCCAGTGTGGCTTGCAGGTTTTCTATCTGCCGGAGAAGTGGCCGTGTAGCAGATGTAACACTTTGACTTAGTTCTTGGTTCCGGCTCTCTGCTTCTTGGAGTCTCTGAAATCACGAATTAAATATAATTAAGCTTTAAAATCATATGATGGATTAAAAGATTAATACAGACTTCAGCAAAACACGTAGCAGTTGCTTTAAATTCTGAAATTCATATGTTCAGACTCACAGTAAAGTGTGAGATTTCAAGATAGAAGCCTAATTTTAGATACGTGATAGAGCAACAGCCCAGAAATTTACGTTTCAAGAGCCCTCTGGACACCACTTGAAACATTTTGGCCATAATCTATCTATCTTCTGGACCTTACCAACAAGAAAAATATTCTTAAGCAGCAGCTAAAGAGTAATTTAAAACATATTTGCTAGCAATTTTAGAGGACTATTACAAGCTTAATGGCTGTACTTTGTCTTATACTAAAAGGATAGCATTACATTTAAAAGGCATCACAAAAATTATGATTTTGTTTTCAGTATGTGATTAAAAAAATTTTTCCTTTAGTATTTTTATTGTTCTACACAGGACAAATACTGCAGGTAACCAAGAAAACAAAGCCTCTTTTTCAGGCTATTAATGTCATGCTAGGTTTCATTTTCAGCTTGTAGAAGCCCTCCTTGCAGATACAAGTTGACATCATCTATTTGCTACAGCACCTGTTGTAGTTCACCAATTTCCTGGCGTAAATAGTCTTCTTTTCTTGCTGCCTGCTGCTCTGCACGTTGCAGCGCTAGCCTCAGGTCTGCCACCTAAATAAACAAGACATTGTCACTAATCTCTTGCCGGAAGTCACAGTACCACCTATTCATTGCTACAGTCCTATACCATTTTTAAACACTGCTAGACAGGGTACGTCTGTTTACAAGTTAAGTGAAAGGCTTAAGTTTTGCATACACACAAAGAGTTACATTCATTTATCTATCACTAAAAATTTTGTCCAACTAAATTTCTTGAACTTTGCATCATTGTAAAAGCACTACAAACTTAACATAGAACCTGTCAAAGTCCCTTTGAGACAAGTAAAATTGAAAGTATTTTTTAATAAAATTAAAATTTTGAAGCTTAACACAACTACCAAAGACTGAACAAGTTCACAGGAAAGAAATCCATTGGGTATTTGCTAAGTACACATAATGACTTCCACCTTATATTGCATCTGGTTCGTTTTGCCAGATGCACACACCATCAGAGTACATTCACTTTTTTAATGTAAAAGTTTTATTCACTGCCTTTAAGACCCACCTGAATTGCCAAAGCTTCTTGCTGCTGTCGTGCCTCATCCTGGGCCTTCTCCAGAGCTAATCCAAGCTCTTCCTTTGCCTTCATTTCCCGACTTAGGGCTGCTTCTTGCGCCTCACTGTCCTTTGTAGCATTAGCTTTATGAAGATCTGCAAGTTCCCTGGGGAGGTGGGGGGGAAGGGGGAAAAAAAAAAAAGAGGCGGCAATGCTTTTGACAGTTTATACAATGTCAACAGTGACTTTGCAAATAACTTTGTTATATATTAACATTTCACAAGCACTGCACAAAAAATAGACACAGAAGCTGAGTGTATGGTTGAAGACAGGCACGCAAATATCTGCTTACTTATATGCACTGTCAAGTGCTGCCTGGACACTTCTGTTCCGTTCTTCAAGGTCTTCCACTTCCGCCTGAAGCTTGGCAAGGTCCTTTTCTTGTCGCTCTACAACACTGTTCAGTTGTTTAATGCTGTCTCGATGTTGCTTCTCAAGGTCCTCCTTGCCATCAAGCACCTATTAGAGTGCAAACAAGAAGCATGAGGCTAATCCCAGTACACGGGGTAGACAACACCACCTGAGGACAATGACAACCGTGGCAACCAGTTCAGGACAAACTTACACAAAATGACTAAACCGATCTAACACTTCACCAAAAGAGAAAGGTTTAGCTCCCCCATCTTCCCCAGAGGAGGGGGCTCTTCTTCACCACAGTTTCACATACTTCCTCATACTGGGTCTGCTACTTGTAAGATATTGCTTCAATCACTAACCGAGCAAAAAAACTGCCCAAATTTTGCTGGTACAGCAAAACTAAAACTAAACTAAAATTTAGTGTACTGAATTTGGTCAGCCCACCTGATAACCAGCAGTACAAGTGCGAACAAGCAGCTGGAAAGATACCTGACCGCAGTTTTAAACTGCTCTGAGAACACACACAGAAATCGCATCTCAGTGTTCCAATAATATGAAATAGAGAAATCTCCCAGAAAAGAAAAAAATATCAGTCTATCTAGAGCCTCCCAAAAAAGGCTACTCTGCAGCTAACATGAAAAGCTTTAAAAAAAAAAAATCCCAAATATCTCACCTGTTTTAAATGCTGCAACTCCTCTTCCAATTCCTTAATCTTCTTGTTCTGTTTTGTGTTAATATTTTCTCTCTCTTTCTCTTTGGCTCTTAATTTCTTAATAATGTTGGAATTGTGCAGCTGCTGTTTGGAAAGCTTTTCTCCTGTGAAAAAAATGAACATAAAGCTAGTGCATATTGCTGTTATTCTATGAACTCTCTCTATTCACACCATCCCCTGCTCTTCAGTCCCGTGAAAAAAATAACCGAATATGTAGGGAAGTACTTCCTCTTACATTTTTTCATGCAAGTTCTTAAATCTACCTTATCCTGAGATGACCTTGCTACACTAAGCTACAGTGAGATGAGATAGGATAGGCAGTGAAAGGCTTTGAAAGTAAAGCCCTTATATCAGGAAAAAAACCCAAAATGGGGTTTTTTTTAGTAACCATATTTTACTTCCAAGATTAAAAAGTAGTAAGGGAGACACTGTAGAAATGCCTTGAATAATGCCCTAGTTAGATTTCTGTTGAATGGAACTTGGAGCATTGTACTGCACGCTGGTTTTATCTCATAGTGCCTTTTAATGCATATGGCAGAAAGTACCCCTCCAGCCATCCGTGTTTGACTGATCCCTCCTGCTGCTCTTTGCTATTAACTAGATGGTTCAAATGTTCAGAAACATCTAACATGCTTCAAATGTTGTATTTTTTTTTTTCCCACATAAAGAAGGCTCATATGTGAAGGCAGTACATTTCAAGCTATTCTACAATTTTTTACTATTAAAAAAAATTTAAATTCTCACCTTCCTCCATTAATCCTTTGATTTGCTCTTCTTTTTCTTTCAGTAATTCGGCAGTTTCATTGGTATTGAGTCTAGTAGCCAATTCTTCTTTAACAGTCTTTACTTCCTAAGGAATACGATAAAATACTTAGGGCAATTTATTAAAATATATTTAGGGAAAAACACACAGTAAGTTACACTGATCACCTTTTTCTTCTCCCCGACCTCTCAAAAGGCTTTTATTTGAAAACAATTTAGGTTGGAAGGGAACTCTGGAGATTATCTGATCAAATCAGATTGCTCAGAGCCTCATTCCATCAAGTTTTAAAAACCTTCAAGGATTGAGACTCCATAAATTCTCTGTACAAGTTGTTCCAACTCCTCCTTCCATTTCACTTTCTAGGCTTTAAACTTTTGCAGTATAGTAAAAACAAACTGTTATATTCACACATAGGTATCAGATAATTTTTCTACTTCAGCTTACTACTGTGCCAACACAGTGACACATACAGTGACAAAACAACTGTGAAATATTTTTTTTTTCCATTTACAGATTTGAGTTTACTTTTTGCAGACTAGCAATAAGCTAGAGAAATGTAATGCTCTGATACCAGGTCAAGAACATTTAGACTCCACAAACTTTGTAGCTGCACGCTTCTTTGCTCATTCCAAATCAATCCATCACCAGTCCTTAATTTTCCCACCAGTTAATCCTCTAAAGAAGCCATTCCCATTCTTCGTCACTTCCCCACATCCCCGGGCCGTTCTTCTCCCTCACACCAATGCAAATGCATACATGGGTACAACGTAAAGGACAGCAGGCATTAAACCTTCCCCCCCCCCCCCCCCCAAACCAGACTAACTTTAACTTAAATGAGTTCCCTAGCTTGGTTCACAACACGGCTGCAAGAATACATGTGTCAACACAAGGAAATAACAAGCAGCCTGGGAGGCTAGAATCAGCTTATGCTAGTTACTAATACCATGAGATAGCACTTGTCAGTCTCATGCTTTTCCCTAGCTTAGTTTTTATGAATTTACCTCAATAAATTTAATTGTGTTCTAAAATAATAAACATTAATTTCACTAAAAAGCCCAATTACCTTTTTAGCTGCATCTCTTTCTTTGCAGGCTAGCTGGAGCTTCTTTTCAGCATCCGCAATTCGCTGAGCAAACTCCTCTTTAAGAGATGAAAGGCTACTGCTCTCTTCTTTCATTCTAAACATTTCACTACATTTAAAATTAACATTTCAGAACAGTTGCACGGTTATGTGACATTCCAAGCAGTTTGCAATAGGTTGTCTTAAATGCGTTTAAAATGTGCGTTTTTTTTATTTTACACACGTTAACCAGAAGTCAAAAAACACATCCATATTAGAAGTACTAATCAAAGATCCTTACTAATTCAGTAATTTACCCGTGAAAACAACGAAATGCTTGATTTACCTTACGTGTTTTGCCCCTTAATCAAGTTCTTTCTGATTAACCATAGCCTGTATCATATACAGGGCAAAAGACTAAATGTATTTTTAAGTTAAGATCAATTTAGTCATTAAATAATACCTTCACGTATTATCTGTAAATTTTGATATTTGATCAGCAAACTGATAAATCCAACTTTTCATTTTTTTCCTTTTAATTTTAACTGAATTAAATAATGAATTCA
>NW_008825271.1:7504327-7510387 GCF_000699105.1 Pygoscelis adeliae
CACACTTTCACTGCCTACATTTCAGTCAGCAAATTACTTAGTAAATCAGGTTCATCCATCTGTATCAGAAGAGTCAGTCTCCCTTAATAGCTGAATCCAGTCTTATAACAAAGATCTTTACTAATAACCAAGTCTGACTCTACACACCTGTTTGTCATTCCTACTGCTTACTTACTGAAAAACCTTTCACCAGCCTCTTCCCAAAAGAGATTTTGGCCCCAAGAAATAATGTGTCTTTAAAAAAATACCATCACAGCACATGCAATCATTATCTCCACCTTTCCCAAACAGTGCACATCCCTTCCAACCTTTGTTCTAGCTATAAAGCTACTTGTTTTACGATTATTGTCTACTGATTGTATTACATTAAAGTTACAGTTACACCCACTACTGTGTATATTTTCATACTTACTCTTTTAGGTTATCATAAGCTTCTTCCAGGCGCGCCTTTTCTTTACTAGTACTTAATAACTGTATTTCCCTCTTCTCCAGTTTCTCAGTTAATGAATCAATCATCTGGACAATGTTTTTACAGATAAAGATCAGATGAATGGGACAATTAAAACACAAGAGGGGCAGGCTTCCCCTTTCCCCCCCCCATTCCCTCCCAACACTATTTAAAGCTGAACTTGTCAATGTTTTTAGGAATTTGAGATAGAAGTCAGTGAAGATTACCATGTTTCTGCCACATTAATTTAGAACTAAGCAATATCTGAACACAAGATACCTGTTTTCTGCAGGTGTAGAAATCCTACCAAGTAAGCACATGCGGCTCAGCTAAGTTCCTCAACAAAATCATCAACAGTTATGTTTAATTATAAATGTTTTTAAACAGAGCTGATAGCCTATAAAACTACAGCTAACATTAACCATTAAGACTGCCAGTGCTCCTTATATCACTCTTTACAGAATAATTTACATTGGAAGGTCTCTTCTGTGAAACGTTAGCACAAAGCAGCAAAACAGCATCAGATGAGGGAAGCAAACTTCTAGGCAGGATCAAGAGCTCTTAGCTCACATCATCAAAATAATTTCTTAATACCAGATTTTGGAAAGCTAAATACAGAGAAAAAACACAAACATACATGCAAATATACAAATGAAACAGATTCTATAAATGTAGCTCAATATGGCCAATGAAAGGCAAAATTTGCTGTGGCCCATTATCACTATTTCCCATAATGTATAACCGTTTATAAGTTATTCTTATTTTTAGGAAAACTTAACAATAACAGTACATGGCCACGGAGTTCCCTAAGGAATTTACACCAACATTCTGTACAATTTACACAAACAACTGCTTTCCTTAAAACACAGATTACATTGGGGTTTTATGAACTGCCATAAGCAATTGCTTTTCCCTTATTACTATCAGAAACTGTATCAGTATTGTAAGTATGCCTACAGGGCAAGGCCATGAGTAGGGCCCATCTATGTCACATATTAGGCACGTAGACTATGAGCAAAGCAGAATGCAAGGAAACAGCAAAACACATGTCAAAGGAGCTCAGAAATTAAAAACAAGAATAGAGGGACAGGAAGGTGACAAAGGAAATGGAAAGAAGGTAGCGCACAATACACTGGCAGAACTGGACAAAACACACTGCTTCAAAGCTCCAGTTTAGCCTTCCACTTCGCCACGTCTCTAGTCACGTCATCTATTTGAACTAGCCATCCAAATTTCTTTTAATCTATTCACTATCCATAACTAGGCTTATGTTCTTCATTAGAAAACCGTCTTTTTACAAGTAAAGATTATTTCTGCTAAAAAGAGACATTAATTTATCGAGTAAAAAGGACTTATTTACACTAACTACTACTATCCTCAAAGAACATGAATAACACTCCTGGAATGTAAACAAATGTTGACAGTTTGTAAGTCTGTGGAAAAAAATGCTCGCAAAATATTATCTTGATTATTGCTGAAATACTAAAGGCTTGTGGTTCCACAATTCAAATCAAAATACTTCAAGGAATCTCCTCCACCTTTCACAGAAAAAAAAAATACACCAAAGAATTAAAATAACACATTTGACTTATCAAGGCTTCCTGTCTGCTAGCACTACCCACAATTCCCAAAAATGATAACTAGGCGGATTAGGTGAAAACCAAAACTATTCGACCAGAAATTTCACCAGTATTTTTCCACTGCAGAATATCAAGGACAGTCTTCTACAAGGCAAAGTAGTTCAGCATCAATCAATTCATTCAAATAAGGTGAAGCTAATACCTATATAAGGAGATGATAGGAGTTTCATTTGTAATTAAAGGGTGTGTTTGCAAAAAACGTTTTACAGGTACCTTTTTAAGCTCTTGCTTTTCAGTGTCCTCTTCTAACAATTTTTCAACAGCACCCTGCTGCGGCTCAGTCTCCTCTTTCACAATCTGTTCTTCAACAGTTTGCACAGTAGCAACCAAAACATCTGGCTGCTCAGAATTAACAGGGGTCGCGCTTCTCCCACTCTCTTCCATCTCAGCTTCCTCGGCATGTAAAACAGGAGTGTCATTCAAGTTTTCAGATATATTTTTCAGGGCATCAACTGTTTCTGTCTTTGGTGCAGAAGGACTGACAGCGACAGATGCTGAAGCAGAAGCCCTGCCTGATAACTCATCATCTGAATTTATTTCACTTACACTTCTGCTATCTAAAGACTGCACACTAAATGAATCAATTCTTTCAAAAGCATCAGAGGAGCAGCAGCTCTCGGTCATTTTTTGAAAGTCATCTAAACGATTATAATCTACACAGGCAGATGTAGATAAAAGCTGAAATGACGTTTGCATTAGATGAAGACTGGATTTTGAATCTGCAGCTTCTTGTCTTGAACTTACTGAGCTCTCACTTATTACACTTTCATGGTCCAGAACTTCAATATCACTAGTTGTGGATGTCCCCGAAGAGAAAGTGCTAACTGGAGGTGATGGTGTATTGCTTTGCCTGTCCTCAGTCTTTCGCTCCTTAGCTTCCAAACCCATGTCTTTTGTACCTGCATTAAGAGGCTGCGAAGTGCTCTCCGGTGCACCTCCCGTTCCACCCCCTCCCACACTGGATTTTTCATGAAGAGCATCTTCAGGTACTTCCACATTTAGAGCAGACGCCTTTTTGTCAGTAACTTCATTGGTGCTTTCTTCAGGCTTGGCATTAGATTTAAGCACAGAATTCTCTTCTATTTTCTCCTTGGGAACATTGAGGTTTTTCAAGTCCACTAGGCCAGCTACAGAGGAATCCTTCACTTCTGCCTCTGTTGTCACTGGTACTTCCAGCTGACTGGGGTGTTGAGACTCCTTTAAAGTGCTTTTCACCTCCTCTTTGGGTCGCTGTGATTTGGCTGGAGGTTTGGATACCACTGGATTTTTCTGTATACTCTGAACGTCTGTCGGAGAGAGAAAGGCACTGAAGAAGTTTTCAGATTCATCTACTACTGTCCTCCGCACTGGCTTAGTGATTGCTGTTGGCGATATTGGCTGATTCTGTGGTTCTGTGTTTGAACTTAAGCCCCAGGAAGATGTATCCCATCCTCCACTTATGAGAGAATTTGTTCCTAAAACAATAAAAAAAAGAGATAGGCCAAGAACACTTAAAATGTATTATTTTTTCAATATTTGTCTTTTTAGATGCAACAGTTCAGAAGAAATGTTTTCAATATCATACAACTTAAAGTCAATATTATACATGATCACAAACAGCATAATTTTTGTTACTATTTCCTTACAAAGCTTGGAACCGATTTTTAGACAAAGCAAAAGAAGCTTAAGGAAGACACGAAGCAATTCTAAGACTTAAGGTGGACACAGACACCTCTAGAAAGTAGGAGCACCTGAATGGAACCAACTTGCTCCCTCCCTGTTAAACAGTAACTTCAGCAAAGGCAGAAGGAAACCATACACAAATTACACCAGTAAATCCACGAGTGAGAATTTCAGAAAGAAGGAGAGAAGTGTCTGGGAAGGGGAAACGAACCCACGCAGCATTCTGAAAGCATTAAGGGCAAGTCTGAAGCCTATTCGGGCACAAAAAGCCAGCATTTCCTTTGGGAAGGGAACAAGGGAAAGGGAATGTGGCCTCCTGCTTCCTACAGTGAAAGGAGGCTAGGCAAAACAATCTGAAAAACTGTAGTTTAAAAGTAAAGAATTATATAGATTATGAAAGGAGGAAACAATTACTAGGTCTTAAAAGTTATCTGCCAGTAGAACACAAACAAACACTTCACACACCTTTAACAGAGAACGGGGGGGGGGGGGGGGGGGAACTTTAAATATTTTTAGAATTTACACTATAAGAAGGGTTCTTGCCCTTTCAGTCTGTGACAGGCTTCATATTTTTCCTCACACACCAAGCAACAGCCTGAAGCTGACAATACACATTGTCAGCAGCCCAGCTAAGATGATAGTTTTCTTCTTCTCCTGTGGAGAAATACTGAATTGATTCGTTCTGAAGCTGCCCTAAAACAAACTTCACAGTTAGTTACTATTATTGTATTTCTTGCAGGTTTTCCAGGACTTGTCAACAGCAAGGATAGTAAGAATTTCAGTAACATCCCAAGTATGAAAGATAAATACAAAAATAATATGCAATTTGATTTTGTACCTACAAACATAATCTGGGTAACACAACTATTTCAGGCCACTTAAAAACAAGCTTACTTTATACAGTAAGTATATTATTAGAAAACATTGATTTTCAATATTTATCTATTAAAAAACATTGAGTTTAAGTATTTAAAGTAGACTACCACCTTCAGAAACTGTTGATACCTATTGGCCCGAAGATCTGAAATTCAGCTAATTACTGCTCTCATTGCCAAAAATACTACAAACATCTGATTTATTACTACCTTGTCCGTGATTCAACAGCTTCAGAAAGAGCCTCGTGAATGAACTGTAACATTCAGAAAATATTTTTACTTCCTTCAAAAACAAATGTTTTCCCTGAAAAACAGATGCAGGCTGGTCTTTGCTGCTTTCCTTATGAATTACAGAACTACTATAAATACGAAGATATAAATTAAATTAAAAAACAGCTTGGACAAGTTTAAAGTTTTCAGAAACTAAACACAACACAGGCTTCTATAAAGAATTCCTGTAATTTAAGACAACACTAGACTACGTAAGTGACTGCCAAGGCCTTGCTCCCACAAAGGGATGAAGACATGCAAAACTGACCCTACGCTTTGCTGAGCAACCAACCTAGAAAACACTTCCAATCGTTACAGCTTTCCATTTTCAGAAATCTAACTCTGCTGTGGGTATACCTGGAAATAACCTCCTACTACAAACACATACAGTTCTTCCAGATGTCGCTGCAGGAAGGACACTGATTCCAAATGACTCAGTGTCTCGGCCTTTTCTTTATTCGATCTTACCTTTAAGGCATTATTTATGGGGAAAAAAGTTTCTAACGTGCGGGCTCCTTTTTGCTCCTTCCTTTCCAAACAGCAATTTAGGACTGATCATTCTTTCAGGTTCTACATTAGCCCACGTACAAAGGAGACACTTCCTCGTAACCAAGCCGCGACAACTTTTCCACCAACGCTCCCTTCAACAGATATTGGAGGATGATGAACTTAACGGCACAAAGTGGAAACTTCACTTGGCTTACGCGGACCAGACTTCCAGCTTCTACTCTGCTCTTCCTGTCGCAAAGAGCGAATCCATGCATGCCTCAGAAAGAACGTACTTTTCCCTTTTTTATTAACTGAGCCGTTTTTATCACCTGTTAGTCCCTCGGCAAAATAATAACGCCTTGAGAAACACGGGTAGGAAGCGCAGTGCCACCCGCGCAACAAAGCCACGGCGCTGGTGACACCAACCGGGTATCGCGTGTGCTGCCGAGGCTTCCTCAGCTTTTTGTCAGTGTTGGCCCCCCCTCGCCTGTGAGAGGGGAACGAGAAGTACCACAGGCCCCGCAGAACGGGCTTTGGACAGGGAGGGCCGGTTAAACCTCCGCAAGCGTGACCCCTCCGCCCCGGGTTAAGGGGGAGAGACAGGGGAGGGGGGGCAGAAGGGGAGGGTGAGGGAGAGCCGCCTCCCCGCCCAACCCCGCTGCAAGGGCCGGGCGGG
>NW_008825271.1:7511123-7526656 GCF_000699105.1 Pygoscelis adeliae
ATGGCCCCCCCCCCCCCCCCTTACCACTGAGTTCAAGTGCAAGGCCGGAAGGTGTAAAGTTTAAACACAGTTGACACGCGTCTGGTAGATCAGAGAACTCACGTTGAGGTATCCAGCACCGCTTACTGAAAGGCCTCCTACTAAAGCAGCCAAACGATGCCCTAGATCTTTTAATTGAGGTTATAAAAGCTCTTGAATGTCCATTGATAAGCCACAAACTAAGGTCTCTTTATGATTTTTTATTAATAAATACCTTAACAGCACCAATGATATTTGATCATAACCCTGCAATACTGTGCAGTGGCTGCTCGGGGACTGCGAGTAGACATGTCCCTATTTTCATGTACAGTTGATCATTTTCTCCTTTCGTGTTTGCTGTAAACAAAGTACTTACTCTTCCACACTTAACACCTTTCATAAAATTGATCAAATCGACGCCAAGTAAGAAGAAAATGCTCATTTTAATCCCCTGCCCTCTTTTGGTTTTAAGGTGACTCGGCAAGTGTACAGGAGTGCTACAACTTAAAACCAGATCACTGTGGTTCCTTTTAAAGGGTCTTCACGTGCACACACGTGGTGAAAACAAGACTTTTGGCCACCTTAAAATTTCCATGTGGCTGAAAGTATATTAGCATTAACATTTTAACAACAAAAACTGGAAAAAAGTGTGTTCCTATACATCAGAGTTCTGTACATTAATAAGCATTTATACAAATATAATCCACCAAATATTGGCTTCTACGTACAATTCTGAAATATGGTGATTCATTTGCATTACCTAACCTTCAACAATGCTAGCACTAACATGAATATTTCAGGCTGCTTTAACACCCACAAAGTACATTTGTTTTACAAGGTGGGTACGGATTTCTCTCGCTGTATATGCAGTTTACTTATAAATAAATTAAGTGGTGAAGTGAAGCTTGAACAGCATAGTCTGTGGTGTAGTAACATCAGCAACTGCAAGTTCCTGGCCATCCACAAGCCCCAATTCTGAAACAGAAAGAAAAGTTTCAAGTCCAGCAAACCCATGTGGTTTGTTTTTTTTATTTAAGGAAAAAAAAGAAAAGTTTTGAATGTCATTTCCACAAACCATAAATACAATGAAATAAAGCTGCAAACAGCTCACTAGCTAAACTAATATTCATCTAATGCAACCAGGAAACTAACAGACCTTGTCAAGAAATATATAATACACTACTAAAGTATGTTTAATCTACATCATTTATTGCTTTGTTGCTATGTTTTTCTTCACCAGATGACATCTGCCCACACTTCACATTTAAGCCATTCAAAGCTCATCCCTGAGCAACCTGAGAAAGGTCTATTGCACGTAAAAGGATAATGAAGCACATTCTACTGCATAGTGCAAAATAAAGGTAAACATGCCATACAGAGGGATAAAACTGATTGACTCTCTGTTTAGAGCAGTATCTTGAAAATCTACACGTGACAACTGCACAATACCTTTTAGTGTCTTGGAAAGATTTGGCCTTGTTCGTTCTTCAATTGAAGCTACTGTCTGCAAAAAGGAGAAAAAAAAAAAAGCCAAAATATTTCCTTTCAAATTCGGGCAAGTAAATTTAAATAAATAAAGATTGTTAAAGACAATTACGTATGTTCAGATTACCTGTAAATAAAGTGTTTTATTTCCCCCATACATAGTTGCTGTGATTGCAGGAGATTTCATTTGCCTATATATAAAACATTTAAAAAAAAAAGAAGTCAGATAAAAATATATTCAGAAATGACATTTTTGAAACATTAAACTACCAAAAATTATCAAATAAGTCAGAATAGTTGCACACTTACAATGAAGCATTATTTGTCAAGTAATCCAAGATCTCCTGCAATTTAGCTGATGGGGAAATCTCTATGTTTTGGGGAAGTTGGCTGCAGGCTGGACAGTTCTCCTACAACAAGTAGCACAAGAACATACATTATGTTAAATATGGTTTTAAAAATGCTGCTAATAAGGTCTCAAAACTATTAGTGTGTTTGTTTTGTGGTTTGGGGCTTTTCTAAGTTTTAGCCCTAGAAATATTAATACTGCTGCAAATATTAATGACAAAACCCAATTCCTCGTGAAGTCTGTCACTGTTCAACTGGCTCCCAACAGCAGCTAGGTATTTACAAACTACAAATTTCATCTGACATAAAATTTAATACTACAAACTTTCACATCAGTTGTTGTCACAACCTCTTTTTGAGAAGATTTGCTTATGAGTCTTCTTAAGATTGTGTATCTTATTTTGCAAACCACGTTTCCCGTATTACAGAGGAAATCTTCAGGATTCACTTCCAAAAAAGTCCAAGTACTGTTTTCCTCTGCAGGTAGCGTAGCAGAAACAGTTGAGATACCAATGTTGCACCAGCAGACACCACAGAAATAGCTGTCAGAAGAACCTCCCTATACCAGAAGCTACTTTTCCAAATATTAAGAAACTTTGGCTAAACAGGCAACAATTAAATATGCCATTACATATACTATGCAATAGTTTTTGGTAAACTGATGGGTGGAAGAAAAGGTTTCATTACCAGCACATCAAATAAAACATCCGTTGATCTGGAGGTAGAGAGTCCTGCTACTCTACATGGACAGACCGCCACTGCCATCACTATTAGACCCCAAAACCACAGAAGTTTAAAAAAAAAAAAAAATTCCTACATGCTAAAAACAATACTCTGGAGAAGTAGCAGACTAGTAACATTGTAATTTCTGCTTTTAAAACTTCAGAAATATTATTATTCGGTGCTAGGGGCCAAGAGATTCAATACTGGGTTTCAGAAATACACACAAACTGCATAAGTTCAATAAAAATCAAGGAAACAACCCTGCAAGCCTTTAATGGCACTAACCTTTCTTTCCGCTTCAAATGTGTATGTGTACAATCCATCCGCATCATTAAACACCAAGTAGTTGTTAAGAGGAACGTATGCACTATAATGACAAATATGTTAGTGTTAATACACGTCATTATGTTATGACAAATCATGTATGTTATTAATAAAAGAAACGAAGTACCTTGTGGCTATTTTAAAAACTTCTGTGGCGCAAACAGCTGGAATGAGAAAAAAACAATTTCTTCACTTTCTAGCTCTATCTCAGAACATGCAGACATTAGTGCGCAGAGTTGTACCAAAGAAATAGTGACCAAAAAAAAAAATCAAATATAACAACTTGTAAAGAGAAAAATAAATATCTGAACGTAGCTGGTAGTTCTATATGTTAACACCATCGATTCAGCACTAATCTGAGGCTATGTTAAGCTTATGTGTCGTGTTTTCCAATTTTTTTTTCCCAGTCTCAAATGCTTTTGCTCAGTCCCACAGGCATACACGAGCTTAAAATTTACACAGTCACATGCAGTTTCTCTGTGGAAAACAGAAATAAGACTGTAAGAATAAATCAGACCCATTTAAAAGTTAGTAGTATCCTCCCTGAGTTCTCGATTCCAAACTGTTGCCTTACAAAACTCTGAAGTCTATAAAGCAGAAGTGAAATGAGTTCTTTTAGCATACCTGCAATTACTGCATTTGTAGAAGCTACTGCTGGAATAATTCGTTTAACCACCCCTGTAAAAACAAAACATACAGCTTTGTCTTTTCCAAGAAACTATACTGAGAGATGACTTTTAGCCGGAATAATTACAGAAGGGTGTACTCAAAGGTACTTTAAACTTTCCAGGAATTTCTGTAACAATAAGATATAATGGCATGCTGCTCAAGTACTTTGGCATTTTTTTATTTCAGGAATGAATCAAGCATGTTGATAAAAACAAGGTATCACACAAAGAGAACTAGTGAACAAATTCTAAAAACAAGTATTCTGGATTTAGCACTGAACATTAATTTAAAACTCAGTTCTATTCCTGTTTAACTGGAGAAATGCATACAGGAAAGATACTTGGTTTTGGTATTCGTTCTGCAAGAACAGGCTTGCCAAACTGTATTGGCATCTTCGTCCAACTCTTCTTACTGAGTCCATCCAGTCAAACAGCACAGTACATACACCGATATAAAGCAACATTTCCTATGCATACAAGTTTGTACATCGGGAACTAGGAGGTTCACTCTTTTTTCAGGCCTGCCAAAAAGACAGCAAATTCCTAAGCAGTCTGAGGCTCCTCTGGCTTCTCATTATTGACTTGTATCCCCTCATACCTGAGAAAACATGCATAAAAATTTTATCTTTGCCTTCTTTCTGCTATGTGCTTTATAACGAAGCCATCTTCAGACGCTGAAAACTGTGCAGCCATTTGCATGTACATAATTATATTCCATAACTGGAGTTCACATTTACCTGTACCAAAAAAATACTACTGGAGAAGCCAGTATAAACTGCGGCAAAGAAAAAGACTATCTGCAATACGCTAGGTGGAATCTGAGGAAGATACGCAAGGAATCAGTCCGCCCTTTTTTGATAGAAAGGCACACAGTGAGGTTCCAGCGTGGCATTTCAAGCCCAGCATTCAAATGCATTCTCAGTACTACCAGTCAACAAATAGACAGAAGTTACCACAAATTCTGGAGATTCTGCACGAGATTCTCCACTTCTTTTCTATTTGGTTAGCATTTAAAATGCTGATTAAATGAGTGGCAGCACTCTGCACTTGCATGTGAACAGAGGCATACACAGCAGTGAAGAACAGATGCTCTAGTCTTAACCTGCCTAAACTGGCATAAAGTGTTGCTGTTGCTAGAAAGAGGCAATCACATTCTTTTCTTCCTACTCTTTGACCCAGCAAAAGTGGTCACAGTGTAATGTAAACCGTGGAGCGGCTCCAGGTTAAAAATAAAATGGCAAAAAGAATGTTCAGTTTTGTCCCAGATAAGTTCCTCTGATTCATCGTGAATGCCTAACCATCTGATTCATCATAAAAATATTTCTGCTGGCACAGGAAACACGCTGCTTGTTTCTGTTTTAAGATGTTAAGGGAGAAGAGAACTATTTCTTTCTCAGCAAAGCTGCCAGCTTAGTCATAACAAATACAAAGAATGCCAATCCAGCCTAACTGCAAACGCCACACACTTAGTGAAATGCCGTACCCTTACCTTGGGTGAGTCTGTATGTAACACCTTTAATATTAAATTGTGATGCTCTTTCTAAAGACTTCTGGTAAATCCACTGTATGTGTTCAGGATCATCTCCATCCAATGCAACACCTTCTACAGCAAAGTTAAGAATTTACAGGTTAAGTTACAGTTGTAAGAGTTCTTCAGAAATACAGTGTTCTTTTTGTCTAAAAAAGAAATCCCTTTGTTTTAATTTGGGTTAAAACAAATACCCCATTAAACTATTAAAACTTGACACTTTAAATAAAATATCATTTCTACAAACATCGTAAGTTCTAACACATTCTATATACAGACTATCTTAACTTCACAGATTTATGAGAGAGAGAAACACATGAACAAATAGGGAACTGGAGAGCGAGTCCGAGAAGGGAAAATCCATCACCAGCTCAGAGGAGGCTTAGATTCAACACAACAATGAGCCACATAAGGTTAAAAGGTAGGATTGTTTTATTAAAAGTAGCTGTGTATACCTAACTCAAAACAAATTAGGTAAAAGGAGAAATGTCAGTTTAGCACCAGTGCAATACACTAATTACCTCCAAAAGGTTGCTCCTTTGGCCACTGCAGTATCCTGACATACTCAATACAATGCTCTGGTAGTCTGGGCATAGATGCAATAGTACACATGGGAAAATTGACCTGGTGTAGGCAGGGGAAGAAAACCAGAAGCAAGCATGTAATACGTTATCTATAGTACTCGGAAAAGAAACAAGCAACTCAGAGGAATATAAAAAAATGAAATATCACTGGTTGCAATTACCTGTGGTGGATAAAGCTCAAGCGTGCATTCAACACATGCTGTCATACCAGGAATAATCACACGAACATTTCCTTTAAAACCTTCTGTCCCTCCATCTATTAAAGGTATGATGGAACTTGGATCCAGTACACCATCTTCATAATGTAAAAATGACATCTAACGAATAAAGGGGGGGGGTTGTTGGGTTTTGTTTGTGTTGTTTTTTTTTTTAAACAAGTTGCAGGAAGAAAAAAAAAATCCTAAAAATTTTATTCTTAATGGTACACCACAAGTTTGAATACTTACTATACAATTTATTTTAAGGGTACATAGTGTACAAAACTCTACTTATTTGTCAGTGTGCAGGACTTCATCTACCACCTTCACCCTCCACCTCCTCCTCCCCTTACCCCCTTGATAAATGCTAATATTTCCTTATAGTATACCAGAACAAATGGTTGGTTGGTTTGAAGGATTTGGGGGTTTGATTCTTGGTTTGTTTTTTTGTTTGTTTGTTTTTTTTAAAATACTGGTAAATACTCAAGATCGTTATTTTAGAAACAAATACACAGTGATAAAACTATGTAGTTCAATGACCAGCTTTCTACTTCTTTGTAGCAGCGAGGCTCCAAAAGATGATTTTTACAAGTTGCAGCACGGTAAGTACTGTTTGGCTAATGAAAAAAACTATTCCCAATGGGAGCATCCAGAGGGGCTGTGGAACTTCCCTTCTTACAATTTTCAAAAGCTGACTGCACAAGGCCACAAACAATGTAACCTAACTTTGAAATGACCCCTGCAGGGCACTGCACAAACATCGGCTAACGCTCCTCAAGAAAAAGGCAGGTAAGAGAGCATGCATTTTACCCTGTTCACAAAAAGAAAAGAAGAAAAGAAAACAGAAATAGCTACAGAAAACTGAGTTTCAACAGCCCTCATTTCATTTTAATGACACATTCTACACAGATCTGTTCGCTTTTAGTTATCTATACTCAAGCAATAACCAGGCTTTAAAAAGATTGAAGACTTTACCAGCATGCCATTTATCCATCTTCTTGCAATTATAGAGTCCAGCCCACAAACAATAATATGAAACTCTAGGGGGAAAAAAACGTTTATTTAAAGTCTATACTAATGCATACTTCTTAAGACAAGCAAAGTATTCTGACCATAACAGTCCAGAGGAACTGACTGTAGTTTAACTATCTCCCCTAGATTACCTATATGACAGATGCATTTAAGTTTTGTCCAGTTGTTACTTCTACTTCCAGTATACTGTATAAGACTAAAATAATTAGCAATCTAACTACCAGGAAAAGCAGCGAGCAGCAACAACTGCAACGTTCCCCTAAATCACCGGTGGGCGTTTGGCAGGCAAACAAATACCACTTACGTCGATAGAAGCTTTCATCCATGTCTTGAATCTTTTTAAAATATCTGAATGTAAGCCCAGTAAAGGAATATATTTATAAAAGTAGTTAAGTTTACTGTTTTCTATTTGCTAACCTAAAGCCAAAACATTATCTAATTTATTCCTATAATTTTATATGACACTTCTCTAAAGAACTGAGTGAAAGATTCACAATTCCCACAGCTGAAGCTGTAGCATCTGACAAAACAAGTAAGGAACACAATGTAACAGTCACACACAGGAGAAAGGTCAGCAGGCAAACTATTCAGGAAGCTCAAAACACATGCTCTCACAAAATCCTGTATCAGTAAGCGTGGCTCTATGTTTATAAACTAACGTCTCCTACCAGCACGTACTCAAAATGCTCTGGTGAATAAACCTGCAATTCTAGTATCTCAGTGAAAATGAGAATATTGCACTTGAATAAAAAGACTCGGTGGAAACATACAAAATAGCTTCTTAAAGCTTAGCCTTCTTTCCCCATGCGTATTTCCTGTATGCTAATGCCACTGAGAAAGAATTCTCAATCACCAGCTTAGGTACTCTGTTCTTTATTGTATGAAAAAGAGAGGATGGCAGCAAAATACTTTAGATAGTCTTACCACCTACAGAGTTTTCTAGGTTTTTTGAAGCCTTCGGGGCTACTACTTCTCTATGAAAGGATACGCTACAACAGCACAGTTGGGAATGCGGCTGTTCAGGAATTCTGCTGCAACTTCTGCTTTTGGTCGCCCAACATCCTTTGGTCTGGGGAAGAAAACAAGCAATTTCAGATGCATTATTTGAGACTCAATCTTTCCAGGCTCTATGCATTGCAATACTAAATTAAGTGACTAATTGTTCCTGTAGGACAATTTACTGATATGGATAATACTAAGGCATCCCTGTAAAGCATCAGATATCAGAGCCCCAGAGTTATCTCAATATGTCCATGTAACTACAGTTATCAGCGCCAAAAAAAATCCAACAATTTTTCATTTTGCTTGGAAGAAAAGGGTACCAGAAAAATTGATATCTCAATCTGTGTACATTATTCTTTGGTGTCACCTTTTCCATTAGTCATTAGCTGTATTTGAATAGTAAGGAATATATGTTAATTTTCTTCACGCTCAAACTATGACACCACAGATCTCAAAAACAGAAGGAATCACATGGAACATTTAGTTGACTATGAGTACTATTGTGATATGAAAGTTCAGTAACCTTTAATGACATCTTTTTCAACCAAAATAGTGATCATATTCACATATTTTTAGGTACATTTAAAAAAACAAAAGTCAAACTGTGAAAATACCACTTACCGAAACAGAAACTGTCGGTTAAGATTAGAAACATCTATAGTATCCATGTCAATAACATGGATCTGTCTAAAGCCGGACAGTGCCTGTGAAAAGAGATAGTCAGCTTCATTTAATAGGAAATTAAATGCTTGCAGTGCTCCAGAATTCATTCCGCATGCCAAAAAAAGAAACCTTTGGAGGAACAAACATATTTGCTCTTCATTCTCTGTGCAGACAGGTATACCGTCGTTCTTCGTTAAAAGAACGCTCTTTGTTGGGTTGCTAACACTGATAGTTAGACAGATGGAATTAGTAACATTTCAGTGGTCAAAGACAATGTTCTACTGAACGCAATATTGCTTTAGCCTACCTAATCGTAACACAGGGAAGTCAACGGTAGGCTGATCTAGAAGGGGAATTTGCAGTGTTCCCTCACAACTGGAGTAAATCAAAAGCAGTCATTGGGGAAAAAAACGCAGAATTTGAAGAAATACCATAAGCACTTCATTGCTTGGCAGGAATAGGAAAACAGAGTTTAATTCCTCTAAAATTCTAAGTTTTTGAACATTCACCGTTTTCACAGTTGGCATAAATAAGTCTGGTATGTCCACCCTCAAATCACAGTTCAAAATAAGCCAGCATTCCTCACTGCATTCCGTGCTGGAACAGAACGCAAACACAGAAAGTCACCTTGCTATCTAAGAACACGCCGAACCTCCGACAGAAGTTCTGCCTGCTCTGTTTGCACGCAGCCCACCACTAGATTTGGCAACTAACTTTAAAGTAAAATTGTCTTAAAACTGTATTGCGGGTCTGATCTGATAAAGTAATAACATCTGTCATGCACAAAGAAACAATGTAAATTGTGGTTAAAGGGAAATAAACGCTGTAAAACACTGGTTTTAGAGAAAGGAAATGTGTTGTGACGTTCTGAAGTGACCCTGAAAAGATTTGAGTCCCATCCGCTACCTTTCTTCCTTTAAGACTCAATCTTGTTATATATGAAAACTTCCAAACTTTTCATTTTACATTTTCTGAATAAACAGAGCCATCCCATGCGTAATAAGTATTTAAAATGCTGTATCAGGAAACTGATTAAACAAACGAACTAAAGTTTTTCAGAATAGAAATTAATTTCTGTAAGAAAAGCATCAAGAATTTCTGTGTGTCATATTGGATACTCCTGGTGCTGAACAATCATTTTGTTTCATTGATAAATGTTCAGCTTTTGTTCAATATTATCAAAGCAGACTGCGAGAGCCTGCTAAAGAGAAGAGCGAGCCTGGGACATCACGACTATACAGATTGGAGTCTTTATCAAATTTATATTCATTGTCCCAAAGACATGAACACATGTGGACAGAATCTAGATTTACTTATGAGCTTATCTTTCTGAAAATGATAAAAATAAATCATGGTAACTTAAAACCTTTTTGAAGAGATGGGAACTGAGCGCATACAGCAGACTTGTGAAGTCCCTTATCCCATACAAATCCTCCCTCTCAACGAGCTGTCAGCATATTGAATTTGTTGATATTGATGATTTATGTCCCAATAAATCCATAAAACAGTAGCTCTGGGCAGAAGTTAAATTCCCAAAGAAAGAAAACTGCCTTGAAATTGTCATAGTCTCTTCAGGTAAAACTCTGCTTAAGCATTGCAGTAACAAACCAGCAACCACAACAAGAGTACACACAAGTGCTGGAACTGTAAAACCCCTAAGTTAGTGGATCTGGAATGCCTGGCTTTAAATGAGGCTACTGATGTATCAAGCATCTCAAGCTTGGAGGTAATCTATGGAAACACTGAAATAGCAGTACATAAATATTATAGCAAAGGACACTAATGCACAAGTGTTGGTATAAATTAAGGAAAAAAATTATTTCATGGTAAGTTACTATATCAATCCACACATTTTCCATGGAATGTGTAAGGACAGAAATTCTTATTATCAAATAGAGGCATAGAAAAGTACAGTATTAGTCTAAACTACCAAACTCAAACAGGATAGTAGCAGTGATACGCTATGATAAATATGAGCATCTATGAGGATAAAAAAACCACATTAATAGGATCATTAAATTCATCCACATTTATTGGGTAGATGTCTGAGAGCACATGATCCTGTGACTGCATTTTAAATACTTAAAAATTGCTTTTCAGAACATGCAGTGAGAGAATCCATTATAAACTAACACCGTATCACAAAAACAACAGAATACCTTCTGGTAATCTGTACACCAGGGAAGTACAGCCATATTCTTTCCCTGTCCTTGTATCAGTACCTATTCCTCCTTAGCCACTTCCATACAAGATAGCGCATGCTGGTCTGACTCAACAAAGCTGCCATTACATAGGCTGAATTCAGCAATACAGATGCAGCTCTGAGGGAGTGTGCAGGCTCTGCAGACAACCTCCCATTTACTGATCCTGAGGAACTGGAAAACCCGAGAGGCACTACTCGGGAAGGCCAAACGGATTCCACGGACATGAAGGTCACCATAGACACAGTGAGCCTAAGCCTGGCTCTACTAATTTCACTATGAGAGAACATAAATAATTCCAGCAATTCTAACCTCACTTTGAATTAATGCAAAGATGTACAATAAACTGGAATTAAACTCAACTTTGTTTATACTAAACTTTGTACTAGCTACTTATGGCAGCCTGAAGTACCGCTTTTCATCAAAAAAGATAAGATTTCAGCCATTGTATTCTAAACAACACTTCCTTGTATCATTATGAGCATGATTTGTTCTTAGTTTACTTTGTTTCCCTAGATCTGGTAATTAGGGAAAATCACCAACATTAGACCATATCTAAGGCTGCAGGTGAATTTTTGCCTACATTTCATAAACAGCACCACGTTGTCCCTCATGACAAGCTTTGAGATAGCTAAATAAATAACATGCAACATATTAGACTACCACCTTTCAAGCTTATTAACAAAGCACATTCTTCAAATTTATTGTCTGTATCGTCATGTATTTTACATATTTTGATTAGAACTTAGAAATTTAGTAGCTATATACAATCAAAAATGCCAAATTAGCAAAGCAGAAAAGATAATTTCCTCAAGGAAAAAAAAGATTCTAAGAAGCAAAGGGTGAAAACTGAGTAATTACCAGGTTTTTCAGGAGTTCGCATCCTAATCCTCCTGCTCCAATAACTAGTACTTTACATGTGTTTAACAAAAACTCAAGAGCCTGTGGAAAATATAAAACAAAAAATTAATACACTAAATAGGAAAAAGTATAATTTGTCCTTCGCTTCACAATCCTTAAAAACATGTTACCGTAAATTTTCAGTGCCTGATAAGTTTCACATAAAACAACTTAGATCAATAAAACAGTTTGTGCTTGCAGGAGTAATTACATACCGGACTTTAATCGGTTGTTGAGTTCATGCAGTTCCTATATCCCAACTTGCTTTTCTGCAAGACCTTTGTTGATACCAATATTCCCTTTATATTACTTTTGACCATGAAAAAAGCAAGGTCCACCTTTATTATTATTTGGTTTAAGGAGATAATGTTTTCTTCCTCCAAAAATTTTACTGATACATAATACAAAATAAATCTAAACAAACAGAAAACATCGCTGGCCAAAAAGAATTGAAATTTTTAACTATGTAACTGCTTTCTGTGAACTGTTCTACTAGACCCCAGCCTCAAACTAGTAAATAATGGAACAGTACATTAAAAAAGTAACAGTAAAATACATTCAACTGTAAGCTCTGAAACAAAATGTACCAAAAAAGGAAAACAGAAGAAATAATTAAGAGTCTACATTTTGCTTTTCCCTACTAAACGTCTTTCCCAATTCTCTTAAGTACTCATATTAACTTTAATTCCTTCTGTAAGTACAAGAAATTCCTTACTGTATCTAATCACTTAAACATGGAGAGACAAATGCTGCTACTTTTCATGCGGAACTCAAAGACAGAGCATAAGTCATATGTTGTTATACAATTATACATATGATGACAGCAAGCTTGTAGTTGACAGTGTACAGTTTAGAAATACAAGCTTACAAAAAGAACACAGTATGTTCTTCTGGCAACATAATGTTCAACTGATTAAAATATAAGCTTTTCATGCAGTTTTAGTATTCATACACTGCTGGTGGTCAATTAATGAAACTGTTTACATTAGTTTGCAACACACGCTACATATTTTTTATTTAAAGTAAGTGTTTCTCACTTGAGTGCCTGGCTCGAAATCAGGATGTGTGAATGGTCCAGATCGCTCGAGGAACTTCTTTACATGGTTCCAGCGACCTTCCCAGTCTCCAGTGTCCCCACACCCACCATCAACAGCCATTCTGCACAGAACACAGTAAATTCAGCTGCAAAATCATAGAGAAAAAGCCACGCCTCTAAAATGTATTTTTTTCTTCATACATCTTAAAAATACCTAAATTATTGACCATTCATACAAATGCATTTGCATATTCTTTATGCATATAAATTATGTGCATGAGCATTTGCATGAGTGGGTTGTATTTGTGGAACTAGAAAGCAATAATACAAATACGCACAGAGGGGAAAAAACCCAGGCATTTCAATAAATCCCACTGATTTAGCTGTTGCTAGTAAAAGCTGACCTGAAGTGAAAAAAGGGTCTAGTCTTTTTGCTTTTATTTTCCTCATATACAGAGGACACAGAAAAAGAGGTTGTCTCTTTAGATTTTGAATGGTTTTTTTATCAGTCAAGTCTTGTATCCTTTTTTGACAGACTTTTAAGTTCATAAATCATATTTAGAATTATCAGTATGTAACTGCAATTGTGAGGCACTGAGTAAATAACCGTAACATATGCCAACACTGTCTCCTCTGAATCTTCATAGTATTTATTTAAACAAGTGTTAAAAAAAACATGAATCTTGAATGCTCTTCACCCTCAATTAGTACTACGTAATTTAGAACACCCCCATTTTTCAGTCATCCCCTGAGCCTGTCAGTGGTAGCAATCTGACTCAAAAAAAGGAATGTCTGCAGTTATCCTCCTTTAAATTTTTGAGACAGAATTTTACATCAAATACTCCAGTACCCTTTTTTCCCCTTCTGCAGGTCACTTTTAGTAGTACATAACTACAAATCTAAACTCTTAAGAGACTTACTGGCATGGTTCAAAACCAGCTCACTAAAGTAATTTTCTAGCATAAGATCATTGCCTACACAGAACAAGCCCTTGCTTAACGCAGCACACTTCCCTTTTTAAACAGGAGCTCCACTCGATATATATGAACGATTATGTTCTACGTTAATACACAACTAAGCTTCTAATAAAAAGAGCTTTGCCAATCCTGAGTATGAAAGGTTGCATCATCACTGAAGAGTGTTATTTGCTTCCTCCTATGAAGTAATATGAAGAACTTGTATCAATAACTGTTGGTGGGTAATGTTTAGAATTTATTATTACTTCCTGGTGACTCATTTTAAACTAAAAGGAAAATGTTGTGAAAACATCTAGACGGCGAATGCCTTTATCCTCACAGAATTCAGAAGATGGACAACACAGTACGTCCATAGTAATTTTAACTTACAGGCAATAATTTTGCAAAAGATTTTCAATAACAGGGAAAAACTTCACTAAAGTGCAGGAATAAATACATCATAATTTGCCTATATTTTGACTGCAAATGAACTCATTCCTGGTTAACTGTTGACTTTAGGTAAGTTAACTTACTGTATTAGCAGTTAAACGAGATCTAAAAAAATTATTTTAATTCATAAGGCTCTTCTGATCTCTGACTTGCACTTTTGTACCTCCCCCAGCTTTCACAATGACGTGAAAATAGACGTATTTCACATAATGTGAAACAGCGTGAATAAATACAACACTCCCACCGCTGAACCCTGGGCTCATCTGTTGTATACCAGTTTTCAGGATGTGCATTAAGCACTGATTTAAGCAAATAAAATGGGTCAATATACATCACAACAACTGCTTCTATGGGTTATATTATAATTTTTAACTTTTCTGGAAACAAGTGCAGAAGCTATGCTTGGTGCCATTAAGAACAACTTTTTTTTCATCCTTTTATATAGTCCATATGAACAGCCATTAAGAGGCAGTACTCCTTTTCTGTTTAGATGTGTATTTTCCTTTATAAGTGATAAAATGGTAAGACCTAGTTTCACTTTTGCGATTATACTACAGTTTAGTTTTTACAGGGTTGGACATTGTGGAGATCTGAAAAACATCAATAACTCAACCTGAGATTTTATGTTGAACTTGAGAGACAGTTTTTTTTAAGTGTTTATTTTTGTGTTGTTACAGCATTACCAGGTATCTGTATCATCAGAGTTTAACAAAAGCCTTATTTGTTTCATCGGATTACTCTAATTTTAAATCTTGTTTAAAATATCAGAGCGCCACAGTCCTCATGTTGCTTTAGGCCCAGACTTTTCCCTACCACCTTCACACCTCCAGAGCTCCATGCTTTTGAGGGACTCGGCATGCACCCCCCCAGTCCAACATGCCCAGGGATTTTCGTGACCCTCACCCCGACACACACATGCACTGCCTGCAAGTCCACCGCTCAGGCAGGCAGGTCTGCTCTGTGATCTTTGGGAAGAGGGCCACAAGCAGATGGAAGGGAATAATCAGGGGATGGAAGCAGATGAGGTTAAAGATTTCTGAGCATTAGTTTTCAAGGCCGTTAAGACAGATGCATAGAATTTAGGGTTTTAATAAGCAGAGGCAACTGTTCTGTAGCCTGAATTTTTAATTTTCAGCCAAAATTTAGCCACCTGCTTCTAGCCTAGAGGCCCTCCCCAGGTCCCTGACCGGCAATGCAGCTTTTTCCACTCCTGGCACAAAGCTCTCCAGCACACCAGCCTTTACTCATGCCAAGCTCCGAGCCCGCAACTCCCATCCCCACTCCGGGTGAGCCCCTTGGTCCTCTCCCCAGGAGATTCCTCTTCCCCAGTCCTTGCTGTTCAAGCGCCCTTTCGCGCTCCCCCTCCTCACACTGACCCACCTAACACTTTTCCTCCGGCTCCCTCCTCCCGCCCCGGC
>NW_008825271.1:7529044-7554565 GCF_000699105.1 Pygoscelis adeliae
CCCGGTGCCGCGGGAATGGGCCCGGCCCGGCCCGGCCCGGCCCCGGGTGCTGCGCTGCCGGCTGGGATGTCGGGGGGGCGGGGAAGCTTGACTTTCCCTTCCTCTGCCTCTCCTTAAACCTCTGATTTACCTGGTGTCATAATAATACTTAAAAAATTAAGGCCTGATTACAGCCTCCCTTGTGGAGGGGGGGCTTGTTAGGTTAGGAGTGTTGGGTAGGGTTTAGGATTTATTCATTTATTGGTGGGGGTCTAACAGATCTGAGGACTCCCCCTCATCTTCCTCTTCCATGGATTGTGCATCGAGCCCTTTTGTCCAAGGGAGAGGGCTCCAGGCACCCAGCTTGTCGCGGGACACTGTGCGCCTGGCAGAAAGCAGCCATGGTTTTGTGTGCTGGATGTTGCTGCTCTCTGAAAAACTGAGCCGCCTCCTGCGCAGTGATCTGCACTTCCTCACTAAATCTGTCCAGTGTGACTGCTCAAGCTGGGATAAGCTTCACTTTGAATTAAAAAAAAAAAAAAGGTGAATTCTGCTGTCTGTTACAGTTCTAAGCGTATGTCCAGGGGACAGAGCAAGCCTTTCTTATTTCTGAGCTAGCTCATACTGAAAAACCTTTAACATAAAATAAATAAGGTACCCATCCATTTCATCTTGGTGGGCAGGATTGAGACCTTCGAGGCAGGACCTTCTGCTGGTATGATGTTCTGTCAGGCCTGCCTTTCCTGAAGAGAGTTGGGAAATAACCTTATAATCCTCTTTTGAATCAAAGCCTATGTGATTCTTCTTCAAGTATTGCTCTAGGGTCTTTGGTCAGAAAGCTCTTAAGCAAGAGATGCAGCAGAGGCTGATGATTAAGCTTTTGATACAGAAACTGGAATACTCCGCTCTTCACAACAATGTGCAAATGCGAATGCTTAAATTGGAGACTTGCCCAGCCTCTCAGCCAGAGTGGTTTTGGCTGAAGTGTATCTTATCTTGTATGTTGCAGAGGCTTAAAATTCTTCCCCTAAATCCATTTTTTCTGTTAAGCAGTCTGCATCTTGTTAGGGCTTCTGAAGCTGTTGACCCAGCATCTAAGTTGGTGAAGATTCTCTGGGTTGCAGAGAGTTTTGGCCTGCGCTCTGTGAAAGGAGGAGCTGAGAACCCTGCTTTTTCTTCCTGATGCGTATCATGGTTAAAGGTTTAGGCTTTCTTCTTAATTTTGGTGGGGATATGTTGCAGTCAGTTCAGTAGACTACTGGACTGGTAAAATTAGACTTCCATGGTCTTGCTGTTCTTATACCACCTTGGCCTAAACTTCTGTGTTCATCTACCTTTGTTTAGCAGCGCGATGCTGTAGCCAGCTCTAAATGAGTAAGTAAATCACAGTGGCCCTGGAAAGCAGGGGGACAGCTCTTTTCCCAAGAAGGTGGGGGCAGAATGTAAACAGTTTTGATATCTCTGGTTGGAAAACTGGGATGGCAGCAGCTTTTACTCAGTCTCCTAAATTCCTTCCTCCTTTTGAACTCGGATCAAGGGTGATATATGTCCCGCTTACTTCCCGCTATTTTGCTGGGGTGGGAGATGGAGGAGGAAGAGAGCTACAGGAGATAGAGAGAGATTAATATCAGAACTGCAATTCTAATATCTTAATATTGAGTGGTAACCCTCTGAGTTGAAAACTTATGGATGAGGAAGGCCTGGAGTGGGATTTTTGATCTCAAACAGGTTTTTTTTATTGCATGTCTTAAAGCCTTTGGTATATGACGAATCTGATTCTTCTAACACTGAAGTAAAAGAGGACGAGAAGAGAACCCTAAAGGAAGCAGGATAACACTTCAGTAGAGAAAAACTATCCATTTCTTTTATTAGAAAGATTTTTCGCTTGGCCAGACTGTGGCTTTGGGAGAAAGGTAAAGAAAGTTCTCCCCATAAATTCAAATTGATGACTAAGTTGTTGTCTTGCACTTCATCTGTAATGGGCAGGAATCCCTGAGTGATAAATGGTGACTCATGGCTTTTTAGGAACTCCAGGGCTGTATATAGGCCTAGGGGCAGGATTATTGAAACTGCTAATGAATGCAGTGGTCTTCCTGTGATCCAGACTAAACTTAGCCCATGACCAACTCTACCTGTCCTTAAACCTTTTAATTATATAGATGGACTTGTAATGCAGGGGTGATATTTTCAGCTATCATAGTACTTGGTAGCTGTGGTGGTGCTGGGCTGACGTAGAAATTGTAGCCTAGAGCTTTCTTGATACTGGAAGTACAGTGCTTATTGCCACGGCTTGAGTTTACTGCCTCTCGTACAACAAAGTTGTCCTCTCCAGTCTTTTACCATCTCTCCGCAAGGTGGGGAATAACCTTCCTGTGAGCGTAGTGGAATTGTAATGGTCTCTGCTGCATCGTTTCCCTGCCTTCCCCCCTCCGTGTGCCTTCTCCGGTAGCTGTTACATGTAAATGAGGTTCTGTGCTTTGCAACAATGTAAATTTTACTTTCGGCCTGCCGGGAGAGGTAGAAAATAATAAATCAGTGAACAGAAAACTAAAACTACTTAATTAACGCCACTGTACTAATACAGGCTGGTGGTAGCAGCCTTGTCTCTTCCACCCTCTCCGCCCTGCAAATTTCTTTAAGAATGAAGCCGGACTAGTGTACTCTTTTCTTTTCCTTCCCCCACCCCCCCAACCTCTCTTGCAGTAGACTGCTGATAGAAACCAAGATCTTCACTAAATCAAATTATGTCCTCTCTCCCAGTTGTATAGGAACTGGACTGCGTGTTCTTACCCTGAGCCAGGGCCCTGACATTGTGAGTGCTATACAGATATTCATTAAAATTAGTGCCTCCCACGACAGCTTGCAGCTCTCCCTCAAACAATCAGTCTGGTTAATAAGTGGAATTTGTCTGTGCTTTCACCTACTCCAACAAGGCTTCTCTGTCTTGCAGTTCAAACTTAACTACTTAAATTGATGTAATTTCTTCTAGGCCTTTGTTGCCATGTACTTGCTAAAAATTAGTTTCTAATTCTGACAGTATTAAAAGACATACTGGATTTCAGAGTGCTGCATCTAAGAGCCTTCTTTCTCTTCTGGCATAATATCTTCTCTGCAGCCTGAGCTTTGATGTCTCTTTCCTTTGCCACTTCTTCCCTAAAACATCTAGTGTCCATCTGCACAACCCCTAGCAATCAACCAGTGTGTGTCTGTTTTTTTTTCTCCCCCAGGCCACTACCTTAGCTGATGTGCTTATAACAATTCCCTTGCCAAAACGAAGACTCCAGAGCAGCAAAATGCTTAGTTTCTCTAACGCCTAATGAAAGATTAAGAATGAGCGGGCAAAACACATCGCTTTAAAACATATGTTTCATAATAATAGTAGTACATAACTTCATAAAAGTCTGGCAATTCTGCAGAAAGGAATCTGCCTCCTGTTCTCAAAGGAATGTAAGTGATCAACAGTAAGTAAAGAAGCATTGCTAAATCTGTGGATGCTGAGGGCTATCGCCTGGGACAACATGCCATATATAGTTTTATGTGCTACTTCTAGTTACAGCTATATAACCTCATTGAAGCTGGAAGTATGGGGAGAGAGGAGGCAGAACTTTATCGATAAAGTTGTTTAAATTAATACAAATGAGAAAGGAAGCATTTAAGTGCTCTAACCTGCCCACCACTTGGAACACGATGGAGCAAAAGGCCTTCTAAAAGGGAATTTTCATGCGTACTTGATATAATGGCCTAACTGAGTTGCTCAAAGTAGAAAGATGTTGTTCTCAATGGCTGGAAATCTCCTATTCAGTGCCTTTGTTCAGACTTGCCTGGTCACGTGCAAAAGAAACAGATGTGACAGCAACTGCTGAATAATCACCCTGAGACAGTCATCTAAAATGGAAATTGTTTAAGGATGGAGCTAGCTTGCTTTTGCTTTTTATGTGGCCTGTCCTATTTCTGGGGTCATGCTGCTGGAGGCTTCTTGTCTTGCACAAAGGATGCGCCTTAAAAAAAAACACTATAGCGTATATTCTCCAAGTAACTGCTCACCTCTCCTGCTATAAGGCTGTGCACGAGTGTGCAGATATGAAATAACCTGTCAAGAAGAGGTGATGTGGTAAGTCACTGAGCATTCTGGGCTCAGAGCTCTGGGCTTTCTTGCACCTATATGGGAAATACAACCTGTCTTGTGATGCATGTAGGGCAGAGTCTAGAAATATGGATCCAGTAAAAAAAAAAAAAACCCAACCTCACCTTATCTGTTTTTGCTGGCTAGAAGTAGTTGCTTCGCTACCAGTACTTCTTCCCACACAACTACACCCCCCGCTGCTCCATCTCTGCTGTCTTCTGATACTACTTCCACAAATACAAAGCGTCCCACGGTGCTACTTGGCACAGGACAATGCCTGTGTCCCTGCAGCCTGAAGCCAGGCAGGATGTTTCTTTTGTTTTATTTGTTTTTCCCTTCTCTTTACTTTGTATTGAAGCAGATGCTGAAGGAAACCTGGTCTCTGAAGGGCAGTAGGAGTGTAATTGCAAGTTGCTCTGCAGCACTGCTGGAACTGAATCTAGGTGACAGCTTTCCCTTTCCAGTTTGTCCCAGCTGTACTGGAGGTCACAGTGTCCTACCAGAGTTGTACCTTGCCCACCACAGAGAGCAATTCAGAAGATCATCCATCTGGGCTGTTAGCACGCCCAAATATTATTTAGTCCTGCCATACTGACTCCTTTCAGGGTAGTGGGAGTTAGTGGTTTTCTTCTCCAACCTCAAAAGAGTTTTTCTTCCCCTAAGTCATCTGAGCAGTGTAGACTCAAATTGTCACACCATGGCCGTGCTGACAGTTCCATGCATTACACTTTTAGGTATTTGAGAGGTCTCATAAATCCCTGCTAAAGGGAATTATATTTAGAAAGTATCTTGTAATATACTTAATGGCTGGTCACTTACCTTGTCTCTGCAGCTTTGAAAGACATCCAGCCTTCTCGCCTGAGCATGAATTTGGTATATTGTGTTCTGATCTGTATAGAAATAAGGCCAATATCAATGTTGGTGGCTCAATTATAAGGTGACTTCTAGGGCTGTTATACAGCTGTCTTTTCCCCAGACACTGGCATTCTAAAATAATGTGTCCATGTTTTTTCCATTTTGGTCTTTAGCTGTTATGTTACCGAGAGCAGTGTGCCAACAGATCTGAGTGAAACTGGATAATGGAGGTCTGCCTTCCCAAAAAATGCCTTTGCTGGAGAAGAAGTTTCTATATATGAATTTCTAGAGGAATCTCAGATAGTGCTGTTAATTATGCTGTGGGCGAGTCAAGCAGTAAAGGGGAGCTTGGCATATGACACCCTATCCAGTACTGTAATGAAGAGTATTGAAGTCTGTGGACACATGGCTGATAATTTTAATATCAGTTTTTAGTGGCAACTGCTATACCCATCTGTTTTCATGTAGCTCTGAATGACTTCATTTGATACTTATGTTCACTGTTTCCTTGTACATGTTGGAATGCAGCCCACTTCAGAAAACATGTAATTCAAATACCTTTCCCCAGGAAAGTGGGATCTTTTGAAGCATTTCCTTTTTTTTTTTTTTCCACATCCCTTACAGCCAGTCAGTTATACAGAACCTGTGTAATACCAGAAAGAAGTGTAGAGCAGAGAAGTCTTTGGTCCCTTCCTTATAAATATGGAGGGATTGCTCTTCACCACCAGTTTCTGAGGTTGTAGTGAGAGTAGAGGGAAAGGTAGGGAAGATAAAGCTTTGAGAGTATTTACCAGACACATGGGAAATGTAGAGTGGAGCTCTGCCGAGCCCTTTGTTGCTTCCAGGATTATCTTGTCTGTAGATTTTTGGGAACAAAAAATTGGTTGCTGTGAGTTGTCTGAGTAAGTTTGGCCGTTTCTGCTCCAAGCTGGCTGTGATGTGGAGGTGACTTCTACTTTAAGAATCTCGTATGTCCAGTAGTATGTATATAAGCCAGGCACTCATGCGGTCCAGTCATGAGTCACCCTCCTTCTCCTGCTGCAAAGGAGCACAGATGAAACTGATTTCTTTCCACAGCAATGCTGTTCACTTTTTCCAGCCTGGAAACTTAAGATTGACAATTCAGAGCTAAAAATAATCTGGTTGGCTACAGGGAGTGACTCAGATGCAACAAGCAAGTCCGCCCTGTCACCACTTCCAAAAAGCCCTGTTGGCTTTTCGGCATGAGTAGCAGAAGCAGGTGGGGAAACCAGTCTGAATTTTAATCTCTTTCCATCCAGTCGTCCTGTCTCCTGTTGGCACAACTGACTTAAAGAATCAAGAGCCAGTCTCTGCTCTGAAATAATTCTTGGGGGTTCTTCCTTCTCTAGGAGAATGCTCTCTGGCACTGCAGGTAAAGTGTTGGCATACCAGTCCAGCAACAGATTTCTTCTGCCTGTGCCGGATATGCAGCACAGACCACAAACCATAGCATCCTCCTCAGCAGTGGGGTGGAGTGGTGAGTCATTGTGCCTGTTAGCTTTGGAACAGTAAGACTGACTGCAAAGTCTGCAAGAGGAAATCTTGACTACATCTGGCTTTATTGGGGCAGCGTTACGCTGCTGTCATAGTTGTAGCAGCTCAGAGCCCTCAGCTGCTGTGTAATTAGATCAGTGCACATACGAGCAAGAAAATCAGAATGCACATGGAATCACATAACTTATTACTATATAAGTGAAATATAATAGAGCCTGGACTTTGTGTGAGTACAGAAACAAGCTAAGCAAAGTCATTGCTGGAAGCTTGATTCTAAACAAGCTCTAAATACTTGGGGAAGTGGTTTGAGCAGGTGATGTTCTTGCCCTGGTCCAAAAAAGGGACTTGCTGTTTATAGTCCAAAGCTGATCCACTCGATGGCTTGATTTGCTTGGTAACTCCGATAACAATAATAGAACACAAACCTCAGCAGTGACCCTCTTGCCAGGCCTGTCTCTTCTTCCTGCAAGGCGTTTATGCCATAGTCCAGTCAGTTCCTTCTGACTCTCAGGCATGCTTGGGACTGGGCTTCCATCTGTTGTACTCCTTCTGCAGGTTCATAAAATTATCTTGTTTGGGTGTAAACCAATAAGAAGGTTTATTCAGAAATAAACAATAACGAAGTAAATTCCTTTACTCAGTGTTCCCCTGCCTTTCCCATCTTGCAAACCTAGACAAGATAATATGAAAAGCTAGTGCATCTGAAGGCCCAGGCTGAGCCTGGTTTTGGTCATGCGTAGGGAAAAGATCAATCCCTTGGGCAACTGATTGTTGGTTCCATCTGCTCTCGGGATTTGCTAACTCGGGGTCTGATATCAAGTGAATGTGTTGATTGCACGGGTAGGAGGGGTCCTGGTGGTAAGTGCTTCTATCGATGAGGTGCTGCAGAAACTATGAGCTATGCTCAGGAAGAGAACATCAAGACAAAGATTATCTAAACTCACTGCTAAGGGTTGCTCGTTCGGTTGCACTTGTTGCTTTATTTAGCCTCTGCCTAAAAATCTGAGGTTGATAAAGGTCTTGACAGCAATAACTCACTTCTTGATGCCTTACTTCCCTAGTAACAAGTTACCAGTGAGCTAGGTGTTTGCTGTATGGACACAAGTCATGAAGGCTCTGAAACAGGACACTTTCTTCTTTTTCTCCTCTTCTCTCCAGATTTCTGAGTCCCCTGAATTAGCTTATTGGTGGTACTGTGGTGGTGCTGGTGTTCATGGGGTTTGTGTGGGTATCGCAGAACAAGGATGTACTCCGCAGACTGAAGAAGCAGTACCCAACCACATTTGTAGTGGTCATCATGCTGTCTAGCTACTTCTTGATCTCCTATCTGGGAGATGTCATGGTGTTCATGTTTGGGATCACGCTTCCTCTCCTCTGTAAGTATTTTGCCTCTTCTCTGGGGGCTAGGGGCATGTGACTTGAGCTTTCTCAAATAAGGCTGCAGAGTCTAAATTGTCTGTTGCCTTTACTGTCTCTATTTAAATGATCCCAAAACAAAACTGGGGGGAAGGGGACACACAAAACAGCACAAGCCATCTTTAATGTTATTATTAAACGGGTACCTGTGGTTACTTAAGCGGTCATTGAGACTTCATCTTCTTCCAGTGATGTCATGGCATCAGAGCGTGTGTTAAGATGAATGCTGCAAGAACTATGCATTCCTTGGGCATTAATAATAAGCGTGTTTCTGTCATGCAGTGATGTTTGTCCATGCTTCTCTGAGGCTCCGGAACATAAAGAACAAGCTGGAGAACAAGATGGAAGGAATAGGCTTGAAGAAGACCCCGATGGGCATCATACTGGATGCTCTAGAACAGCAAGAGGATAGTATCAACAAACTGGCTGACTACATATCTAAAGTGAAGGAGTAAGCAGCTGCAACCTGGCATTTTTATCTGTTGCAGGAGTGTAGTTGCTATTTACTATTGTTCAAGCTTGCTTTCAGTTTGTGTACAAAACAGGAAATGCACGTGATACAGATTAATAGTTGCAGGATACAGGTATTCCAAGATCTTCAGGGCTCCTCTAAGAACATAAGAGCAGCAACTTTTTTCTATTGTATAGCAAAATGTTCTGGTGTTTACACAAATACATACTAACTTAAACGTGTTTGCTTGTCTCTTCTGGGGGGTAGAGGAGGAAGAGATGGAAACCTATGGAATGCAGTCTCTCAAACTGTCTTGTAGCAAATTTGTCTATTAAAAGTAACACCCCTTTCATCTCAGTTCAGTTCTACAAGAGGGCAGTTTAGCCAGTTTATGCTGGGTAGCACCTTCAGGCTGGCAATATTCAAGGTGAGCTGGAATGTGTCAAAAGTAGGTATCTCTTGCAGCCTCCAAATCCTTCACCTCCGGCGGTCTGTATTGAGACCATGTCACTAGCTTAACTGGCAAGCGGTAAAACAGTGCAATACTTGTAACGAATATGGGTTCCCGTCCTCACCTCACATTCCTCCTTTAGCAGCCGGGGAACGGTCTAAATAGATCTAAGCATGAGGAATATATATGGCACTGTGCCTCTGTCAGTTCCAGTAAAATGCACCTTTGTTCTCTCCGAAATCTTGACCTATAGAAACCGCTCCTCTCTGCAGGAGAGCCAAACTTGCATACCAGCTAAACTATGGCCAACCGTGGGAGGAAAAAAAGTTTTCAGAATTGTTCGGTGAGCTAGGTTTCTACCCTATTGCTGTTTCTAAATACTACTAGTTTAGGACTTACCTTGTTCTGCTTTAGTCTGTATAGGCTGTTTTGTAGATGGAGGTGTATGTGTGTTCTCGAGCGTGGGTCATCTTTTTCTTTCTTCTTAACCAGAATGCAAAGTTATAAGTAAAACATGCATCTCATTGACTCTGTACTTCTGACAGTCTTCAAAGGAATAAACTGGATTTCAGGTTTACAAGTAAAAGCAATAAATGTCAAGTTTTTGAAAACCCATTCCAAATTCACAAAGATATTTGCCTGTAACAACTCCTGAAAGTGGTGTGTGGGATTCTTTTATATATATTTTAACTTAACTGCCAGCTCTGATGGAATTATCTTGATAACAGGAGCTTACCAAAAATAGGGGGGGGAAAAGTTGTCCAGGTGACACTCCATTTCAAATATTCTTGCATTTCTCTTTTCTAATAAAGTAATTAATTTAACAAAAAAGTAAGTATCCTTGAAGTTGAAGCTTTTGCGTAACTTACCATGCTGTTTTCATAGTGGACTGTGTAGAAATCTGAACATGTCATTCCATTTAAGTGTTAAAGTGATCAGTATTTATTGAAAATGTCTGTATATTCCAGCTGAAGAGTCAATGGCCTGTTCCTCACTTGTAGCGCATGGTCTTTGTTTTTTGAAAACTGTTTCCACACTTAAAGAACGTAGTAGCCTATGACTTCATCATTACTGTAGAATTTTAAAAACTGCACAGTTATGAAGAAAAATAAACTCTAATGGTGATTACTGAGTGCATTTATTTCAGGTTGGGAAAAGTGGCTGGGAATTTGAGCTTGTCCCTGTTTCTACGGTTGGTAGCGTTCCCCAGAGTGGCGGGGGGGGGGGTGGCGCGGTGGGAGATCTGCCGCCACCCTGCAGCTCGTGTCGCAAGCCCACGCTTGTGATGAGCTGCTGGCTTTGAATGCTCTGTATCTATCTGTATTAATTTTGTTGAGGCCTGAGGGAGCTCTGAGCTGCAGGACTGTTATGGCCTTGCTCTTGCATCCTTACAAAGGCTTCTCTACAGAGGTGGAGTACATAAGCATTTGTTCATGCTGTTTCGGTCTCATATAATTCTACTTAACTGGGATTTTAAATTTCTTTTCATTATCTAGGAGGGATTTCTGCTTCTAAGGTTACTGGGATCTGTGCCTTCAGCAGGGCTAGGAAGCCAACTCTGCTGCAGAGCAGTGCGGTCTCTGTATCTGGCTGCTTCCCTCCTCCTGTGATTGCTCAAGAGGCTGCTCAGTGGGAGAACATGGATCGGAGCAGGGTCCTGCTGTATATACCCTGGCAATACGTGTCGGCTGCTTCTGGGTGTAGCAGTAATCTGTGCCTGGCAGCCTGATTTGTAGATTGTAAAACACTATATTTTATTTTCCTCTGTAACTCCCTGTCCTAACTGCTGAGGTCTTGGCCGCGCTAGCCTGGCCTGGAAGTCAGTATGGAGAGTGGCGTGCTCTAAGAGCGTTCTGGGGGAGTTGCTTTTTGCACTTGTCACTTGCTGCCATGCTCCATGCGAGGGCTTGGTTAAAAGTACCAAGTTCCTTCCCTTTCCCACTTTTATCCTTTACAAAAAAGAGAGGGCTGTATGAAACGGGTGCAATGAAAGTGTTACTTCCTTTTTTTATGTCTCTGCCATGCAGAAATGGCTCTCCCCTCCCCCTTATGTGATACTTAAAAACTACTTGCTGTGTCTTAAGCAATACATCAACCAGGTTTCTCAAGTCTGTGGCATTACGGTTGCAGACAGAAGCAGAGCTGAGAAGGAGCTTTACAAGTTTGGAAGATGGAGATTTGAAAGAGACCAGGTGATAGATACAAAAAGGACAAGGGTAAATGAAAACTTGAACTAATGATAGTGGAGACTACCTGGGATTCAAAGAGATCCTGGACGTTGCTGACACTACCGGGCTGTTATAACAAACGTGGGGAGGGGGAGCAGGGTGGGACTGGGATATAGCTGCCAGGGGAAGGTTGCTAAGAGTTACAGGCAGGGGCAAGGAGAAACTCACCTGCGGGAAGTCCTGCCAGGAGCTGCAAAGCTGTGCCTTCTGAGCAAGTGTGTCAGCCACAGGAAGGCCGGGGAGCTGCACGTTAGCAAAGGGAAAGGCTTTGGTTTTTTCCCTGTGCCTTATAGCTTTAAATGGCTTTCTTTAAAAAACTCCACAAACAAAAAAACCAAACCCAACTGGTCTCTTGTGGATGTATTCCACGAGAGTGTGACTTACCTGTAGCTGCTTTACAAAAAAGGCTTGCAGCAAAAAAAATCTAATGTGATTAAAAAAGGGAAGGAGAAAAAAATTTCAGAAAAATATTAAGGAAAAACTAAGTAGTGTATATGCAGGTTTAAACCCATCATATCCAGCCCTGCTAGGGGTGAGACATGCTATTCACACCCCATACTAGGAGGAACGATGAGTTTCTTAAACCCCTGGCAAAGAGAGGGGTAAGGCTCATCCTCCTGCCACTTAAAAGTGGTGTGGAGGGAGGCCTGAAATGGCATTTCAGTGCGCTCCAAGGTGGCTGTCATTAAGGATTACATCATAGGCAGAGGTGAATGAAGATTACAGCTCTCAAAACAGAGCATGACATCATCTTTTATATGCTGATCAGGTACAATACCAACTAAACTATGTTCTGCAATAGAGGTAGCTTGAAACCATCAAGCTGAGGCATTTGATGTACCAGAGCAGTCGTTCTGTTCTCTGAGGGTCTTGTTAGCCAAGGAAGTGCTGCACACATCTTACGGAGAGAGCTTTATTTCATTTCTGTTTCCTTAGCCTAAAAAATGAAGCTGTATACATGGAAACCAGATACATTTCTCATGGACAAGAGAATAATAAAGGAGCATGTGTGTGAAAAGAAAGATAAGATAAAGCACAGCATGTTCCTGCAGAATCTGGCAGCAGAAGGACAATGTGGAAGCAAAATAGTTTGCTGACAAACTAGAAAGACAAGGTTATTGATGCCTCTGAGAAAATACTCCCACAACAAACTGGAGCCTCAAATCCACTTGGCAGACAGATGGCACCGGGGTTGTTTTATACCTGATGGAAACGCTTAGCACTGACTTTTCCCATGCCAGCCGTTTTCACCACACTTACAAAAGTGTGTTTCACAAGCTTTGTTCCCAAAGAGTCAGATATACCACCTGGGTTCTGCAGAAAACATCTGCTGGAACAGTTGTAAGCAGAACTTGAATAGTCTTTATTCCAAGTTGTTTTCTTTGGGGCAGTCTGGTCTCTCACTCCAGCTGCTTTGGCAATGGCACCTGAACAAGGACGGTATGTATTAGGAGGAGGAAGCTTCTCAGTCTTATTTCCCAAACCCATTTAGTTTAATACAAAGCTTCAGAAACTGTTAAAAGATCAAAAATACAACAGATGGGAGCTCTAAGGAGCTCTGGTTGGGAATTTCTTTTGTTTGTAATTCTCCACTTGCTGTTTGCAATTCTTAATGCCCAGGAAATCAATTTGCAAGCAATGAGCCCCACCACGGAGCAAACAAACACGCAGCTCGGCTCAAGCAGCAAAACCCGATTTTAGAGGTGAAGCTGTGGATATCGAGGCAAATAAGGAGTTACCAAGTTCACGCAGGCAGGTGAGACTAAAACCCTAATGCCCCAAATCCAAGCCCTTTGGCCCAATGACAGAGGACCAAAAAACCGCCCCAAAAACCACCAAACAAAAAACCAACCCCAAAACCCCAATATATGTGTCCGTTGCTTCACCTTTCCATGGGCTGTGATATCAATTGTTACCTGGCCCATTTAGGATGGACCATGGATTGACCTCTCCACCCCAAACCCCATAGCCCTCATTTATAAAACTCTTCCGAGGATTTGGGGGGGCATGGCTGGCTTTCACTATTGCTCCCTGGTACCAGGCAGCACCTGGGTTTCTTAATCGCTGCCGTGTGAAGTGAGGGCTGTGCCTGGCAGAGCACCGGCGCCATCATCCTCCATCTTCCTGCGAGGAGGGGAGGCAGCAGATCCAGTGGCAATGATGGACCAAGCACCATCTTGGCGTGTACAGATAAACCGTGACCTTTGCAAGCGCAGGTCTCGTCGTCTTAGACATGGCAGCAAAATGCAAAACCTAGACTGGCCTAGAAAGGCCAGAAGTGCCCTGAGGAGAGGCCCTGGCTGCAGCCAAGTCGGACTGGCCAGGAGAAACCGCAGCCCCAAAACTTGATTTGGGGCCAGAACGTTCATGTTAAACCTCGACCAGGGTCACTGCAGGATGTGCCCCTGCCAAAATTTCAAGACAAACTACTCTCTCTGGAATTACTGAGTGTAATTATTCTGTGTAGGTATAAATGAAAGCAAAATGTGGCCCACTATATAAAAATATCAATATTAAACAAAATAGGAATTACAAAATACTACTTGACCATTTTTAATTGCAAAGGATTTTCTGTCCTCTTCCTCTAGCCTTAGCAATGCAAACAGATGCATCAACATCACTAGCTACAAGTACATCAGTCAGCTTTTAGTATTTCTTGAATAATGGTACAATGCAAAGAAATATAACATTTCAAGAAAGCAAAAGGTTAAATCTGGTGGCCAGCATTTTGAGAAGTGGCCCATGAATTTGGTACCCAAGTAAGAGCATCACCAAGAGGCAGTTATCCCAGCTATCACAGTTTGGGACTTCCCTCTCACACGAAAGGTTTTAATTTCATTTAAACCAGACCAACCGAAGGCAGCCCTGGACCACGACTGTACCGCAGACCCTTCTCGCTTCCCGCAGCCTTGGCCCGGCGGGTTTGTGGCAGCGCGGAAGGAGCGCGGTTACTCACCATGGCCAGCCCAGGGGCCTGGGCACCCACCGTGGGGGCAGGCAGGGGCAGGGGAGCGTGGCCAGCGCGTTACTGGAAACCCAGTTCCTGCCTCTGTGCAGTTTCTTAAGTGACCTTGGGTAAGTTCTTTTGATAAAGGGGTAAACTGAAACACTGGCAGCAAATGGGCCAGGTAAGGTGAGAGCTGAAGGAAAACGGGGCTGCCGGAAAGAGAAACATGGTTTTTATAGGGGACTGAGGACAGACTAATGTGAAAAATAATTCCTGTTGCTCTCCTGAAGCAAACATCTTACAACAGCATTTGCCTATCATAACTAATACGCTATTACTAGTACGCTAATGTCAAGTTTCTGTGGTTTTGTTTACCTCCTGAGTGACTTTCCTTTCTTCCACCTGTATGGATGCAGACAGGGATGCGCGAGGCTGCAGCCTCGGCGCTTGCTGTCATTTCTCTGTGCAAGCCGTACCTTAGTGCTGCCAGGGGAAACAATCACCTGCATCCCAGGAATGGCAGCCTGATGCAAAACGACGGCGACACACAGCATGCGGGTGCGTTTGCAAGCCCCACCGAATGGCCGACGTTTCAAACGACAGCTCCGGAGCGTGCTGGGTGAATGCGATTCCCTCCCCTCGCGGCCATCGCTAAGCACTTACCGGTTTAAGATAAGCGACGTTACTCTGACGAATGTCGTTTAGTAGCTGATCTCTTGGGGTTATTTCGACGAGGGGAGGTGGCCTTCTCCTGGGAACTGGTTTAAGCGTTTTGATGACGTCTTTGAGGTTGGTTTTCTCGGCGGGTTCCACGTACTCCGGCACGGCAGGTTTGCGCTGAATCTTCTTCAGCTTGACCACTCTGAAGCTGGCGGGCTTCTCTCTGCACGGCTGCTCCGGGGCCGGCTGCCTCACGCTCTCCTGCCTTTTGCTCAGAGACACAGCCGCGGGGACAGGTGGTTTCGGGGCCTGCGGGGGTTCGTGCATCCTCGGCTGGGGCAGCGGTCCCCCCAACATTTCCCACATCCCCGGAGGCAACCCAAGTCCATTTTCCAGCATCGCTATCAACTCCCTCTGCTCTTTCATTTGCTGCTGCCTTTGCTCCTCTTGCCTCTTTTGCCTCTGCTTGTCCAGGTTTCTGCTGAGCAGGTTGGTCACCACCATCCTGGGCCCCGGCAGTTCGAAGTGGTACCCCATTTTAAGGAGGGTGGCGTTGGCTTTCAGCAACCTGGCGATCTCCATTTCTGCCTGGTGACCCAGCATGCTGCGCTGGTTGTGAAAGCGGAGCTCCGTCAGCGTCTCGTTATACTGCAGGCATCTCATGATAGCAACGATCCCTTTGCCAGAGATGAAATTGGAATCGATGTTCAACGTGGTGATGCTCCTGTTCTCCCGCAGCATGTTAGCCAGCGCGAACGCCACGTTGTCGTCGGCCCCCACGTTGGCCAAACTGAACGTTTTTATGTTCTTATTCTTTTTCATGGCATTGACAAAGTCTATCAGCATTTCTTTGGGGATGTTTTCTATGTTGTTCAGGTTGAGCTCTTTCACATCCGGGTTGTTTTTTCGGACTTTCTCCAAACTGTCTTCTAAATTGGTTTGATTTCCTGAGGGCCTGGCACTTAGCTTCATGAAACTGGTATCCAGCGCTAACTTTTTGGGGATGTTTAATTTTGATATTTTCTTTTCATTTTCATTTGGCTTTTCTGTGATTTCTCCTGATTCTGTACCTGGTTTCTTACTCATCTGATCGCTGTAATGGTCCTCATTGGTGTAAGTCTCCTTTGTTTCCAATTCAGTCTCATCTTCTTCATCCTCTTCTTCATCATCTTCCTCTTCCTCTGCTTCTTCTTCCTCCTCCTCTTCCTCCTCCTCCTCTCTCCCTTTCTCGCTTCCACCTTTGTTTGTCTCCCTAAATTGTGTTGCTGAGTTGGACAAGTGCTCGTTTTTGTAATGTCTCTCTTTTTCCTCTACTCCTGGCACCCTCCTGCCAGCCACCTCACCGCTGCCGCCGGCCTTTCCTTCCGCCTCCTCCGCAGCGCTTCTCTGAGGAAGACAAAACCTCACAGCTGAAATAATTGAACGTGGCTTTGTTGCATTAACTTTCTGCTCAAATAAACATGTAGCAACTGGATTTAGATACCTCTATGCCCATACGTTGTAGAATAATCCTTAAAAGTGTAATTGCCTGTAAGTCAGGGCTGTGCTGGCTTGCTTGGGAACACAGGAACGATTGCTCTTAAAGTGGCTGCAAACCAATTTCTCATCTTTGTCTATTAAATTAAATCCTGACAATTAAATCCTGTACATATTTAATGCTATGTTAAGGTGGTCCTTGAACCCTTCTGGGGGTTAACAGTCTTTGATCCAAAGCCTGTTTCTGGATTTTATGTAATTGTTATCGTTTCCTTGACAAGAAAGTTTATTTCGTATGCCACAAACCATTGGAAATCAGCGTTAACCGTTGACTGTCTGTTCAGCCCAAGGAGGAGTGAAGAGGGCACATCGTAACGACAGTGGAGTCACCCAGCACATGAGACAACAAGGCCGCCTGCTCTGGTACCTGCCAGAGCATCACAGCTAAGGAAGCACATCAGTGAAGATGAAGCAAAATATAAGCTCAGTTTTATTTTGGGTCCAGAGGTAGGAAACTGGGCAGGAACCTGGGCTCTGCACACAGGTGTTGCAAGGCAGCGGCGCTTCTAGCGTCAATATAAAACTAGTTGCAAACTTCCACCATCTCCAGAGACCCTCCTAGCCGGGATTTTTTTTCAAGCATCTTTTTGCAGTGGATCCTCCCTCACGGAGAAATGCTAATAAAGCGCTAATAAAGATCAAGATATTTTCCTAAAAGATTTGCGCTAGTTCAGGCAGGGCAGTGTCATGGCTTGTGCTTCACCAAAAGTCAGACAAAATGGTCAGAAAGTCACTTCTGCCCTCAGGGCTGTGGTTCCTATTTGCTGTGGTAGTGGATTGGGTTTAGCACAGGGATCACCTGAGCAGTTGTGAAGACAGCAGGCAGCTCTACTCTCAAATTCCAGATTTAACCTCAGAAGTGTTAAAAAAAGAATTTTTCTTTGAGGGTAAGAGTGTTGCAGGAGGGGAAAAACCCACAGATTTCCCTCCCCGCTCCAGAGGCAGCCCATGAAACCTGCCCTGGGAAGTCCGTGAGGTACCGTGCTGTCGTGTATTAGCGAAAACATTAGCGTTTAAAAAAAAATAATAAAAATCAGTTACCTCAAATTCACTTGGGTTCAGGTACGGATATGTTTCATCTGGCTAAGTTTCCATTCTGTTAACCTATTTTTAAGTGTGGCCCTCATCCTGAAAAATATCTAAGTATGACCTTAACTTTATTTCAAAGTCACAGGGATAGTAGAATAAATTTAAGTACTGTATTGAAAAGGGTTGGACTAGTTCATGGAGTTTGCATGCTTGGGCGTTAGTGAATGTTTCACATCGTTAAAATGCAGTGGTTTGGGTTTTTGTCCAGTACGACAGTAAATTCTGTCAATTAATTAGTTTAATACATATGATTAATGTAGTCTTCTATGGAAAAGCAATATGGTGTTGTTCCATATGCAAAGTCAAACAAATTTGAGTTACATCCTCCAAACTGATTTTATGACAATTTCTCACTGATTTGCTTTACTGAAACAGAATTAGGATTTTCTTATATTAAAAAGCTTAAATAAATATTTAGGAAAAGCAATTAAAAAGTTACTAACCCTGATGTCAGTCCAAGCTGGATCCTGACATTGCTGAGGCTTTTAGGATGAATTTAAATTTGTTTGTACCGTACCTTACGTGAGGGACAGAAGCAGAGGCAGGTTAAGCTATTAAAGCTATAAAACAGATCCCACAGCAGATGCATAATAAATATCTGTGATTTTTTGTTTGTTACCTCAGAGGGCAAGAGGGTGACGGGAACTCTCTCGTCCTCGAGCATGCGTCTGGATGCCTTCTGCCAGTACAGGTAGTCAACCAGGGACCTGTGGTCGAAGCTCCCCGTGGGGGGTTTCTCCGTCTGATCCCTCTGTATCATCCCAGTTGGGACTTCGGGGTCTGGGGCCATGACTTCCATCTCACACTGCAGCTCCTTTAGCTCCTCGGGGGACAGGTTTGCCAGGATTTCATCTTCATCGATGTCCTCAGGACACACTTCTTCGTCAGAGTTTTGGCTGAGTTCAGACATGTTCTTTCTTCTCTCCTTCCTCTATTACTTTTTAAACCTAAAGAGAAAGATAAATTTTAAAGGATATATTTTTTTTTCCCCTCACTAGCAGTAGTTCATTCGGTTAAATCGACAACTTCATGTTTTGGTCATGAGCCGTGGCAGCTCTCGGTCTCAGTGCGGGAGACAGACCGTGCAGCTAAGTCTATATTAAGCTGCACTTGGCTGGATAAAGCGAATTTATGGCGATGCTGCCATGCTCCATTTCCAGCAACCTGTCAGCTGTGCAAACCCTTCTGACATTTCAGCGCAGCTGGTGCGTCCCCCATTGAGTAAGGCAGGAGGCGGTCATTTTCTAGAGGATTCCTGGGGCACTGCGCCTTTCAGCGCTTCACCCCACGCTTGAATCGCTGTAGGTGGGTGGAGTGACATTAATGGTACCTGCGAGGTTCACGGGTGAAATTCTGCACCGTGGGCAGAATCAGCACAAGGTCTCTGTATCCGTAATGTCTCAGGTATCTCAGAAGCGCCGGGGATTGCAGGCTCTTCACTGCCTTTAGCCAGGTCTAAACCCGGACTGAATACTGCAGCGGGTTTTGGTGTGAGTGCAGCCATCGCGCAATTGATGAGCTCTCCCAAACGCCAGATCCTGGTTAAGGTAAAATCCTCCACGATGGAAAAAGGCAGGTGAGCGGTCGGTACAACACACACCTCGTGCCTGGGGACAGGGGTCCACGTGGCGACGGGCACCAGCCCTTTGAAGCAGCCTGAGCAGTCCCACAGGGAGCATTTCCCCGTAGCATTTCCCACAGCACATCCATGCCCTGCTCCCATCCAGTCTGCCCGGGGGCAATGCCAATGCTCTGTTTCTTGACTGGCCATGGACGTTATTTGCACTGTCAACAGATCTCGGCTGACAGTTCATCTCAGGTTCATCCTTTTCCTACTTTTTACCATTTTTTTTTTTTTTTACAGAATTAATAAGCAACTACAAAGATTTACTTTGCTAAGATTCGTAGAACTGATGTAACTATAGAAGATTACCTGAAATCCTTTTTTTCACTGTGTCCATTCCAGCTAAGAAGTACCTCCTTCTTTGTTCAGAATATTTTATAGGCTTCTAAATTTACACGGCAAACCAGAAAACTGTATTTCCAACACCACTGTGCTCATGGCTGCCTTGTAAAAGCAGAGTAGTATGGGCAGGTAGTTTTTCCACTACAGTGCAATTTCAGTACGCTGCAGTCCGGACTGTTCATTGGATTAGGAAGATTTCCTCTCATAATTTCAAATATTTTTTGCAGGGGGTATCGAATCAAATCTTCGCCTTGCAACTGCGAATGCGTCTTTCGTAGTAAAGAAACCACAGACGAGAGGCTGTGAAACCAAGCCCCACCGATTTTTAAGCCCTATTTCTCATTACAGTCTCAACCAAGTTCTGCTGGGGTCTGCCAGCAGCAAAATAGTCTCTGCACAACGATGGTCTCTCCTTGCTGTGTTTTGTAACAAGAAACATGGTGTTCAAAGCCCTGTTAACCCCTATTACAAAGCCATTATCCAAAGGTCCTCATTTAATTAATGCTGTTACACAGCGGGGAAGAGGGCAAAAATTTAAGAATGAAATAAGTGGTAAAGGAAAAAATAACAAAACCCCAAACCGAGAACGTAACGGCTCCGTTTGCCCCTTTGGTATTTCAGGGGACATCCTTATTTTACATTATGCAGTAGCAAGCACAACAGCAGACCCACACATCAATCTATCTGGTCTAGCCGTTTTAACCCCCAGCGATTGCTGTCCCTAATAGAGTCCATAAATGGTTTCCTGATGTTATCAAATAAATCAATGCTCTTCAGTAGCTGGTATGTTATTCTCCCAAACGATGCTGTTTGGGTCACAGAAGCTGCCTCTTCCCTGGTTACTTATCACTTGCTAATTTCTTGACTGTAAATAAAGCCCCTGGCCACCTTCTTGTATTTCCGTGATCTTCAGTCAGGCCATCCTGGGCTGTGGTCTTGTCAGAGCTGCTAAGTTAAGCAGGGTCAAACCCGTGAAGTCCTCTCGAGAAGGAAAACAGGGATACTGAGAACACTATCAGGTATTTGAAAAGCAAGTTTTCTTCTAAATAGAAATACATCACTTGTCAATGCCACGATTAGGAAACACTGCATTTCTGGGAGCGATGCCTTCTCCGTCAGATGCAGAGCGAAGGGCTGCCTGGTGACACCTCTCCGGCGACACAGGTGCTAATCCCATGGATTTCCAAGGTGGGTATCACATTTTGCCTACTTTAGGTCTCTCCTCCATAAATTACTTTGAGTTCAGGATTCACTTCCTTTTCTAAGATGTTGCTTAGTGTTTTTGATGTGCTGGAAATGGCACGTTAAGGCAACAAACGACACCCTCCAGGCTGGGGACACACTCATGGCCAAATCTAGAAGTCTTTTCCAAGGCAAAACTCCCATCATCTTCCCAATAACATTTGTGGGTACTTCCCTCGGAGCTTTCCAAAATAATCACTCATTCCTCAACCTTCACTAAGACAGGAAAGCCACTTCCATTGGTAGCACTTGCTATTTTCACGCCAATTTGACACTTGCTCAGGAATCCCTGGCCTAACAAGCTGCCGCGTGAGGTGCTCTATTACCAAACAGCAGAGAGCTGTGCCAGCAGCTACGCTCAAAGCATGAGCAGAAGACAAGAGGTACCTGTAGCAATCACAAAGCAATCCCTACGGGCAGCAGCTCAAAATTCATGCTAAGTAGGTACCTAACAAGTGTTAAATAAAAGCACTTTAAGAGCAAACTGATAGAAGAAAAGGTCTGCCCTTGGTAATGAACAATTCATACTTATTGCTTACTGTTTCTAAGGCAGGCACTCGCGTGTGGATGAACTCGCGCATGAAACCCAGCAGGCTCTCGTGCAGGATTGTTTCACTTCACTGATTTTTCTCATCTGTGCATTTTCTTCAAAACTTCCAACCTATCTCTCTTGAAAGCAAAAGGGTCGACAAGTTTTTAACTCAAATATCAAGAGGGGCCAGCCCCTGTGTCACCGTTTGACACGAAGCAGGCCACATCAAACCATGCTTCAAGTGCCTAAAACGTGTTCTATTTTTAAGGTAATTGATGGGACACGTGCTGATGCCAAATGCTCGAGAGCAATTTCTGTAACGTTGGCTTTCATTTTTTAGCTTATAAACCCCGCACGTTTATTCCCCTCTATTACCAATCCATGGCGTTTCCAAGTGCCAAGGCATTAACTGGAACGAGCCGGAGAATGTGCCTGTGTAACATAACCTTGCACCGCTTTTAAGAAACTCGTAGGCTTGATGGGGCAGTCTAAAATTGACAAACAGTAGCATACACCAAGCATGTCCAGCAACGCAGTGTAACGCAATATGGGGATTATAAAGGGTCAGATGATGGGATCTTAACAATAACAACCACTAAGTAACGAGAGCAATCGTAGAGAGACACCCTGTGGGAAAAACACCAGGGATCATCTTGGGGTGAAGAAAAAAAAACCCACACCACACCTCCAAACTGTTACAGATATAAATATATCAGATTAAGTTTGTTGCTTAAACAGAGTAAGGACATCTGACTTTCAAAGTATTTGCCCAAGTCGCTTGGCAGGGAGCTGCGAAGTCAAGCCCCCATGCAAAGCGGCAGGGGCAGCAGGGGCCGGGGGGGGGGGGGGGGGGGGACGCGCACCCCCCCGCCCCTGCCCCAGCGGTCACCGAATCATCGCATCTCACTACATCGAGGCCTGGCGGTTTCCTTCGGCTCCAAGAGGAGCAAGCAGAGCTGCATCTCCTGTCTCAGTGGGACCTGGATGCCTCTAATTTGGCCGCAAAAAAGAACATAGTCGTCTTTTTTTTTTTTAATTTCCATTTTTAGAGGAGTCTGAGAATAGCTACACTGGGTCCTCCCTACGCAGTAGGAAACTGCCTCTGTCATCATCCACCTTCCTTATTACAGGGACAAGAAAACATTAAAATGTCTAGGGAGAAAGGGGGAGCACAGAAGGAACTTCAGTCACGTCAGAAATTAAGGAGAGAAAATTTCAGCCTGAGGCAGGGTGCTAACAACCCCCACTGGTGTGTCCAAAGCAATCCTGCGGGGAAAAGCACGGGCGAGTCAGATGCGTACATCTTGGTTTGCATCAAGAAGGGTTAAATAATTAGCTGATGGATTTCTAAACCGTTTCAACTGTTTTAAACTATTTTTAAAAGATCATCCAAAACCCCATGGTTTTGGGGCTCGAGACAGCTCCACATGCGAATGTTGACAGTGACATTTTGCTGGTGGGGGGCTAGGGATGACACCGAGCGGGACGGAGCTGGTCCTGGGGGTGTGGGCTGACCCAGGGCAAACCTTTGCCCCCTTCAGAGCCAAGACACATTCCAAATTTCACCCTCGAAGCCCGAGTTTCTGTGCTCGCTTGCCAACGAACAACACTACGCCTCACCAGCCATCCCCCCTGCCAATACATATATGCTCTTTTTTTTTTTTACTGACTATGTTTTAAAGAGGCTTGAACAGCACTCCCAGCACCATCGGAGGACACACAACGCCTCCTTGCACCGTGCTCATTTAGAAAGAAGCAGGTCTGTGGCTACAGGAAGGAGTTTCTACTCCCAGATATCATTTATACCACGATCACGGGCAAAACGCTGAAACACTCAGCGTTAGTTACGTCCCTGCTAACTCAGCATTTTACTTTCCCAGCTCGTGTTATTTATGTGACCTTGGTAAAACACTTCCAAATACCTGAACATTTTCATCCCTGGGTGGTGGTTCGTTGCCTCATCTTCCCAAAGCACAGTGCTAACACAGCTGCCAGACAAATGAAAACCAGCCTGTGGTGAATGAAAACGGGTCTGTGAGAGACCATGAGCAATTTGGTTATTTTATGGAGAACAGGCGATTTGCGAGGGGGATGTTGAATGTCTGACCACGACTTCAGGGACCGAGCTATGGCTCTGCCTGCAACTTTCCGCCAATGTCCAAAAGCAAAAGATGCCCTGAGCTGCCCCGATGTGGCTTCACCTGGTCTGGGACAGAGCTGAGGCTGGTTATGGGCATCAGAGGGGACACCAACCCCCTGCGCCAGGGACTGACCGGGGACAGAGACACGCTGCTGCCCCAGAGCAATGCTGGCTCCTCTCTGATGGCCGCAGCTTCCCCGGAGCACAAGGCAGCACAGGCAGACACAGCGCTGAATCGCACACTACCCGTGGGCATTGCACAAGGCATTTACCCAAATATTTGCTATTACGAACTGAGATCTTATTCCAAACCTGTGCGTAAGACAGGCCCAGACTCAGGCTCGGAGATTCAATACTTTACATTGGAAATACAAGCTTGGACCCTCGGAGAAGACATTCATTCTCCACACAGTCTGCATAAGAACCTATCTGTGGCAGCACATCCAATTTAGCAATTGTTTACTATTAACTTTACCTTTATAGAATCATTAAGGTTAGAAAAGACCTCTAAGATCATCGAGTCCAACCGTCAACCCAACACCCCCATGCCCACTAAACCATGTCCCTAAGCGCCTCATCTACCCGTCTTTTAAATACCTCCAGGGATGGTGACTCAACCACTTCCCTGGGCAGCCTGTTCCAATGTTTAACCACTCTTCCAGTAAAGACATTTTTCCTCACATGCAATCTAAACCTCCCCTGGCGCAACTTGAGGCCGTTTCCTCTCGTCCTTTCGCCAGTTACTTGGGAGAAGAGACCAACACCCACCTCGCTACAGCCTCCTTTCAGGTAGTTGTAGAGAGCGATGAGGTCTCCCCTCAGCCTCCTGTTCTCCAGGCTAAACAACCCCAGCTCCCTCAGCCGCTCCTCATCAGACTTGTTCTCCAGACCCCTCACCAGCCTCGTTGCCCTTCTCTGGACACGCTCCAGCACCTCAACATCCTTCTTGTAGTGAGGGGCCCAAAACTGAACACAGTATTCGAGGTGCGGCCTCACCAGTGCCGAGCACAGGGGCACGATCACTTCCCTGCTCCTGCTGGCCACACTATTTCTGATACAGGCCAGGATGCCGTTGGCCTTCTTGGCCGCCTGGGCACACTGCCGGCTCATGTTCAGCCGGCTGTCGACCAACACCCCCAGGTCCTTTTCCGCCAGGCAGCTTTCCAGCTACTCTTTCTCAATCTTTATCTTTATGATTTATCTATGCTCTGGGTTTGCATGGCAGAGCCTCAGGAGCCACAAAAGCCTCACACTAAAACTAGTAGCTAGAATTAAACTTTAAAATGTTCTCTCCCCTTTTCAGCCAAATTTATAGTTTCCCTCTAAATGGCGTATAGCAGTAGTATTAAATCAGAACTGTTATAACATGACACCAAGGACTTTTGGAGGAGCAACAGCCATCATCATAACCTTTCGAATGAGTGATCGCCTCCACGTTTATATGAAACACTGAATTCAGCACAAGCCAGACTAGACATGATAAGAAATGGAGTCATTCTAGGAAACAATGTCATCCTTCACATTAAACATCGGGTGTACCTTTCTTTTATAGCGTTCAAACCTATCACAGCCCCATACCTTGTATCACCCTGCCACTAAAACGTGCCCGCGGGCAATGATGCCGGCAAGGCCACGTGGCAATTTTGTTATGTACGTGCAGGGCACGTCCTTCCCTAACCTCAGCCCAGGAACAGGTGGGAGAGTTTCTTCTAGAGTTACTCCAGCTGAGCCCCGTCTGGCTGTAAACTCTTCTCCATCTGCAGCATTTCGATGACACTCTAACGATTAAATATAAATTGAGACTCATGCCTGCTGCACTTGAGATGGGTGGAAGATGCCCTGGGAGACGGAGCACATCCCTCTGCAGTCAAGGACTTGCTGAAGGATTTATAGTGATTCCCTTTATAAGGGACAGACATGGATAACAAAGTTAGATGGATGACAAGGAGCTGCTTCTTGGTTAAAGGTCTCGCTTCTCTTTCATGAAGGCCCTGACATCTGTGTCCTGTGTCCTCCTGGGCTACCAGCACCGATCACGACTCACACCGTACCTTCTTCCAAGGAAGAAACATCACACCAGGTTTGATTTGCTGCATCAGAGCGTGGGGTAATTGTCTTTGATGATAAACCCTGCCCTGGGAGATGATCCATGGTGTCCTGAATCTGGGTCTAACAGCTATGAGAGGAAGGGGAAGGTCCTGCCAGACAAGGCAAGGGGTTGTGCATCTGTCAGGGTGTCACCACCCCTACCAGCTGGTAGCACGGGCACCACAGCAATGCTGGGAATGGGAGAAAGTGTCTTTGGAAAGCTCAGCCAGGCATTGCGGACACGCTGTCCTAGCACGTAAGGGCACTTTGCTAATTTGTGACAGGGCAGGTGGAGGAGAGTTA
>NW_008825271.1:7554586-7555299 GCF_000699105.1 Pygoscelis adeliae
AATACAGCAAACGTACAATAGCCTCTTCTTCCTCTGTCTAGGCCTCGGGTCCCACCCTGTAGGTCCCAATGCTGGGGTCAGGTTTAGAGAGAGACCAGAGTCTCCAAAGTACCAACCACGTGTCAGTGCAGGCAAGGACCATTTCGGGAAATACCAGCCACAACAAAATCCACCATACAAAGTTTATACCTGAAAACATGAACAGATGCCATGCACAACCTCATCCCTTCCCCCGGCAACATCATCTATGCCAGGATGAAGGTCTATTTTCTCACTGCTTGGTGAAACAGCAAACATCCATACATGCAGTTACCCAAATTACATAAATCCAAATGCTAATCGATTCTAACGACGGCTGCATTATGTGGGAAAATGTGGGCTGCCCCCAGATTAGAGCTGTAGGTCCCCTTCCCCTGCTCTACACAAATACCATGTTGTCCTGGTTTTGGCTGGGATGGAGTTAATTTTCCTCCTAGTAGCTGGCACAGTGCTGTGTTTTGGATTTAGCACGAGAAAAACATCACTGTGTTATCACATAATAGTTGTTGCTGAGCAGTGCTTGTACTAAGTCAAAGACTTTTCAGCTTCCCGTGCTCTACCGACTGAGCAGGCTGGAAGTGCACAAGAAGCTGGGAGGGGGCACAGCCAGGACAGCTGACCCCAACTGGCCAAAGGGACATTCCATACCATGGGATGCCATGCTCAGTACATAA
>NW_008825271.1:7555762-7563344 GCF_000699105.1 Pygoscelis adeliae
AGCAGGGGATGTGGCAGGGAGAGACACAATGCCCAGCACAGTACAATGAGAAAAAACACACAGAACTGTTTATGTCTTCACACATTTGCAAAATAAGATTTTTTTTTTTCCCACCGTATTTATCTCAAACAGCTGCAAAAAGTGACAGAAGTAATCTGAAAACCACACCAGGAAATTTCTGTTACCGACAAGATAAAACATTCCTAAAGACGCAGAGTTTTTCCCCTGGCACAAGATCCCTAGGGGGGAAAAAAAAAATTCCATGGAAAACAGATAACTGGACTTAATAACCATTAAATAAAATAAACACAAATAAAAGTTTGCTCCTATTTGCTTTAACTTGATAGATTTCAACATTTGTGTGAGGCCCTGTTAGAGCTGAACCTCGCAGCTTTCTACCTTAGAAATTTATTAAATATGATAGAAAAGCACAAAGGAGATCGAAGAATAGCATAGAAAGAAATCTTCCTAGGAAAGGTGTGAACTTATCCAGAAAGTGCCAGGCAAGCGCAGTGACGCGGAGCTTCTCCCCAGACTCAGAAGCTGCCTGCAGAAGCAGCTCTCCTGCATTAATCCCCAAAGCCCAGGAGATGGAGCAAACCTTCAGCCTTTATAGGATTTCCTACAAACATTTGGGGACTGGCTGGGCCACGGTGGAGGCTTCTCACCCACCCAGGAGCCACGGAGCCTTGCTGCGTACAAAACATTGCTGCAACGTTGCTCACATTTAAGCTGAACAAGTCCAAGATCATAAATGAAAAGTCAGCAGAAACCTGCAAGAGTCACATCATGTATTAAGTCACCTCGGCCAACAAGTTTCACCTAAGTATACTCGTGTGAATTTTAAAGATTAGCGATCTTTAAAGATTTGCCTGTGCTCAGGGAGGGAGCTCCTGGCCTGAGCCTCGTCCCTCCCCGGTCCCTGTGCCGGAGGAATGTCAGACACCAGCCTCCCGCAGGGCTCGCGGCAACTCCCGCGGGAGTTTGTCCTCCCACATCTCAGAGTATTTCTGTTCAAAACAGCAGAGAAAAAGCAGGCGGCAAGTAAAAACATCAGGCACAGCTTATTTCAGCACAGTGCCCTAGTGCCTTTTTAAGGATTCCTGGCAAGGACCGGTTTTTCTTCTTCATCCATCAACTAAAAACCACTCAGAAATGCTCCATTACATATGGTTTTATGTGGGTTTTTATTTCCCCTCCACACTCATCTCATCAGCAGCACCTTCTACCTTCTAAAGAGGCATTTGTGGCACTGTAAAATTGAACCCTGAGGGTGTTTTACATTGGTGTTTCACGAATATTTCTTCAAACTGGAAGGGGCAGGAAGGATTTCAGAGGAGTAGGAGAGGCGGGAAGGCTCTTCTCTTCAATGCTGCTGGTCAGTCACTAGATGTCCTCAGTAATCCTGGTGAGGAAAGGCTGTAGTTAGGCAGCAGAAAGCGCAGATGAGGTAGCAATTCAAACAAAGCACAGGTAATTTGTATTTCAGCTGTGAACAAATATGATAACAGCTACAAGTATGTCTTTATTGCCTCTTCAGCTTTATTGACTCTTCACAGACCTGGTCTCTGTGAACAGTCATGCACGTGCATCAAAACATCGCTCCAGAAATGCAGTGCAACAAAGCAAGCTGGAGGTCTGCAAAAGGCGAAGTTAAGGGTCCTGGGGAGCAACTGCCAAAAATCAGGTGTCGCACAAGCTGCGCAGCATCGCCAGCTCCCTTGTTGGTGATGGGCAGGAGGTCCCACGGGGACGTCATGCCCTCCCTTTCCTTCCCTGTGCCACCCACGGCTGACCCCAGCCCTTTCCTACCTGCCCCAGGCAACATCTGAGAAAGAGAAGTTTTATCTTCTTATTCTCTCCTCTTCTGAGCCTCTTTCTTCACTCTGTACTTCCACCCTTCATAAAAGTTTCTAAGAGCACAACTCTTGCAGGGCCAGGCATGCGGAGAACGACAAGAGGGGTTACAAGTGCTGCACCTGCAACACTCTTCGATTTCCAGCGCCTCCGCAGCTTAGCTCTTGCTTACTGGAAGCTGCAATCAGGCTCTGAACTCTGGCCCTAGAGGTTTTATGCCCAATATCCCCAAATATAGCAAAACCATCCTCAACCCAAACCCACCTCAAATTCCCATCGTCTCAACAACATCATCCAAAATTGTCCTGGTCCTGGCTGAGCAAGCCGGGAGGCCAGGCTGAGTGCCAGCATTGTGCCAACACGGATGCATTAGACTGAGCTAAATCCTGAACGCTAACAGAAGAGCCAATACAAAACTCAATGGCTACCGCAATAAAATAAAGGAATGCAAACAAGACTTTAAATGGGGCACAGACCTTGTTACACACCTCATTTCCTTTTTTAAACGAAAAGCTTTGAGAGCGCTGATAAATAACCGCCAGCCTGCACCAATACCATTAGTTCTGGGTAAGGTATTGGACTTTGTACCACTCAGCTCCCTGCGCAAAACACCAATGTTTTATCACAGCAGCAGGCATGATTCAATGAATGAGGAACTTGCGAACAGACACACCTCAAAAGCTACTTGGACAAATGGAAAAGTATGACGACACGGGGGTATTTTTAGTGGGCACATCTGCAAGTTCTTGTTAATACCTATTTTCACCAGCAACCTGGAAATAAGCATAAAATTCAGTGGTGGCGGTAAAGCTTATGGATGCCACAGAAAGTAGGAAATGACAAGTAACTCTGAAGAGAGGAGAGTGAGACTGAATAACCTCAACCGCTTGGTGACCAGGCTGCAAAAGCAGTTGTACATCTAGAAGCCAAGTCGCTCCTCCAGAAAGGTGGGCGTCTCAGAGGGCACAAACTCGAGAGAGGACCCAGCAGATGAGCAACATGAGCCCCAGGAGCCACGCTCCGAACGGGAAAGGCTGCAGGAATTTTTAGGTGCAAGGATAGATGAGCAAGAAGCATTTCCAGAAACACGAGGCCACCTCTGCCTCTGCATCGCTGCCGAGCTGAGGCTGGGCAGCAGGTCCAGGGAGCGCGACCCTCCCGCAGGGATGCTGCATGAGTCCCGCTCGGCTCCGGCTCCCGCGGGGCAGCTGTGCCAGAAAGGCCCCTGCAAAGGTGCTGACCACCACTCCTCCCTCCCCTTGCACCATCAGAAATTCAGCCTTACAGACGTGTTTTGAGAGGGTCTGAACTGCCCCGGGGTGGGGGATTCGCATGGCAGCCGAGGCCACTGACCCTCAGCACCCAACCTAACACCACAGGCCAAAAGAAATCAGACCATGGTAATTTACTCTCTCTTACTTTAAAGCCCTGAAATAACACACACTGCATTTTTCCGAGCACTCAAGTAGAAATAGGAGGAATGCTGAAGTGGTTTTGGTAAGCACACTTTTTAGTTTATTGACCTATACAAAATAATAGGTCTAAAAAATTCAGAAGTAGTAAAAGAATAAGCAAAAAGAGCTTTCGCATTTCTAGAAGGCTATACAAATATGCAAAACCAAGGAAATAAGTTATTTTTTATTTTGTTTTTGTTCGTTTAATTCCAAATCGCGACTCTAATAATACAAACGACTAAGTACCAGCTTAACAAGTGTGTCCTTCTGTATATATTACATGCTCTGGAATACTGGTAAAAAACGTCAAAAAAGTTTATCAGAAACTTTTCTATTCACAATATGAACATGGAGTAACTAATCCTTTGTATAAAAGAAAAGAGCACCATTTATGGAATCCTGAAGCACAGTACAGCTGAGAAACGAGAGAGATTTTACTGTATGCAAGCGAGCCGTCGGAAATCACGCAAGATAACCCATGCCAATTTGTTCCTACAGATGGATGACGTGAGGTAGGTTTATCCCTCTTAGATCAAGACTGCAGTCGCACTTTTTTCCTACGCAAATGGTTTCGTGAAAAATGCTGTTCTGTCACTTAGTGACTTTGCAACGCACCTGGCAGTTCAGATGGCTTGCAGTACAATCCTAATGCCCCTCATTTTAAGGCACCCACTTGGCTGTTTGTGTTTGCATCCACCTTAAAATACTGGCCGTTAACAATCAAATTGTTCGCCGTGTGATCACTGGAGCTCCCCACTGCGGATCCTCGATTCACTGTGGCGGAGCAAAACGTAATCGTCACCCGATGAACGGAGGGGTCACCGTGCAGCCACTGTGAAAATTTGCCTACTCCTCTGCACAGTGAACTTGTACCATGGAAAGGTCATTGCATGGGAGGTTATTAATTACACTTTATCATGGAAAAGAGTTCAAAGTTTACTGCTTCTGTTTCCAAAACCCACAACCGCCTATAGTTTTACACGACATATTGTGTCAGCAAATTCTTTTCTTTCCAGAACTTGCTTGTGGTGCTAACAAACACTCTTAACGACACCCCAAAAATGGATAAACTCATTCAAACCTCCGTAATAAAAAATCCAGCCTTTCTTCAAGTAATGTTCCAATACTGATTAAGTCACCCTTTGCCTCACTCACACACACAGTATCTATCCTTCATAAGCTTATGAAAGTCCTTCCAGGTCATCATAAGCCATGGCAGAATAAATTTTCATTTCTTCTTCTTTCAGGCATCAGAATTGTGCTCCTAGAATTCCTGGTTTTTCCATAAGAGTCTCCTTTTCACATTTTTTTTTCTCTGAGGTTTGCCTTCAACACCTTCCAATCTTCCAAAAAAGTGCTTGCTAAATATAAATACTTCAACCAAGTGCTGCATCTAGTCATAGATTAAACTGTGGCTTGCCCTTGCTCGTGTAGGCTATCTGGATTCAGAAAGGAACGCCATTCATGGTAAGACTTTGTCATTTTGCTACAGACCCTCTTAATGCTGAATTTAATCTTTCCCAGCACAACAGCCTGCTTCCTTTCCTTGTTCGGTTTGGAAGTTCCGCCTGAGATCTGCCTCGGAGTCACAGCATTTTGTGCAAGGCACGCAAGGGTACGAATGCGGGGCCGCAGGCAGTCTACACGAGCGTCCCGGGCTTTGAATCCTCGTGCCAGAATAACCTCTGCTCGTTGCTGTGCAAGTCTTCTTCCAACTGGCTCTCATCATCGCCACCCAGCTGGCTCGTCTCTGCATATGCTCTGTAAGAGAGACACGGCATCAGGGATCAGCGAGAGCCGAGGGTCTTCCCCAGACCCCCCAAGTGCCGCACAAACTCACGCAACTCCCTTGGGCTTGAAGTAATGCTGGTTATTGTGAGTTCACCCCAGCGTAATTTGGATCCAAACACAAACCCAGTTTTTGTGTTGTAATTAGTAAAATTGTGTGCAACAGGATCTCAGCTGCTCAAAATTGTCAAGACTGTAGGGTGTATTGATTGCTCGTTTGCCATAATCACATTAAAATAGAAAATAAAACAGATGAATGATTAAACAAGTGATTCAGAATATGGAAAATAAATAGCTAATAAACCTCATTTAGATAAAGCTGCCAAAATAAGCAGAGTTTTCAAAGCCCAGTTATAGGAAGTTTCAAAAATTTCATAGAAACTGTATTTTTTAAACACTGTTACTGTAGATCTTTTAAATCACTGCAATAAAAAAGCCCGTGGCATTTAGCTTAGAAACAAGGATCTAGCAGAAGCTTTTATATTTTTTCTTCCACTTTCATTTATTTTAAAATAAACAAAATTAAAAACTCGGTAATTTCACGCCAGTCAGCCTGGCAGCAAGCGCTAACTGCAACCCATGAAGCAGGAGGCGCAAACTTGGGTTACGGACTACAGCTGGCTACACTTAGCATAAGCGTACTTAAATGCAATGGCATTTGCGTGGGCAGAGCCTTTCCCCCGGAGTGGAGGTCTCTGTCCTCACTGCTAACAGCCGGCGTACAATAGCGGGGGGGGGGAAGAGACCGAAAACACCAAGTAGAAGCAGCGAGAGCGCTGCAGGAATTTCTGCAAGGACAGAGCAGACCCTGGGCTCCCCGCAGTCCTCGGGAGAGCCCCCACGAGCAGGGCGGCTCCGCAGGCAGCAACACGTCCCGCCTGGTTCCTGGGTCAAGCTCTGCCGAGCGAGATGCGCTTGGCAGATGCGGTGTCGCCTTTGAAAGTAGCCGATTTTCTCAGAAGTTTTAACAGCGTGTGAAATGCAGGAGGAAGGGCAGAAAATCTTGATATGCTCTACTCACCTGCTCTGCAAAGGAAGGTTGCCATAAACATTCCCGTAACAGCTGGCATAAGAGGAATGAGACAACGTATCATAGTCTGAAAGTCCCAATGCAAGTGGGTTTCGCCAGTTCCCAGCAGTGTTTGCAGAAGATGCTGGAATTAAAAAAAAAAACAAAACCATTACAGCAAATAGATCTTTCTCCAGCTAAATCAGCTGAGACAAATGAGACAATTCTCATTAGCGATCTCTATGGGTTTCTGCAGGACACACAAGCAGACAGTGCAAACACAAAATATGATTGACAAGCCCTGTAGGGAGGAAAGCACTGTGTGGGTGGTATTCTGGAGCTAGGGAATCTCTTTTTAAAGACCTTCTGACCCATTCAGTGATGCTCATTGTACTGTACTTCGGAAGCCATCATGGCAACTGCATTTACATGGCATGAAGTTTTGCACATTGCTTCTAGTCGGTAAACACGCCTGTTTGAAACCCATCTGGCTCTTCGTGCTTCTTGGGACTATTGCGCTTACAAAGAGTAAAAGGCAGTTTTACCCACAGGAGAAGGCAACAAGCAAGTCTTTCTTCCCAAGCATGGAACAACAAGATTCTATTCAGTCCCTCATCTACTTTTCAGGACAGAGCTCTAGCCTTGCTTCTACTCTGCTGACTTCATGGATGCAGCGGAGGGGGGCAGAATTTAATGCACAGCAGGGACTTACAAAAACACTCAGCATAGAAGAAATCGGACATTACCCGAAGAGAAAGACGACACCCGACTGCTAGGAGAGCACGGCACCTGCAGACCAGCAAAGCCCAAACTCCTTTGAGATCCTCTGTCAGACTCAAAGCCTGCCTGCAGGCTATGACCCTGTTCCTTTTGACTGGAGGCACGCTGGTACCAACCACGGAGATGCTCTGCTACTAAGGCCTTGTGAATGTTTTTGGTTATATGCTCCGTTTTAGCAACTTGCTTCCTCGGAAGCCTTAGGGTTGCATATGGGTTGTGCGGTACTCTGTCCACTTCATCCTCATGGTAAGACCTGAATTCCCTGTAACGGTCATATCCGTAATGTGCCGATGAGCGGTAGGAAGGATTGACGCTGTACTGTCCCTCCGTATCACTCTCATAAACGTATCCTCCGTTGTAATAAACGTCAGATTCGGTGTATGGGGAATATCCAGAAATATAGTAACTAGAGGAAGGCTGCTCCTGACTTTTGTGGTAGACGCCATTGCGGACATCCTTCTGGGCAAGATTTGGCATGCTTCCTGAATTTGCAGCAGAAATGTTTTGTTTCTTTGACCGTCTCCGACCCCTGGTCCTGTTGTCGAGCGTCTGAGTAGTGTAATATGGATTGGGAGTAGGTGTCACGCAGTAACATTCTGCACTTGACTGGCTCGTGTAGGATGATCCATCATCGAGGATCTCTGTGCTACTGCTTCGCTGGGACTTTGAGAGGGTGAAGGCTGCCTTTTCAGCA
>NW_008825271.1:7563405-7577455 GCF_000699105.1 Pygoscelis adeliae
GTGGGTTTGGGATTCCAGACTTCCGCTGCGCTGCCGGCAATGGTGCGGGGAAACATCTGGCCTGAAACAACACAGATGGAGGTTGGTTAAAGGCAGTCACACGCAAACATACACACAGAGTTGGAGAGAGCATGCATGGGCAAGTCAGGCATGCTGCCGCCCCAATCAAAGCACAACACAACCCCCGTCTTATCTTTCCTTGTAGAATATCTGCATTGCAAGAAATTCAGCGTGGCTGAATTTTAGATTTGCTGCAACAGTAGGAGATCTCTCATATAAACATCTATCATGGTGAGCAAGGTTAATCTGTGACAGGGATACATGCAGCAAAGCTCACAAACTCACATTTTGTAGTGATTTACAGGAGGGCACTCTCAGTTTTTAAGCAGGTAAAGTCCACACAAGTAACTGAGCTGGGAGCAGAACATAAGAAGATGGGTTTCCTGCGGCTCTGTCTCTCAAGGCTGCGTTACCCCAGCCAAATAAACCATGAGCTCTTGATAACATTATAAGATTTATAGCATCTCTCCTTCCCCAGCATGGGTTCTCAGCTGTGTAATAACACAGGTGAGCTCACATTGCAGCTCTCTTCTCATAGCAAGGGCACTAATTGGGATCTCTTTCCTCTATCTGGTCACTTACTTTTTCAGGAGGCTTGTAGGAAACATAATCCACAGCAGGCGTCTGTCAGCTCATGAACAAGTTTTTGTGGGGAGACCACTAGCTGACAGACAATACAATTTCACAAGCCACACTTTGTTAGAAAATGAGGCTACAAAGGAAACAAAATAAATTCTGGCTACCTTACAAGTATTTTACAGAAACTTTTTGAACAAGCATTACTTGTTAAAACTCCCTATAGGCTCCTATCTGGAAATGACCCTTCTCCTATAGTCTTTCATGATCAGATAGGCAATATTTGTGTGTCAGCTTCCATCCCACTCCTAATTTTGCAGACACCCATTTGTGTGTGCTGCTATTTGCTCAGACAGGGTTTGTGCTCACGTAAACACCCTCACTCGCGTGTCACAAAGCTGGTGCAGGACTGTGAAGGAAGATGGTGGCTGATATTAACCTTGTGCCTCCAATATCCAGAAAAGACATTCTGAGAGCCTGACCCTGCTGCAGGGAAAGCTGCACAGCAAAGGACCCTTCGCCCTCTTAACACCATTTGCTTTTATTCTGCTGCCTAAGATGGACATGGCACTTAAAACAAAGCCCCTTACTGTAAGTGGCTGCTACTGTAGGCATTGCGTGTGAGCACGGGGGTTGTAGGCATGCTTCTGCCCCCATGGGGCTGGGGCGGCCGGTCCAGGGTTCGGTAAGGACTGCTGTGAGTCGAAAGCGCGTCCCTGTAATGAAGGAGACAATCCCGGTTAGATTAAACACCGTGCAAGTCGCAGCACACAGAATACATGCACCCTGAGTCTTGAAGAAACAAAGCAAAGGGCAGAAAAAAAATAAGGGCATAACTGGATGTGCTTCCCCATATAAAGAACAGAACTGTTAAACAGGAAGAAAAATGCAACCCCTTATTGTGGGTTCAAGGGAGGTCCCCACTGGATGACTGGTAGGAAAAGCTGCTGCCAAAGGACAGCAGTATGAAGCAGAAGAGACAGAGCAGGTAACAGAGAAGCAAAGGAATTGCATTTTAAAATGAAGCACATCACAGCTAAATGGTTACATATGGCTATAATTCAACTCCTGAACTTCACATGGAGGAGTGTTCTGCTTATCTTGAGGGATAGATGAGAAAAACGCAAAGACATGACATTGCCCAAAACTTTAAAACATTTTTAAGCATGCCTTCAACAGCCCGCTCACGCAAGACACAGTCCAAGAAATATCAAGATCAGCGGGAATCCTTACACTGAGAGCAACTAGCACCAGATCAGACCCACATAACATGATCACGCAACCATCAGCAGAGCTACTGCTATTGATGCGCTCCACAGAACAGTTCTTCCAGCTCAGGAAGAGCCCAAATCTCACGGATACATACAGGAACCTCAGCCAGTCACTGCAGCTGGCACTAAAGGTAGCTGGTTTAATCCCAGTAACTCTGCTCTTACATGGAGAATTGCCCATCCAGACTTATGTGTGTTCTGTACGCTTTGACAATGCACCTGCTGAAATACTGATGCCATCAGGAGGGATGGGTATGGTTTGGTGTTATCTGAAGCCATTAAGCACAGTCATCAGGAAAACTACAAGTTGTTTAATTAATACTGAAAACAAACCACAGAATCGGAGACAAACGGTGACAGTACCGGTGGGCACGAGCAATTCCTTAAATACAGCCCTTGCTATTAAATTTCTCACCCGTCTCGAACCTCTTCACAAAGACTGCACTACCCTACAATTTCAGAGACTGTGACAGCTACTTATACACACTTATACACACTTTTGTTACTAAACAGGAAATTTAGCTCCCATCACCAAATCCTGTAATTGCAGAGGAGTGTGGAGGCAGCAGGCTCCGCTGGAGCGCCCATAGTAACAGCAGTCCTGGCGGGGGCAAGGCAGAGCTCATGCCAGCAAGGCGGAGCGCACGGCGGCAGCGAGGCGTGCCCTACCTGGAGTGTCTGGTTTCCAAGAGCTGCTCGTTTATGGATGACTTTCTGAGATGAATTCTCTCCACCCCGAGGGACTTTGGTGGAGGAAGCCTTGGAGAAAGCTGCGCGGAGCTGGGCCTCTGTGCTGGCACAGGAAGCGATTCACTGACTGTTGGAAAGGAGTACGTATATTGTTAGCAAAATCCTTGATGTTTTTGCCCTACATGCAAATCTGTGGCCCCTAAGCAGACACTCTTTGCACTACAGAGACAAGGACAGAAACTGTGACTCTAGAAGGACTCTCCTGCCTGCACCGAGCTCTCCTCCACGCAGACAGGACATCGTGGAGGCTTGCACAGACCTCAGCAGCACCAGCTCCTGCGGAGATTACAACCAGCTTGGGGCTGTGCCAGATCACAAAGTGGAACTTCCTTGGGAAAACACCTGTTTGCAGCACGATCCTTCCCAGAGCCGAGCAGGCAAGCTCAGCCTCTGCAAAGGCCGGTTCCTCTCCCTCACCTTCCAGCTCTTTACTTGAAAATGACATTTTAAGAATTAGTTTTGAAATACAACCTAAAAGGGACTGACTTCAAAAGCGACGGAACGAGCAAAGACAACCGACAGACACATTTGGCTCACGGCAATTGGGAAGACGCTGGTTTGATCCTTGTTCTCACTTTGCTTAGGGCACAACCCAGGTCCCATCAGAGCCAACAGGAAACTCCAACTAATACAGATAAACGCAGGACGAGCATCACGGAGAACACCTTCAGAAGCCAAAGCCCCGGCTCTACTTCTACTTGTACAAGCAGGAATCAGGTGTAACTCCATTTTAAAGCACCAGATGGGTTGTACAAGTCTAAAACTGGGACAAAGTGAGATCAGAATCAGGCCCTAACTGAAAAGTGAGTAATAATTTAGATAATGTTTGTCCCCAAATGATGATTATCCAGTTTAAGGGAGAGGCAGGCCAAGTTCTTTCCACCTTGTGGAACAGGGCGTGAATATGTGTGTCTGTGGGTGTGTGTGTGAAATGAGTAAGCTGAGCAAACACCATACCCATGCAAGATGCAAGCTCACTAGGTAACAGATAAACGTAAACAGATCATTAATATCTGTGACTATTCTGCTTTTTTGTAAGTTTTATAGTAGCTGTGAGGACAGAAGGGCTGGGCAAATCCTCCCAGCTCGTAACTCCTCCAGCCGCTCATCCGCCTCCGGACAGGTCCTAGGGATGAAGTATTTGTTTGAAATTCAAAGCCTTCAGCTCACAGGTTGGTCACATTAAAACCAATCACCCTCTCTAAAGACAACTCAGATCAGCTCAGAGAGCAGAGAATTTCAATAACTAACCCGTTATGAGGAAAGACATTCACGATTAAGCTCTTTTTTCCTCCGCTATAAATTGTCATCGAAAGCCACCAACGTAGTAGGCTAAAGGACATTAAGTCAAAGAAATGTCTCTGAATGGGCACACTTCATAGGAAGAAAAGGATAAGCAACATACCATCATCATAGGTGGTTGTATCAGACAGGGAGCTGCTCTCAGATGGAATTATATCATCTGTGAATGAAAGAAAGCACTTTAAGCATAGAAGACCCAACGTTAATTTCCAAGCATCTCATACAGTTTATTTTCTACAGCTTCAGAGGCAGCTGCTACCTGTAACGCTACAATCTGTCTGCTTTAGCCCTCAACAGCCTGAAGACGGTCCTGCTTTGGAGTATATCATGACCTAGTTGTGCTCACTGCAGTTCAGCAAACTACTTATATAATTATCAAAGGAGGTTTTTTTCAACTGCAGTGGGAATCAGGCCAAGGTTTACAAAAGATGTTTTCCACCCAACTTCCAACAGATCTCACAGGGTGTTTTGGTGCTTCAGTAGGAGTCAGGAGCCTACACAAGACATGTAGATCTTGGCTGCTAGCATCTAATCTTCTCTAGGTACACCTGAAATCCCACCAGGTAGGTACGAAATGCCTTTTGAAATTTGGCATTCACTGTTGAATGTTTCATCAGCATACAAATTCTGTTTCAATTAAATTAATATCAATCCAGAATAATTCCACTGATTTCAATCAAGTTATTGCAAATTCCAACAACACAGAGAGCAGTAGCTGTTGAATGGACACTGCAAATTTTTTCTGTTGCTTTTACATTTTGTTATTTATTCAAAGCACTTCACCTCACCTGCCTGTCCTCTCACCTTGATACTACACACTAGCACTCGCTCAGAAACAGCCTGTCCTTGCTAAGGTTTAGGACAGACCAGCAGCGGCAGAGAAATTGGGCTGGTAATAAAAAAGCAGCACTAGAGATAATTAACCCAGAGAAAAATATTTTCCTAGGCCGTTTCTGGCAAGACACAGCACTGGTGGGGTAAAAAGTCTACATGAACCTCCATGCACGAGGGAAAGTGAGCAACAAAAGAAGATGGTGGCAGCCACTTCGTGCATGACACCTGCTTCTTCCATCAGTCACCATGAGCATGTGCAACGTACGTTGCTCCCTTGCTGTTGCACTTTACTGCGAGGAAAGGTCTGGTTACAAGAATTTGGTAAATAGAGCAGCTTTTCAAGAACAGCAAAACATCAGGGCTGGCCCCTGCCCTGAGGGGACTTGTCAGACCACCGAGGATGGGTTGCAGCCCTGCTTGCAACCCAACACTGGGAAAAAGCTTCAGGGGAGCTTATTCACGTGAATTTGACCACGTGGTGGTGAAATATGGAACTGGGCCCGGTGCAAGGAGGAAAAAAGCCTACCTAGGGAAAAAAAAAAAGCCAGCCTAAAGCTACAGGGCTGGATTCATGTGGGGTCTGCAACACTGACATATGGGGGAGCTCTGAATTTAAATCCCAAATCTGTGCAATTCCCTGCAAAAGGGGAAGAAACTCTGGGCTGCAAAGGAAGCAAAGGAAAGAGAAAGTGGAACATGGGGAGCAGGAGACAGTCCAGTATGTCCTTCGCCTCCCATCCCTTGGGGGCTGGGATGAAAATAGCTATGGTTTGATTCAGTAAATCAGTATTACTACTTAACACATTATTTTCAACAAGTCATTCCCCAAATTCACAGCTGCAAGTGACTCATCACTGCTCAGTTTTCTGAAACCCTGTACGTTGAGCCCGAGAGCACAGTCAGCAATGGTGAAAAGGTTACACGTAAAATCAGTTATTGAAGCAGATGACAGTTCTGCTTCAGGTAAACAGAAACACGCTGCACTGCGAGAGTCAGGAACTGGAAGGGAATGCAGCTAACTTACTGCTGGCTAAGTACGTGCTGGCTTGCAGTCCCTGCCTGCAGGAAGGAGTCCCTCCGAGACACGGAGTCCAGTCCCTTCTAGCTGTGTCCACCTTCTCAGACAGCAAGCAAAGATGTCACGTATCAAATGTTGCAAAACGATGGGCTGAACGTATAAGGACCAACTCCTAAGTTGTTTGTTTGCACAACAGGACAAAAAAAATGCCTGCAACAAACAGCAGTGACTGTGCACGGACGCTGCCTCACGGGGCTCTCGCTGCTCACTGGCCTTCAATAGCTTCCTGGTTGTTACTACACACCAGGTAATACAGGACCTCCCACAATTGGTATCCAGATTGGTGAGCAAGAGACTGGAAAAACAGATGTTTTCCTCATCTCTGTCAATCAGGAACTAGCTGAGCCACATTAAATAGCGATCGTCAACCCTCCAGAATAAGCACTTTGTGATGATGGATAGTCCAGCGCTGCTGTGGTTTGTGCTGGGTAAGAATCCAAACCAAGCTCTCAACAGGAACGGGGCATGGCGAAGGTTTCCCCAACAGAAACGTGGCAGTGCACAGGAGAAGGGTCTCCTCCAGGGAAAATACATATTGGCAAGAGGTCTCATCTCAAGGGTCCGTAAGAGGGTATCAATATAAACAGCAGAAAAATCTTGCATTTTCTTTCCCACCTTGCAATTCCCAGGAAAAAATCCCACTAACCTCACAAAACATCATTTCCTCTGGGACAAAGGGGAAAAAAGATACCAATTCAACAGTAACAATTATCCATATAAATTTTCCATGGAGGGAAGAAGTTAAACCTGTCCTAAAACTGTTACTCACTATAGAAACTAAAAGAACCTGCAATACCTATGAGCTTTTACTACTCCCAAACTCCTTCAATTGGCTTGGATACTAGCAAGTTTCCACACTTTATCCTATGAAGCAGCAAGAATCTCACCTCCCTTAGGAAAATCACACTTTCAGAATGGAGAGGGCAAGGGTATCTGCTTTCACTGTGCCCATCAATGGCAAACGCATTTAGTAAAAAACCTGTTTGCCATTATCTGCATTCATAAACTCTTGGACTTCGCTTATGTCTTCCCAGAAATCAGTAATTTTTAATCAAGAAACAAAGTCTTTGATCCTTATTTCCTCGATCCTGTAGAAAAACTCACATGCTCTATTTTTGCTAGAAGGGAGAGCCACTGCGGAAGGGAAGGGAGAGAGATCTTGCATGGGGCAGCTTAGACATACAACTGCACTCAATACACTACGAATTCAGACACCACACCAGTTTCGGCTGAGATGCTCCTGCCAGCCTTTCTATGTACAGCACCTTCAGTCTGTACCTCGTGCTGGAACGTGTCTGCACTTGTTCCTAAAACTGCAGCCTATTCTGCCCTCAGCCTGTAAGCAGTGCACTTATCCTATCAGATGCAGCAACTGCATCTCCATTTTTCTTACTTAACTGCCTTGGAGGAGATAAAAATCATATAGAGGAGATGTAAACAAAACTTGTAAGTGAGCCAAATTACTTTTTTTTTTTTTCCCTCTGTTTTCATCAGAACATGGGGAATTCTCTTGCCTACCTGGTAGAGTAAGAGTTGATTTCTGGGTTGGTTTTTTGCCACACTTGATTCTATATTCATTTATGGAATTTTCTATCTCTTGCAGCTTTTTTACAGCATCAGCATATTCTTGCTTTCTTTTCTTCTTCACATTTTTGCAAAGGTCTGGCTCACTGGCAAGTTTCTTTGCAGCTTCCACCAGCTTTTGCTGTATGATAAAATTGCTCTCCAAGTCCTGCAAAGCGGGATCCTGCAGAATCGTGAGATGAGTTATTTGCTTCTACTCTGGGTAGAAATTATCAGTGAAGGTTATTGGCTAGAAGATCTATTTTTGTGGTAACGAAGTGAAATCTTGAGCACAAAACACAGGAATACCGAAGTTTATACACAAGACAATCTAAGCATATGAAACCCTTACATCTTATTTCTCTGACAAGTGTAAGATTATGAGATCTCTTTAGAAAGGTCTAAAGTTCTCAAGCCTAGAGACATAAAATAGACACCTAAATTCAGGTTTAGACCCTTCTGTTACACAAGCCAACCTGCAGGCTGCTAAACCTCCCGCTCCAAGTCCAAGCCTGAAAACGTCTGTTCAAAAATCTCTCTGCTTTAGAGAAAACAAAAATGGAAACTGAAATCACCGTACCTACGTAACAGGGAGTTGGAGGCTTTAATTAATTGTTTGTAAACAACTTTGAGAGGCTCAGATGAAAGGTGCTGCAGAGGTGCTAAGCAACACGTTATTAAATCTGGTCAGTAGGATTTTGTTTCAATAGCATCGGTTTGCTGCAGACACGGATTACACCAGAACTGTAAGCCAGGGCAGCAAGTTTTTGGTGAAAAACAGATGCAAGGTGTCCAACACCTACTTCCTATTTGGATGGTACAGCTTGTTAACAAATCTCACGAGGAATGAGGGGGGAATGTTATGTGTCCAGAAACTGCATATATCTGAATTACCATATCTCCTGAGTCAGTCTCTGCCAGCAAAGTTCATATCAGCTCCTTGAGCAATATACAGAGCTTTTACTTAGGTGGAACTTGCATTAAGCCAGAGATAAATCTCCTCCTGCTGTCACCTGTCACACAACTATGCTCACGGACAGATGATTTTGCAAGGGTGACAGCGCACGCCCCTGGGTTCAAACACAATCCCAACCTGACACAAATCAATGCTTGAGAAAAGCTCATAGTCGTGGGTTGCCAAATGGCGTTATGCACCTGCTCCTCTCTAATTAGCAGCAAAACGTCCACTAAAATTCAAGCAGCGTGGCCAAATCAGGGGTTCAGGTCAGGGGATTTTAAGGCCTTTTGAAACGGCCAACCTCCTGGTCATTTCAAAGGGAGCGTGGCTGGAATAAGGGCAGTACAGGTCTAAATTTCCCAGCCTATGCCAGCGACTGTCCCAGCTGCCTCCTCTTGAACGATCAGGGAAGAGCTGGATTTTTTACAAGTGGCTTTGGCCACTGGTCTGGCCACCCCACCTTTGCTGTGAAAACAAAGTGCAGCGCTCACCTCTTCGCTCGGCAGCAGGTTGTCATCCAGCTTGAACGCCGTGCCAACACGTCTCCTAACCTGGGGAGGTTCCTCTCCAGCGCTCAGAGGGTACTCCTTGGGCATCTTGCCCGTCAGCTCCTGGGGAACAGAGAGGGCTCCACGTGAAGGTCTGGAGGGAGAGAAGGGCTCTTGCCCGCTCCGACCCCAGCGTAAGGTGCAGTTCTCACCGCCTCCCGCAGGCAGATTTTCTTCAGCTCCTCAACTTTCTGAAGCAGTTTTTCCTGAAGGAGTTTCTCTTTTTTCTTTAGTTCCATAATTTTCTCCTTCTTTTGTTCTTCACTGACCTCTGAATCCTGAGAGCCTGAAAAATACACTCTCTGTATCAGAGGATTTGCACGTAAAAGCCTTTTTTTTTCTGGTCAGGTAAGTGGAGATCTCCCCAAAGCAGTCCAGCCCAGCAAAACAACACGTTATTCAAAGCACAACGTCCAGCTCTAGTGTCATCCAGCAAGCAGGCTTTTAGGAAATCCGCACTTTTCAATCCCCCAATGTATATACTTGCATGATAAGTCCCAAGCATACATCCCAAAAACCCACCACTCGGAATATAAATCAATGCATTAGCAATATCTGCTATATACTTGATATTTTAGCTTTGACTTTGCATTCAAGACAGCCTGAGGCTCCCCGCTTGGGTTTCACCTCGAGGCACCTACGTGTGGCAGCCAGGCTTTTACCTCCCCCCTTTTCTCCTCCTCCACAGTCAAGGGAGAGGTCTAAAGTCCACCCCAGAGCTGAGCTTTATTTGGAAGCATTTATCTTCTCTCCTCATTTTTGAGGAAGCTCAAGGCAATTCAACTCCTAGCACCGGTGCTTGAAGTTAGCCTGGATCAAATTTCCCTCAGACTTTGATGACACTTACAGTCATTCAAGGACTGACTGCTAAACCGATACCAAATTATTCATGGACTAACAGTATATGTTTTTTTTTTTTTCCATCTAGCATATTTTTATTTCCTTATTTAGTTACGGGGCGGGGGGAAACAGCAGATTATACTATTGATGTTACTGTTTCAGATACATAACTAATACGTGCCTTCACATATGTCACTGTATTTATGGTTAGCTAGCCTCATTTTCCCTTTTAACACACACAAGCCCCACTGTACTTCATTACCTTGCATTTACACGAAGTTATTACCTGATGAGATCAAACTGCCGTTGCTGGCCATAATAAGCTGGTTCTTTGCCTCCAAAGTCACTAGCTTTGAAACTTTTGGTGTTCCCATCTCTGTCAAATCCATGGCGATATCATCCAAACTTCTGGCTGAAGTAATTTTTGCCTGAAGGAGTTTGAAAATAATCCAGCCTCATTGAGTTACCTCTAATTAACTTCGGAACACAGGGTCACTGAAGATGACGTTTCACACCTCACCTCCCACAAAATTAAGGGCTAAAGCAACAGCATCGTGCAGGAGCTTGCGGTGCACAGGGCTGTGCTGGTATTCCTCGTCCCCTCTGCCCGCAAAGCCTGAACCATCTCCCAACTAAAAATCTCTTTGCTGTTTGCACCGTGTTCAAAATGAACACAAGGAGGAGACAAAAGAAAAAGCAGATTAAACGCCGAGAAGTGAGAATTCCCTCTTCTGTGATTACACTTCTATAGCCCTTAATTGCAGGCAGGCTAAAATGGATTGAAATTACAACACTGTCACTAATAGCCTGCTCAAAAAGTTGACAAAACAATTTGTATTTTTTCTCTGGACACTAGTTTATCCGTGGAACAACAATACACTGAAGGAAAGGTGTTGAAACCTATGCGTACAGTAAAATGCCTTATAACTTACTTTGCTTTGCTTTCTGTCCAAGTAAAACTGGTGTTGACTGATTGCCATCACCCAGATGGACTTGATCAGGGAAGTGTTTGCATACCAGGTTTGCACTACCAGTCCACTCTGCCCAAAGGTCCTTCTTGACACTGAAATTCTGAAGAGGTGAGAAGAAATGCAATTTCAAGACTGGTCTTTGAGGTTTAAAGTCCCAAATGCCCCTCTCCCAAACAGGCAAGGCCCAGCCTTTATTTTAGAGATGTGAAAACTCAGATTTCCTTCTCCCCACCACCCGGTGCTGCTGCCTTTCCTCCCTCCTAACCTTCTCTTCATTTTACAAAGTTAAAGCCCCTCCTGGTTGAGCTTTGCAACACGGAGCAGCAGCAACTGCTGTGCCTTCAGTTCAGCAGCGCAATTGTGTGGCTGAGACCAACGGTTGGGTACGCTGTAAACCTAGAAAGGGCGAGCAGACAGCCATGGGACCCTGAAAGGAGAGATCGGGCAGGATGGGGGACCTGGGGGGATCAGCTGGGCATCTTGCTGCTCCTCCTGGCCCAGCTGAGAGGCACAGCGGTCCTGTGCCAGAGGTAGAAAGGATGGCAGCAGGAGAAGCAGAAAGCAAGGTGGAGTCAGAAATTCATCCTGGGCAAAGGCTCGCTCTTCTTGGGAGGGATCTTGAGGGGAAGGCACAGGAAAGCAGCCTGCAGATGAGCTCCCACCCTAACCGGCAGTGCTCCTTCAGGCCCCTGAAGGCTCAAGCTCAGAGGAGGGAGCGTTGCCACCGAGGCAGGGGAGGGCAGAAGGCAGCAAGAACGTCATGTCCAGGTCCTGCTGGCTGCATTCCCAGGTCTCCTGCTGCACAGGCACATTACAGCGGCCTCTAGGGGAAGGGTTTTGTAAAATGAGCAAATTTGGCCATGACAAATAGTTCTCCTTCTGCACCAAGAACTCCCGTGGTGGACAACATAGGCAATTTGAGAGGACACCCCAAGCTGTAATGCATCAACAGTTGCTCCAGGTTGCTCACTACAGCTGTGACCTTCCCTCTGCAACATCACAGCACTACTTATCCATCACCCACAGACCAGGTCCAGCCCTGGTCTGACCTGCCAAGCACAGGATCAGGCTCTGTATCGCAAAGCCCAGAGTAAACTCAGGTCTATGTTGAACTCAGAGGCACCTCCCATCCCCATCCGTTCATACGGGACGATGAATCCCCAGTCTGGGTAAAGATTTATCCCGCTACTACAACTGCCTCCTCCAGCCTTACCTGCGGGGATCGTGTACTTCCACAGCAAATTTCTTTTCACGGAAATAGAGATTTTCCAGCTGCTTCCATTGAAATAGCTAGGAGAATTGGGGAAGAGAAGCAGAACACTGTCGCTCCAAGAATCACCAGTCTTCTCCCCCCAAGGTTATACAGTTTCAGCAAATTACAGTTCTTGTGTATCTTCAGCTATGACACGGACTCAGCAATAACAACATTCATAATGTCAATTAAAATAAGCACATAAATATACAGGATGCCCCTCAAGTAATTTCACACTCTTACAGACTGAGGATTTTGCCTGTGACATCTGTTTCCATCAATAGAGCATTTAATTTCACTTGCCAGAAGTTCACAGAGATCCTTTTCTCTCTGATTAAATGCAAAAATCTCTATACAAAGGAATTGCATGGACACCTATGGTCTCTTCCCTCAGCCAGAACATCCCCAGGGAATGGCAGCAGCTTGGGGAAAACCAAGACCTTTCTCTTCTGAAGACACTGGGTGAGAGATTCAGCCTGACATTTTGGAGCAGGGGTAAAACAGGTATGAGAAAGAGCAGCTACAGGAGGAAGCAACTCCACAATGCATACTTCTGTAAGGAAACCACAGATTTCCTGCAAAGTGCCAGCTGGGAGAAGAGACCAAAGTCAACCAGGGCTTGGCAGCTGCACCCGTGGGATCAGAATTTCATATGAATCAGCCCTCCCTTTGCACCAGCATTAGCCACCCTCTGGGGACGATCCATCAGGGGTTGCATCTTCTCAGCCCAGCTTTGGCTGAGCTGTTCCCCGGCCCCTCGGTGCAGGTTTCTGCAGCCCCACCTCCTGCCCCCTCTCCAGCAGTGCCAGGGTGCGTGGGTGCACATGGAGACCCGTACGGGTGTCCCCAGGGACGTCACCTGAAGATGACGGGGTGGCTCAAGTGCAGCAGCACGCGCTGTAGTTTACAGCCGGCTACTTCCCGGAGCTAGAGCCCACGGGGAGGTACTTTGAGGAACTTCCACCCAGGCTGGGCAGGCAGGGCCGGCGTTAAGTGGGAGACATCAGCTTGCAACATCAGCGATCCAGGCGAGGCACCCGGGCCATTACACTGACCCCCTCCTTCCCCACAGGAGTTTTTCAACAGCCTTCAAGGCTGCAGCCACCATACCAGAAGTCCCCAGGACACGCGACATCCCCGCTGACCTCCGCCAAAACCCGACACGCCGCGCTCCGACTATGGAAGAGCTTCAAGTTTTGTAAAAAATTACGTATTACACCATGCTTCGTTTGAAACATTCTTAACACGGATCGTAAATGAAACATAACCCAGTGCACATGTTTGTGGGGAAAACTCTGTCTCTTTCAGTGATGTTTCCCTCTGTTTAGTTAAAACTTTCCTTTCTAATACCACAATTTATTATTAGATCCTGCTATATGAAAAATGCAGCAAAGGGGAAATGTCATTTATTTAAACTAGCAAGTCACTTTCTAAAAGAGCGTGGAAGTTTTACTCTGCTGCTTAAGTAAGTTTATCTTTGTATTAAAGGCACCACTCTGTCCAATCACACTACTTTCAGAAGCGCCCTCTTTAGAACTTGGCATTGAACTTTTAAATAAATACAGTTAAAAAAAAGATTAAGAAGAAAACAGCTCACGCAGTACGCCAGGACGTTGAGGAATAGCGCCCATGGGTGCTCCAGCACGCAGGGATCCCCAGCATGACCCCGGCAGCTCGGCCGCCTTCCTTCCCTGCACCGCCCGCCGTGCACGCTCCCCACCCCACGCCGGAAAGCATCAAGGGTGACATGAGAAGAGCAGAGCAAGAGGCGGCCGCCGTGCCATCCCTCCCCGCCGCCGGCGGCCCGTCAGTCCCGCTCCGCTTTCGCCGGCTTCGCCTCCCACTGCTGACACATGCCTGACATCACCGCCTCTCCCGGCAGCAACGCCTCCCCGACCCACCCTTTACCCTCAGATAAAGGGAAAACTGAACCGAGGAGAAAACAGAAGAGGGTTTCTACCGAGGGGCTGCACCCCTTCGGAGCACCCCGAGGCCTCGCGGGGGGCTGAGGTGGGAGCAAGCGTGGCGAGGGGGGCTGCAGCAGGCA
>NW_008825271.1:7577694-7579183 GCF_000699105.1 Pygoscelis adeliae
CGGGAGAAGGGATCACCTGTCCTATGGGCAGCGGGGGCGAAGAGGGTCGCATTTGGCGGGGGGGACAAAACGCAGCTGCCCCAGCACCTTGAGCAGCCTCCTGCCCAGGCAGAGGGACACACCAGCACTCCAAGGGTCTGGGCGGACCCTTCCATGAGGAGCTGCCTGTGCAAATCAAACGCCAACCCCGGGTGAGATGTATCCCCGAGATCTGTGGTGCCGAGAAGAGGGGGGGGAAGCCTTTGCATTTGGAAGGAAACCTGCATGGAATTGGCTCAGGATGTGGGTAGTGCTTTGCCCCGTTTCCTCCCCACCCTGTGAGATCCATCCCAGCCCAAAAGGGAGCTGACGGGCGCCCCAAGTATTTGCAGCCGGGTACGTTCAGCACAAAGACATTTGCCTCCTTGCCCAAAGACACACAGGACTGGGATAACTCCAGCTCCCCCCTCCGCTGCTCTGCGGCAGGAGAGATGGGGGAAGCAGCGTTTGAAATTCCGCACACAGGACTCATTTTTGCTCTTACGGACTGAAAAGCTCCCTGTCCTTAAGCCATCTCACTTAAGAACAATATAAGCTTCTTGGCAATCAACTCCTCCGACAAACCCTCCTGCAGTCAAGCCCTTAAAAAAACCCCACTGATTGTATGAGCAGCTTCAGAGTAAGTTGTGGACTAATAGTATTTATATATGTGCACTTAAAAATAATCATGAATGAACATATTAACAAGCTTCTGCCCTAACATGTCTGGATTCATGAAGGCAAGTGGGAATAAGAGGTCTCAATACAAGCAAGGGCAAAAAAAGTAATAAAGAATAAACCAGAGTAAACCAAATGAAATTCTATAAACTCCTTCAAATAAATTTTTTCTAAATTGTGGTCAAAAGGCAATACTCGGGAAACTGTCACTGCACTAGAGTTTTCCTGCTCCATTCAAATACTCCCTAACTCTGTATAGACGCGTTTCTAAATCATTCCTGATTTCAATCTTACCTAAACTACATGAATATTAAAAGGCAAAAGAGTTGTAAAAAAAAAATCTGGCCATCTAAAACTGGTTTTTGAGGGCTGGAAGAACAATTAGGAATAATTAAAATGTTTTTGTGGAAGTTTTGCAATATATGTTCCCTTTAACCAGATGATTAGGTCCACCAGAGCTAATGAATGTTTTCCTAATAGCCTTCCCATCCATCTAGATTGCCAGATCCTTAAAGGCTCCTGAAAACTCCCACTGAGCGTAGCAGGGGCTGCCTGTCCGACTCTGCAGGCAGAATTTGGCCTGGCCAAGGTTTGTTTTCCGGGTCTTTTTGGAGAAGGCGGAGGTGCAAAGCTCTCTGCTCACACCTCATTACTCAGGCACCTCTGTGCACCAGCCAGACTCCTACCACCCAGCTGCTGCTTCTGCCAGCCCATGAGTTTAAGCTTCCTGCATTTCTACTGTGATCCTCTTCGAGATACTACAGAACACTGAACAAAAAGATATCGCCCTCCT
>NW_008825271.1:7579215-7581890 GCF_000699105.1 Pygoscelis adeliae
TAGTCTAACGAGGCACAAAGCAGACATAGACTGCTTAAGTAGCTAGACACCTTAATAAAAGAAGCAGCTGGTTTTTTACCTGGCTGATCTTGCATCCAGTTTTGAATAAAATGCAAGTTTGTCTGGGCCTGACAGCAGGAGCTCACTGGCTCGGAAAAACGGCCCCGTCAGGATCGCAGGCAGGAGCTGGCAGAGCCCCCGCCTTGAGAGACATGCCAGACAGCTGCTCAGGGCCCCTTTGCTTAATATTCCTATCAGTCTGATGCATTTTGGTTAAAAAAAAAAATAATAATTTTTTTTTTTCCAAATTTTATTTTTTGGCAAGAGGGTGAAAATCTGGAGAGAAGCTGGCTGCAGGGGTTGTGTGGCCAAGCACTGCTGCACCAGCCCCGGGCACAGCACATGCCAGGGTTGCATCCAGGATGTTTCCAAGGTCGACAGCAAATTCTGACCAAGACCTAAATTACCCAGATCTCTGAATTTCCACCCAAGGGATCACTGGGTAAGGTCAGCGCGGACGTGCAAACCATGCTGCAGCGTTTGCAGCAGCCTTTCCCTCGGGAAGCACTTTCAAAGCACCTCGTGGTACATGTGGTGCCTGTAAGGAGGTTTGGCAACCAGCATCCCAGGAACTGGCTGGGAACGGCAATCTCCAGACAAATCTGGCAATTCAGACCAAGGAAACATAAAAGATTTCTGCCCACAGGAACGCACCCCACCCCGATGAAGGAAATTACCACCCTGCTGGCAACACTGGAAGAAGGGCTGCATTTCAGCCCCTCCGTTGCAGTTTGCTGCCTGGCATGCTACCTTCAGCTGAAGTCTTTTTGTTTTAAATTGCTATGCCTGGCCACGGAGGGAGGCGTTTGAGGAGATGGCAGGAGAGCCAACCTGCCCCACCTGCAGCAGCTTCTGAGAGAAGGAGGCAGACGACTCCCACCTGTGCCAGCATAAATTGGCAGAGCTCACCTGGAGGCATCCTTCACCTCTTACATATTAAGCCATTCCTCTAAAAACCTCTTCAATCACTTTTTTTTTCTAATGCATTACTATCCATCCTTGCTTGGTTCTCACTAGCATTGGCATTGACAAGAATCACAGATGTCTGGGCACCAAACTGTCCCAAAATGTGTGTGTTCTGGGGCAGGTGATGCTCAAGCAACTTTCCGCACATCTGGAAGGAACCAAATTGCAGAGCAGTCTTGTAACAGCTCTGTGTTTTATTTTAAGTAATTACGTGAGCGTCTTATCTTATGTCTAAATCAATGGCTTCTACTTGGTGAGAAATAAACACCATAAAAGAAATCTCTGCCTAATTAGATCTGCCTCCTGAAAAGCCTGTGCAAATACTGCTGTGTTCTGAACCATTCAGCAAAGCAGGACAGCAAATTTACATTAAGGAAATGTTCTGCAAGGGAAAACTTTCAGCATCAGCTCTTAGTATATGTTGAATTAAAAGAAAAATATCATAAATATTACCCATTTCAAAACTAGTATACTCTAACAAAAACACTTCTGAGAACATAATGTATTCAAGACAACCAGCAGTAGAATCAAAATTCTTCTAGATTTGAAACAATACCATAGCAGGATTAGTTCTTCTATTCAGTTATTATAGTTCATTTATCACCAGGGAGTCGCCCACAGAAACACAATGAAGTGGGAGAGCAAGTCAAAAAGCAAGCAAGCTCCCTTCTCAAATTCCCGTCCCTCAGAGGATCACCACATATTGGCTGAACGCAGAATAAACACAGCTCATACCCTAATACACGCTCCATAAACAAGACAACGCATTGTTTATCTCACCAGCGAGAAGAATAAGGGTAGAAAGAAGAGGGAGATCTATTCTGTTTTGAAAGGGCAAACAAAGTCCTGGGACCTGTTTTATGCTTTTCCTAATTGACTCAGAGGAGATTGGGGACAGGATCTTGGCATGCCACCCCATAGCAAGCAGGAGGCATCTCTCAGTATTAACTGCAGCTGAAGGGAGAATATGTTTGCAAAGCAGCAGGACTGCAGAGTTAATCCCAGGTCTGAGCTGAAATCTGAACAAGGGTTGCCAAACCCAGCCTTTTTTATGCCCTGTGAGACTTCAGGATTATAATCAACTGAGCTCAGTGTAACCTCCAGCCAGTGTGGAGCCACTGCTTTTATCTACAAAGAAAAAGACAATTTTCATAAATGACAAAAAAATAATTCTCCATTTTCAGTCTATTACAGCGCTGGAGCAGAGTGCTTCCCTCGGTGCCCATCAGCTCGCAGTCCCAGGCGAGGGGTAAAACTTCCAAAGCAATACAAGCTTTCAGGAGTGACTTACAGCAACACAACTCCTTCCTCCAAACCACCTCAGGTCAACCAGCAAAATATTAATAGCCGGACTCAAACCTCCCCAGCCAGCTTTACACAGACACACACGGCAGGTTCTCCTGGTCCAGCCCTGAGTTACACACCGTCCTCTCCAACAACACACATTCCCCTCATGGATGATTGACGGTACATGCGCAAGCATTGGCAAGGCCGGGCAATACGGATGCGGAGATTGCTTCACCCAGGTCTGTCTTGCAAGTTGCTTCCTGTGAAGAGTTCTCAACCTTGGACTTCACGCAACAGTGTTGATCCAACAACAAAATCTTGGGATAACCACTGTGCTCCAAAGCTCATATTTAGCTCTCTTT
>NW_008825271.1:7581906-7594618 GCF_000699105.1 Pygoscelis adeliae
AAAGCAAAAATTTCTCTTTTGGGGGAGGATGGTTGTATTTGTTGGGAATTAATTGACACTGTGTTAATGGGTGCACTTAATTTTTTAAATATATGTATTTTTTTTTTTAATTCTGAATATGGACTTAGCTCTTACTAGACGCCTGTGATGAACACATTAAACAAATGCATCTGTGCCTGACAGCAGCCATTAACATTGCACAAAAGACATGGGGAACAGCATAAAACTGCCTGGTGTCAATTCAGCTGGAGCACAGCCACCAATTCTTCTTTAAAGCCTCCCACCTGAAACTCAGCAGCTTTCCCACTGCAGCCGGTATCAGAGGTTTGCACACCCAGAGATCACCTGCTTCTTTAAAATTAGGAAAGGCCAGCTTGGTCTTCATTAGACTTGGACTCAGCCTTTCCCTTTTATTGAGTTAATCAGCTGCATGTATATTTAAACATCACTAACTGGAGAGGTGGAGCACAATAAGGATGCTCTTCCCCAGATGGCTAGGGATAAAACACAACAGCACTTTTGATCCACAGTATAAACAGCAGGATAACACCAGCACGTGGCAGTTGTGAGCTTGGCTCCATCCCGAAAAGCAAAGCAAGAAAATTCTGCTAAATCCAGCAAAACCAGCACCCCTGCTCCAAAAGACAGACACAGTTTACACCCCACGCCCCTCTTGCCTGCTGCTTTGGAAAGGACCATGCTTGCTGACTCCTCAGAGATTCAGGCAAGCTATACAGACTCTTCTCTCTCTGAAATACATTCCGATACATTAATAAATATGAACAAACAACAATACTGGTTAGAAGGAAACTTCTGCCTGCTGCATCACAGGCAGCAAGGCTATAGCTACGCTGAAATAAACAGCAGTGTCTCAACATTTTAACTCCAAAACCAAGTCTGGACGTGGGTGCCTCTCTAGACCCAGCGCCTGCTTTCCCCCCCAAAAAAGCGATCTGACTGCGATTACTGCTATGAATCGCATCAGAAGTGCACTTTGTATTTCAAACCCCAAACCACCTTTTTTATAAAGAAACTGTTTGCATATTTAGCCACATGTTAAAAGTATTCATGACTCAAGCTATGGCTTAAGCCATTTTTGTCCCCTCCTATTAACACCAGACACAAATCCATAAGGATACTACAGCCATATCCATCCCCACTTTTTCAATCAGCTTATTGGCATTAAACCTTCCCTCTCCATTTAGGCTCCTTTCTCCCACCTTCCCTTTTAATCTCTATCCTCTGTTGTATGATTACAGTAAAGCAGACAACTATTATAACTTCCGTTGTAACACTTCCACTACAGAAGTGACCTTTGGTTTTTATTTTATTCTTCTTAAACACAACTCCTGCTGCGTTCAAAGGCAACGCCTCATAACTAACCGTAGCAGGGTGTGACTTGGTATCTGGGCCCTGCTGACCTTAAAAAATTTTCTTAATCTGCCTGGTTGATGTTGTAAACTGAATTCCCACAAGCATAAAAACTGCTTGGCAAAGCAACGCTTCCAGCCAGGCAGGCTGCATTTTCTTGGAGAGCGTTGCTGGTCACAGCTGGACATCTTGGCTAGAGCATGATCTGTGCTTGACCTGACCAGCAAATCTTGTAGATGTTGCCTAAAAACAGGGAAGTGCTCAAGAGGAAGAGGAGCTCATCAATGCTCTCTTTGGACGATCAATGGCTGCGTTAACATTGACTTGATTTTCTAGAGTTCCTCTTGTGTCCCTGTCATTTGGAACAGGCATGGTAAGAGAGACCTGGGACAAAACTATGTGCTTTACTAAACAAAGCAAAGGAAGGACATGTGAGTTCAACCTTGGACACACAGGTATATAAATATACCAAAAGAAACCAAGTCATAGCCTGCTCTGGAAAAAGAGAAGATGAAGTTGGAAGCTTGAAGGGGAATTAACAAGGAAGTTTGGTTAAGATGTCTTTTTTGGCACAAATACACTAAACAATATCGTTTTGCAAATGTAAAATTCCCTGGCAGGAAGCACTCACTTCATGTGAACTCCTGCCCAGATCATTCCCGGGGAAGGAGAACAGCAAAACCCCAGGTCTCCATCTCCTCACAGCTTAGATTTTCCAACAAAGACATGACCACACACACCCGACCCAACAGCACGGCCCCTGCATGTGCAGTCCTGGCTCTTCCCCCCAGCCAAGCGGGTTAAATAACTCTTCAAAGACTGTCAGGGCTCAGTCCTGTCGCAGGAAGACGTATACAGCTACAGGACTGGGCAAGCTCCCAACACATCGTGTGCTTGGGCTGCATGATGGGTTTTCCAAGGCTGCTGGCAGAAGAGCCTGTTAGGGCTGGCTGACAGGGGCTTTGAGGGAGCCAGCAGTGCGATACGGGACCCTCTTCCCTGTTTAAACAACAAGGGAGGTCGTTGGCAGGGTTCACTCTGCAGGAGACACGCTGGGGAGCACAGGGGTGGAAAAGGAGAAGAACGACCTCCAGTATTTGGCATTTACTCTCAATCCCCCCTTACAATTCATTGCATCATGGAAACATACAGTTGCCTAAACAGGCCTGCAGTTTCACGCAGTTCCTCTTGTATTTCACGGATATCAGTGGAGCCTTTTATCACTTCATACACAAAAAACACCTACAAAAGCCAAGTGAAAACACGGCTTGAGTACAAGGCGTTTAGTTTGGGACTTGCAGAAACCCAATTGCTCCATACTTCTGTAGTTATCCCTGGAGGCTGCCAAAATTCCTGTCCAGACTGTCCTGAGACCACCAAACTCAAGATGACACATGAGCCAAAGCTCCCAAAGGGAGTTTCCACTATCTATGTGAGAGGGAGAGTTTTACTGCCTCGGTGCCAGCAGAATTCTCCTCCCTCCCACCCTTGGTCTTTTGCTTACTAGTGTAATAAGCAACAGCTTAAAAAAGTATATTCTGACATGCAACACCATCCCGCCTCCCCCCATAAAAAAATTAGATGCAAAAAACTTACTTTTCTGGGCTTAACTTTGTCTTGTAAGTCGTACTGGCCTATTCCTTTGTAACTTATTCCAAGCCACCACGGGATTCCTTGTTTATCCTGAAAAATGTATGTCTACATGAACCAAGAGCTACTTAAGAATTAAGCAATTCCAAGATTACAGCCCATTTCATTCTGTGACAAGTACGAGTAGGTACGGAACAAAGACATTTTTTGCAAACAAATTGATGTGAAGTGGATTGCTGGGGTGAATGTCGAAACTTTCTCCCCCTGCCTTCCTAGGACAGAGTCAAGAAACTACGTGGCGGTTGTGCAAAGTGGACAAAAAAGCGACAGTGCTGCTGAAACAAGGGGGTGTCACTCGTTGCAGGAGTGGCTGTGAAGGGGGGAAGGATATGCGACAGAAAAAAAAAACTCCGGCCAATGGCTACATCCACTAAATTCAGGCACGGACAGCTGAAGGAGGAGAGAACAGCGCAAAACATCAGCTTCTCAGGTACCACAGTCATGGCCATGACTCAAAGTAAGGAGACATCATCTCTGCTGAGCTCTTCTGCACAAAACACTTTGGCCCAGGCTCTGCTCTACAAATGGGAATAAATGGTGTATTTCCATCACTCTCAAAAAATATATCTCAGCATTTCCCCACTCCAAGTACGCACCCACTAATCACCTGCCACTTAGAAGCAGTCTTTTCGACATTGTTTTTTTTTTTAAATCTTGATTAGAAGTGTCTCTGGGGAAACTATTGACTGCGTCTGATCTAGAAGTGATATCCAGTTTAATTAAGCTGAAATGAATTTAGCTCCTCATAGGATTACAGAAGGTTTCACAAAGGTTCCTTTCCGTCTCCTGTAGCACGTAATGCTTTGCTGCTCTCTGGAAACAATTTTTAAAGAATATTGAAGGGGGAAAAATTAGAGAGGTTGAAAAATGGGGGTTTTAATTCTGATAGAAGAGTACTGAATCATCAAACTACTCCTATAGGAATGTAATCACACGTAATAAGCTAAGCAATCACATCATCTATGGGCATTTACTAACCTTTACTCCATAGTAATGAACTCCATATGTTGGCAAAGCTTCTACCACTTTCATGTACCTGTAGACAGATTTATAGCCTATCAGATGATTTTCTCCGGCGGGAATAGTATCTATTAAAATATTTTTCACACGTGTATTTTTCACACATACGTTCAGGACATGTCATTTATCATTTGCATATTTTGGCGGTCTTAATAATCAAAGGCCCATGTTTTCAGAAAAAACTTAGCATCCTGGCTCAGGGAAAGATGTGACATTTTGGCCCAGCTAAAGCAAATGGAAAATCTCTCATACAACAAAACATTCAGTCTGGTATCAGAAGGTCAGAGAACTGAAAGCAAAAATTCTGAACTGAACACATGAGCCTTTTTGGAAACGTTGGTGGTGAAGACCTGCCTATAATTATTCCATTATGGTGCTTTGGTTACAATGGATAGGCTCCAAATGCAAGTGTTTATGCAGTTGTACAACTGTTTCATGAGACAATTCAGACAACCACTGAACAGACAATTTTTTCCCTTGTTTCTATTGAAAGGAGCCCCTGAATTATTGAGACAGAGTTGCAGGCACCGAGCTACATGAGGAAAACTGCAAGTTGTCTACATGCAGCCACGGCAATCATCTCAAATTTCTCGGTTTGTACCATGTCCCACTGCATTTGCCTGTAGGAAGTACAGTAGTACTAACGGTAAATTAAAGAAATAAAATTCCATGGGCTCTGTATGCATCTCGGAAGACCTTGTTCTTTTGAAAGCCGAATTCTGAACATTTCAACAAACCCGCATTTGGTTTTTTTTTACAGGACCTAAGGTAATACTCGCCCTTAAGAGTTTGGTGTGAAAACTAATTGGTAGCAAGCAGGGTATGGAGAAAAGCCTTCCGATAAAGTAAGGTCCAAATAATTTCTTTTGTATTTGAGGTATCTGAATGAGGACACACAACCTGAACTGGAAGCCTGTGAAAGCTGAAACTTCAAACACTTTAACTTTGAAATATAACTCAATAAAAAAGAATCTGACAGATACAAACGGTAAAGTTTGCAAGCAATAATGACCAGAACAGCCTGCATTGCCACTTCTCAACAAAAAAGAAGGAAAAAAAAAAAGTAAAAAGATCATCTTCACAAATTAACAAGTGTCATACTCACCGAACAATGGCTTGTCCTCTGGTCAGACCTTTAATTTGTGTATAATGCTCAATTACTCTGTCCTCACTGCAAAACAAGCACAAAACCCAATTTAGAGACTCAATGACTTTTTTCATGTGTGACAGCATCTGTCGAAATTCAGACGCCTGCTCAGCATGCGGAGAAGTGTCCCTCTGTACATTTCTCGCTCTGGTTTACATTCTGTTTCTTACCGATTTCTTTCCCACCCTTCATTAAGCAGCGTGGAGCTGCCTGGCTGATCCCTGCCATCGCATGCCGCGTTCCAGACTAATTAACGAATCGTTTCAGATCAGCCTGCTCTGCTGCAGATGCTGCTGCAGAATAATGGTACTAATTGTATAAATTCATTTTCACATTCTAAAGGACCAAAACTTCAAAGGATGGTTAATGCTCCATATGTAAGACAGAAGAAGTTAAACCAGAAATGTTTTCCCCTGACATTTCATAGGTGAAGAAATACAGATTTGTCAGCAATGACCCTTTTGCATTTTTCCTGTTACATACTTCAACATTTTGTTTTAGCGGAATGCGAAATAAAATACGCATTTAAGTGTCAGACGCTTGAAAGCAAAGGAAAACCCAGCAGTACTCATTCTGAAAAAAACAAATCATAAGCAAGTACCAGTATACTTGAAAACCCATCAGGTACACATCAAGCCTAAAAAAATGAAACAAACGAGGGAGTCAAACTTGCACAAAGGACATCAATTCCAAGGAAACAATATCGTTGATTCATGCCAAATGCTGTGTTCATTTGCACCAGATTCAAGCCACAAAAGTAGACCTGCCTTTCTGTTTCCAGCTTTTCTAGCTTATTTTCTCTCCCTGTCCTGTTGAGGAGAGCAGCTGGGTGGGCATCTGGCAGCCAGCCAAGGTCAACCCACCACAGAGGCTCTACTGTGTGACAGCTGAAGAGCAAGGTGCTCTTTGCAAAGCCAGGCTTGGCTGGAGTTCAGTTTTCAGCTCTTTCTAATGCACGGTCCCCACATATTCTGATCCAGCAGTTTCTGATCCAGCAATTTAATTTGAGCAAACTTTCAATGAGGGATTTGCATTGGATCTTGCATAATTTATAACCTTCTAAAAACTGGAAATGCTTGAACACGAGCAATTAACTCCAAGTCCTATATCATACAGGCTGAAAACTTTTACAAGAGTTTGCAAAACTGTTTAAAAGTGATCTTGTCATTACCATTCATAGCAATGATTTACATTTTAAATCGAATAGCTCACCAGTAAGCGAGTGATGGATGCTCCTGCAGTGTCTTGGTAGGAAAGACAGGCAGTGTCTTCAAGTCTTTTCTAGTGTTTTCATCACTAAAAACCCAAAAATGGCAGAGTCACTGCTAGTGAATCACAGATGCAATCATTAGTTTCAGCAGAAGGAAAGGGCTGTATTTGCTACCCAAGAACATGGTGCGTTGCCCCATATCAGCCTGTCATAGCAACGTAACTCTATAGGCCCTCTCACATGACGGTGATGTATATGGTGTCATGCAGACTCATGTTGTAACTCATTATACAAACACGTGATTCTCAGGCCACTGCGGCGGGAGCACCGCACCAATATTTACTTTGCACACACTCACTCTATTTGCCGAGTGCAGAATGAGCCCTGAAACAGCTGCAGAAAGAAAGCCTCTGCCCAAAAACAAGGCTTGTAGTGCTAATTTTTGCTCTATCTTTAGCTAAAATCCTACCTCTAGAAAATAAATTTCATGAAGCAGCATGGTATTTGTCAAATATCAGAGTTTAACACTGATCTGATTCAAAACAAAAGGTTTCAGTTCATATACCTCAAAATATTTTCACTGAAAATAGTTTTCCTGGACTGCTCATTCTACAGAAAGTTCAAATATTTTGGACTCCAGGCCCAGCCTGGAACAAAATAAAGGGTGCTGAAGTATGTGAATGCAATTTGTCACAAAAACCCCCAGCAGAATATTTAAAAACCTATTTACAGGCATCAGTAAAATGGTTAATATTTTCTCTTTATATGCTTCATTAATTAATCAGCTGAAACTTGCACGCCTCATTTCTGCAGGATTTCTGCATGCCTTCGCAGCAGCGCCAACAAGCACAAACATGACTTTTCTATGTAAAGAATGCATCAGTCACGTCCACCAGCATCCGCCTCGACTTCTGCACCCAGGCTTTCCTTGAAGATGTTTTCCTGCTCCTGACCTCTGTTTTCATCCGACTCCACTATTAGAGATGTCACCTGAGCTATGTTCCCCCTCTTCCCTCAAAATCAGCACCCTGTGCACCAGTAGAGTGGACCAGAGCACAGAAATCTGCTCCGTGGGCACCGCGGATCAACCTCTGCAGACGGAGCAAACGCCTACCACGTTTCCATCTCATGGCAGATGTCACATGGAAGGCGCGGTAAATTAAAGCTTTTTTTGTTCCTCGGCAAGCACAGGCTAATAATCGCTCTGCCAGCTCCTTCCCCAGCCCTGACAATGTGCCTCAACCCTGACTAAGAGGGACCACCTCTGGGGACGAGGAAACAGTTCAATCAACAGCCTATTTATTCTCCAATGTCTTTGATGAAGTTGCCAAGAAGGAGGTCAATTAGCGCCGAGGCGCTGTTGCTGCTGAGCTTTGCCGGGCCGGCGCTCTTCTGCCAGGAATATGCACTTTTCTTTGCAAGCTGGCCAGCACCCAAGTGCCACAAACGGGGACAGCTGGGTAGAAAAATCAGGATCTCTCCCCCCAACACTCAAATGCAGCCAACGTTCACAAAAGCTGAGGGAGTTTTATTCAAAGCCCATTTTGATGGGATCAAAAGGCTGCAGGACACCTCAGCTTGCAGCGAGGAGGTAGATTACCAGGGTTTTGTAGGGACACACGAAAATGCAGACAGAGCACACCCTCCTGAGGCCTCAGAAACCAGAGAAAAAAAACCAAAAAAAACCCCAAACCAAAAAAACAAGCCCTGAGCAACCTGGCCTGATCTCACAGCTGACTCCTCTCAGAGCAGGAGGTTCGGCCAGATGACCTCCTGAGGTCCCTTCCAACTTCAGTCATAGACTTGCAGGATAATTGATTATTAAAATAATAATTTCCTCCTATTTTTAAGCCTGACTCATAACTGCAATGGCTGCTGCAGCAGTCAGGGCTGGCAGGGAAACACAGTGAATTAGGAGAGGTTTTGGAAGGAAGCAATAACAAAATAGCTCATTTTTACTAAACCAAAGAGCTGTTTCTCCGTAGATTCTCAACCCTCAATATTCATAATCAGAGGTTTAATGGTTGGTCTCTAAACCCCTATTTAGAAACCTTGTTGCCAGCGAACAACAAAACGCCCAAGCGAGGGCTGAAGCACTAAGGAGGCTGATGCCGGGAAGCCAGAGCTGAGCTCCGGCAGAGGCAGCTGGGCACAGGCGACAGGTGAGCCCCCAGCTGCCACCACCGCAGCTGCGGGGAGAGGTCCCAAGCTCTCCTTCGCCAACTATCATGGGGCCAGTAGGCTCACCGTCACCGAGGCTCTGCAGAAACGCCACAAATCCTGGCGGCTGCATCCTACCATGCTCTGAAATGCCACCTTTTGCACAACTCGTGGCCTCCACGGGGCTACTCGCCTTCCCCGTTTGGTTTTCGAGCCCCTCGCCTCTGGACCTGGTTGAGTAGCTACTTACTTTACCCCCACCAAACGCCAAAACGAGGGCACTAGTTAAGCTTGAGTGATGAGTAGCAGCTCATCAATATAGAAATGTCTACTGCTGAATTTAAACCGAGCACCAGCCAGCCAGCGCACCCACCTCCCTGACAAGGTTTGTGGCTCTGAGCTGGGGTGTATAGTGACCAAAGGGCTGCAACCACGTCTGTGCCGTGACGCGGGGCACGTCCCTCCAGCACTGACCCAGAACCATGGGCCCTGGTGCAGTTTGTTAGCAGGCAGAGTCCATGGACCTGTGACAATTTACAGCAGAGCTGGACCTTCTCTGTTCTTCTGCCAACGTACAAACCCATCCAGCTTCTCGCAGTAGCAGAGGATACACTTCTTTTACAAGGCGAAGTTGGCCCTTGGGACTTGCCTTCCTGAAGGGACCCAACCTCATACCCTGAGGTTCAGACACACCATCCCATCCATCTGCAACCGGAGGGAGTCCATCAAAATGGACTTACAAGGCCTGAAAGTGTCTGAGAAGCCACATGAGGATTTTTTTTTTTCCTGCATAATTGTAAGATAAAGCATGAAACAATCCTAGAAAAACGTAAAAGACCTGGGAGAAACAAGGCACAGCTCCTTGTACGCTGGATGCCTTCAGAGTGCAGGCTGGCACACGGCAGCCCAGATCTGCTGACCGCATGCCCAAGGATTAGCATTTGGGATGATTCACGGCTTCAGGGATAAAAGCCTCAAACGGTCCTCCCCCTCCTTCCACAGAGTTCATTATCACTTCATCTGCACCACCTCTCCCCTTGACCTTCAGGATCACGTTCCCAAGCCCTCCGAGACCCAGCCGTCCCCCAGAGGTGACAACTCCAGACAGCAGGAGCGACAGTTCCAATTATTACCTGTTCCTGTTCGGTTTCACAACGATCACAAGGCGACACAGAAATCACAGGGCAGACAACCCCGGCTCCAGACATCCAACCGTCCCCGCTATCTACCAGCCAAACACACCAGTGTTCTATCTGGCGTGTCCACGGTTGGTTCTCATCAGGAGGAGGACTTGGCTGTCGGGACGGAGAGGCCCACTTGCATTTAATCTGACCTCTGCTACAGAGAGGGCTTCTTGACTGGTGGTTCTTGGCATAATTTCAATACATAAACTTAAACCACCCAGAGTCAATGGGACTGAATATTTTTTGGCAAAAGGTTTGTTTATTCCCCAGGAGAAGAATATAAGACACTCATCTCAAGTATTTTTCCACCATGGAGAAGAATTAAAGAAAACCAGCAGACGGACCCTTTCCTTCCTATTCCACCCTCTAAACGGGGGAATTTTCTCTCTGGCAGGTATCGAGCAGAACTTGAATTGATCTGGGCAATGTAAATTAAAATCTACATCAGACCCTCCTCAAACCAAACCTCAGCTTGCATTCTTGGTGCTGTCCATATTTAATTTTCCGTCCCAACACGAACAAACGTTGGGCAAGATACTGTCCCAGCAGCACGCCCTGCTCATCCGTGCCAGCTCTATGGAGATGGAAGGGCAGCTCGTCTCTAAAATAACCAATAGCAATATTTAACCATGTACCGTACTATGAATAGGAGTTCCCACATTCAAACTACTATCTCTAGCAGCAAACCAGAACCAACCCCACGTGCTTCCTACAACCCGCTGACGTCACAGTGAAATTTTAGGCATCTCGCTAAAACCCCACCAAAAATCTGGGAAGGAACCAAGCCAGACTATCGTGGCACGCTCTGCCTAAAGCACATTACTGAAAATTAAGAGACTTACATATTTATGCTCCCAGAAAGTGCTTCTTCACAGCTTGTAGTCGAATGACACAACACTCCCTGCTAGGCAAAGATTCACAGAACTGTGCTAATTAGGACCATTTGTCAATGGCTCCCCAGGCTTTTCCCTGCGCCCACTGTCAAAAAGAGCTTATGCCTGTTGCTAACGCAGGTTAAGAGCTTAGATGTAATAAGATGTGGTTAATGAGATTAGCATAAAACATGAAGAACAACAGACACACCCAGAGCAGCAAAAGCAATATACTGGACTATAATATAAGAGCTTATCAGCCCACACCATCTTTGTAAATACTAACAACTTGATAAGCATAGGACTTCAGACAACTTTTAACTGACTAAAGTGATGGCAGGTGTGTCTGCCTCTGCTGAATCGTGCTGATAACACTTTGTAAGGTAGGAATTTATCACTGGGGAAAGTGCATTGTATAGTGATTTTCCTCTATTCTCGAAGCCTCTTGACCTCACGTAAATACCTACTCTTGTGTGTCTATGCAATCATTAGAATAAGTCAGCTCCTGGGTCTTTCTGAACGTCACTATTTTATATTCGGTTAATTCTTGAAATGAATTTTAGGCACACCACGGGTAGAATTTAGCGTGGCCTTGTTTTTGGAAAACATCGACCAACCTCTCAAGTTAACCTGACAGTTATTTCACGGACACCTAAAAATCAGCAGACACTTCTGAGAACAGCATGTGACATACAAGGAAACGTGGACCTTCACAGCTAAAGGACCATACAATATTACCACGCATCGTAAAGATGCTTCAAAAACTTTCCATTAGGATTTTTCTTCTTATTCTGTTCAAGATATTCAGAGCTAGCAAAACAAATAGAAACAGCACACAATTAGATTAGATACTTAAAAGCTGACAACCTAAGTTTTCAGAGGGCTGGTCAGGTTACTCAGATGATGTTAGTAACGGTCCTGTTTCTTAAGAATAACCACCGAATTCCTTTGCTATGCGATTACAAGCAATGCTATAGCAGTACAGGAACATCCCGTGCGGCTGCCCACACCTCAGCCTGGCCCTAAGGTGACTTCCTAAAGCGACCAGGCTTAGGGTAGCATCACCGAGGTGTTCCCGTTCCATATGTTCACAGATGAGAGCCGGCACCACGGACCGTCACACTGCAGCTGGACTGCTTCAGCAACAGGTGCCTTTTCTGTAGGTTTTTGTTTTGTTTTAAAATAAACGGAAGGGCAGAGCGTGGCAACCTCGCGCTCCCGTGGAGGTTGGTCTGCCTTTCAAGGTACCACAAGAAACAGGTGTGAGGAGGAAGCAGCAAGGCACCAGAGGGGGAAAAAAAAAATAAAAATAAGTGAGTGGGGTTAAAAGTGCAAGAGAAAAAAGGGGGGGGGGTTGGAAGACAGAGCAGGGAAGGTATGGGGAGAGCCAATGGATTTAGCAGCTTTTGAGTATGTCAGAGCAGCAGGATCTTGGCAGCAGGATTTTGAAATGTGCTCTCTGACAAATCCTCTCTTGTGACAAATGCCAGACGTTTCCCATCATTTCCCAACCTTTCAGTTTATGGTCTGCTGGCACACTCAAGAAAGTTATTTTTCTATTGAAGGAAGACCAGGATCTGGAAAGGCCATGAACAAGGGGCTCCCATTGGCACAGGACAGCCAGAGCTGAACCTTAACCCCCCCTTAGGCAGCAGGGAGCTTTGCCTGGGGTAGGGCTGCAAAGTCTGCCACTTGAATACCAGATAGGAACCGTCTGCTCAGAAAGGTATTTGAAGGAGCATTTCTAAGAGCCTTCCAAACCCTGTACATGAAAAGGAACACGATAAGCAGTGCAGATGGCTTTTTCAACGCCAGGCTGCTTGTACGTCTATGCTGCGGCCATGCTGTGGATTCCCACGCTATGCTGCAACAACAGCTTTAGTTTCGCAGCTCGAGAGGGACCTGCTCCAAACACAAAGCAAGGCTGGGGCTGGGCAACCCTTCCCCACACTTAGCACAGGCTGGACCACAGCCTTGGACCCCCGGGCCTCACCTCCAGCTCCAGCCCTGCTCCTTTAGGCTAATGTCTCTGCTTCCCGAGCCCTGCCTGACTCTCAGGAGGAGCGGCAGCAGCGCCTACTAATCCCACGGGGCCTTG